>NW_020271531.1:248057-630690 GCF_002803265.2 Melanaphis sacchari | reverse complement strand
TAAATAAAATACATCTTCAAGTGACACATAAGGGGTGTAAGATGGGGTTGTGTAACAACGCCCCTCGAAATTAATAAACAATCTTGAGCTTTTTAATGTGAATTGTTCGAGTAATATTATTAACTGCATATTATAGGTACTAGGTGATCTGGAAACCAAAATTACATTGATACTAGTTGTATTGCAATTATTGTAATAACATAACAAAATAGGTATAGTGTATAAATACATTAAATCATTTAGATAAATTCAATATATAAGATTTTATCGGCGGACCGCGATTATCAGACAGGGTTTGTTCCAATTATTGTCGCTTAAAGTCTTTATATATTGTTCAATTAGTCGTAGTGATGATAGCCTGTAGGTACTAGATATTTCAGTGTGCAAATAAATTTTTAATGAAAATCTTACTAAAGTTTAGTAAGTACTATGTTATTTTATATTAATTATATGTCGTGACCATTTGCTACAAATTTAATAAACTCAATCTATTTAAACAAAATAATATAATCAATTAATAAAATATTAAAATAATCTTAAAAATATATTCGTAATATTCTTTAGATTTTAAAATCACATGTATTAAGAGGTTAGCAACAATCTCATATCTACATTTATAAAAACAAAATCTTGATTCAAATTTTATCAGAAACTATTGAAACTATAAATGAAGAACAAACTATAGAAAACTATTGAATCATTTCAAAAGCTCTACACTTACTGAATGATGATATATCTTTTTGTAAATAAAATTTTGACGTGACGTGGGAACGCAAATAATTTTAACCGATTTTGATACTCCCAATAATTTAATTTTCCTATAGAAAGCATACGTAATCTAAAATTTCAAATACAGTGGATTGATCAATTCCTTGGATTTTATATTCAAAATTGAAAACGGAATTTATTGTAAATACTGTTAATTCTTGCTAGAAAGACTTTTGGTAAAGGTAATAATCAAAACTAAGTAATTTGTTTCAAAAGTCTTAATAATTGAGAAAATGAAAGAACATAATAAAAATATGAAAAGACATGCATCATAATACTTTGTAAAATAATGGCATGATAACTTCTATCTGTATAAGGAAAACAAATGATGTTACTCAATATATTAAATACTGAACGAGCACGCCGTGAAGAATAAAGAAGAAAATTAACTTCTATTAAAACAATAATTGTGGTCGGACAAAGAGCTCTCCATTAAGAGGAAAATTGATTGTTTATCAAATAACGTGATTAAACGATGTGTACATTTAGACTACTTTACTGGATTTCTGAGTTGATGCAGATATGTCTTAGAAGATCATTTTATTAACGACAATAGTATTTACAATACAAGTCCCTATTCAAATGAATTTGTATAGTAAAATTTATTAAAAGAAAATTGTAGATAATATAAACAATTCTAAATATTTTGCGGTTCTAGCTGACGAACAACCGATATATCTTAATGCGAACAAATGTTATGTTTAAGAATATAGTATTTACATCAAGCGTAAGTACTCGTGAACATTTCGTAATTATTCCTGTTCATGACATGACGGGCGTGATTAGCTATTACGAATTTAACACGACTAAAAGAAAATGGAATAATTAATTTATGATTGACAAGCATCGATGAGAGCAGCCATCTGAGTGGTCTGGTTGAACGGCGTGCACAAACTATTATTCGTTCTGAATATCCAAAAAGCCTTGTATGTGCATTTGTAGCGTCATTCTAAATTCTATAATGGTTATCTGTCACAAATTCAAATGATTAGAAACTGTCATGGTACTGTTAGTCTTATTACATCATTCTTAAAATCGCCTCAACGCACTAATATATTAAAACAAGTTATATAAATCTTCTTTACCAGAGTCCAATCATGATAGATTACATCTGTGAAACGTATGGGTTGCTCAAAAGACGAATCCATAAATCGATTTCATGAAATGTATATCAATAATACATACTTTAGAATTGTAACTCAAGAAGTAATAAATAATGAAATATCCAAAAGCTACATACTCAATTTCTGGCACCATTATCAAACCTGATTTCATATTGATTAAACGTAACTGAAAGTTTACTTACCTTCCACTGTGTAAATATTTACAAAATTGATTCGGATTCACCAAAGCATGTGATCATGTCAGTTGTATGCTGATTCATTAAATACCTTCGCTTCAAAATGTGAGGTGGAATTTAACCTCAGATTATTACGGCTTCGAAAACTTTAACGTGATGTAGGTGCAATGAGCTGTACCAAGATTATCAAAACAAATTAATCCGGAGATACATATGACAGAATCACAGCCGGAAGAATATTATAGAGTAACTTTATACCGTTTTTGATCATCGACAACACATTTAAAAAGTATGAACATCATCAGATTAATTTATCTTTCAAAATCAGTGCCGAATAAAGTTGTTTTACAACAGAGAAAAGATGTTTTACTTATGGATTTTTACAAGAATATACTTTCGATCATCAACAGTTTAATGCAGAATATTTATCGTGGAAATCAAATGGAGTAAAGAAAAGAAGATTGTAGGCCATCCTCGGCATTTGAGCATTTTTAAAATGTGATTCTGATTTTTCCAAATATAAACAATTGTTAACTTTATTTACACTGTATCAACTACCACTGCAGAAAGAACTTTTCAACATTACGAGTATTAAATCATACGAGAAATTCGAGAAAATGAACGATTAACTGGACTTGCTTTGCTAAGCGTTCATCGAAATTAATATTGACCCGGAAGAAGTGATTAATATTTTTAACCAACCAAGAAAACAAAGTTTTATCTTATAATTTTTTTTAAATTTAAAATTATATGGACAAAATATTGTATTGACCATGGGTATTCAATTGTATTATTTAATATTATTATATTATTATTTCTATTAATTATTATTATATTATTTATAATTATTATTATATTATTTAATACATACAAATAACTGATTCTTAATTTTATCATATTAATATAGATTTAGACAAAAACCCCCTCCGAAAATATTTCCTACCTACGCCCATGAAGTGACATCATAATCTATGTTTATATTAACGAATTTATAACGATAGATAACGCTGGGTTTGACGACGGCGGCGGGTTAGATTAGGTTAGTTAATATGTGTTGCAGATTGCCTATGCTAATTAATTAATACAAATTTTGGAGGTGTTTGGGAGGTGCATGAGTAGTTGTTGCCTATAAAAAAGTCATATGATTTTACATGTAAATTTAAGGGGGAGGTGATCCAGAACTGTCTTTTTATTACTACTTACATCCAATTCATTCCTTCGTCTAGCATTCGATTATGGGCCCGATATTAAATATTACGCTCATTCGAAAGAAGAGATTGGTGCTATGGACAAGGAATGTCCGCATTGTAATGCGCTTAAATTCAAAAATGAGCCAGCCGGTATGTGTTGCGCGTCAGGAAAAGTGCAACTACCGGAAATTGAAACACCACCTGAACCATTGAACGGTTTACTTATTGGTACGGATCCAGATTCTAACCTGTTCCTGTAGTCAATTCGAACATTCAATTCATGTTTCTAAATGACATCGTTCGGAGCAACAGAAATAGTTAAAAATAATGCTGCAAATGGTCAACAATTTAATTCAACATTCAAAATCAAAGGCCAACTGGGCTCATTGTTATACCAATGGCAAACGAACCACATACATTTTTACAAATTTACTTTATGGGCGGTGAGGATATTTGGTGTTTTGTTATTTTTATGGGCCGTCATCATTCACAGTGCTCAATTTTGCTCAAATTCATCTCAGTTATATAACAGTATACGACATTCCCTCTTACTTACAATAATTTAATTATTTTTTATTTGAATACCAACATATTCCTTAGATATAATTTATATGGCAAAACAACGTTTGTCGGGTCAGCTTGTATATCTATAAAAGTGGGGCTTGTTTAACTGTGGTGAGAGTGCGGGGACCAGGGTGAGGGCCCCGCTCGCCCTGCCCTAGGGGCGGCCTTAGTTTTAACTATTATCACTCTCAACTTCCAGCACAAGCTTATGCTTACAAGAAGTTGATAAACCATATTTATTTTTTATTATTGTTAAATTGTTAAATTTTGTAAATTTCTTTTAAATTGTAATATATATATATTATATATATATAAAAAAAAAATAATATATTAACATTATATGGATTATGGGTGTACTTGTCATGTGTTCACAATAAAGTTTGTGTTTTGTACACTCGTCGTTGGAAATAATTCATGTGGTTTTACCTTTGTCTCTTGTTGTTCATCTCCTTTTCCTTCTGCTATGTCGTAAACGATTTCGTTTTCTTTTAATTCAACAACTGTCTTTGTGACAATTAAGTCTGCAGATTTACATGCTACTTCCATTTGTATGACTTTTTTTGAAACTAGCGGTGATACGGTTTAGTTCAGTTTTTTAACTTATATGTATTTTTCAATAAATAAGGAATACTATTTTTTTTTTAATATATTAAAACTCGACGAATATTGGTAGACTAATAATTGTTTATAATATAAATATTGATTTAAGTGTTAAATAATAAAGCAATTGACTTTATTAAATTATTTTAGCTAACATGGCCTCTATAGACATAAATTATCCAGAGCATTTTAAGATATATATATATAAACATTATTAGATGTACGAAAAACTTATCATAATAATAGTGTTTTTTTTTTTTTAGATTTATTAACAATTCAATTGTTATAAATGTTATAAATGTTAAATTTTAATGATATAAATAATAACTTGTAACTATCGTAAGTTTTATATCATAATATAATTTACTATGCCATATGTTCAAATATTACTTTTTATTATGTAATATAATTACAAGTATTTTATTTTATTTTATTATTTTACATATTGGTGTTAATATAAAATGTATGTATTGTGTGTAATGTATATCTTAAAGAAAATATAATTAATTTTTTTATTTTATTATTGAAATTGTTTTATTTAAAAAATACTTCTAAGGAATTATTAATGATTTATTATTTTTATATAAAATCATTTCACAATTCTAATTTTGAAGATGTTGGTGTAAAGAATTCAAAAGTTGGAATGAATAAAATATTAAGCAAAATGTTTTATGTAAATTAAATTAATAAACGGATACTAATTTAGTATTATAAGTAGATACTAGGTAATTAATAGTTAAAGCATTGTTCACCATCGGTTGCGACAATGTAGGTATAAAGCTATAAATTTAAAATTTTTTAATTCTAAGTAATAAATATAATTAAATTGTTTAAAGTCACATGGAACGCTTAAAATAGTTATATAGAATAAAATAAAGATTACACTAAGCTTTGAAATTTTGAGCTATTCTAAAGCTGATTACATGCTTAACAATCTACGCAAGTGCATATTATTATAGAGACTATGAAATACGTTAATTGTTTGTACTTTATGGATACTAACGATTAATATTATTACCCATAGGCGCAACACGGCTGGTTTAACCTTCAACGAGTTGTTGATAACTAAAAGTTAACACACATGATGTAACAGGAAGTATCTAAGTTACGTTGAGCACATTTGTGTTTGTGTAAGTTATGACAATTATTTTATAATACAATAAGTATATTAGTATATCGCATACAACATCTGCTATACACAGTATACACCTAGGTGTATATTTTAATTAATTTTTTATTAAGTTTCCTACGAACATTTATATGGCATCATATAAATAAATAATACGATAGGTATATGGCATATTATGCATGTAATTGTTATCAGTTTTAATATTTTTTATATCTATTAATAATAAGTTACAACGATAATAAATTAATAAGTTATTTTACATTTAATCGATATTTAGTTACTGCATACTTACAGTATCATAGTTCAATTTTTATTTGATTATAGGTACCTGTACGTAAATAGAATAAATAGTAATTCTTTAATATTTTGTATGATGCAACAATTTCAATTTGTTTTATAGAATAATTTAATATTGTACAAAAATCTATAAAGCGGATTATTGTTTCACGTGTTTCTTTCTGTTTTAGCATCTTTAACCATTGTCCACATAATATAATATATATTTATGTATAAATACCAGTAAATAATTCTTTATACCTATTATGAAATAATTAATCCTATACCTACCTAGTTTTAATAGGTACACTAACATTATGCAACATTATGGTTTAATGCACTAGGTTAACTGTATAATATAACCTATGTTTACCAATTACCATTACCATGTATTACCCAATTATTGTTGCAATATAATATAATATACCTAATCATTAAGTTTGTAAAAGGATATGGTGTCTATATCTATATGCTTTCTATAGCTCTATCTGTCTCTTCAAGTCGTGGACTCGAAGTGATTGGTTAGTAAGTTGTAATTGAAAACCGCTATTTAATTAACACAAGTTAGTTTTATGAAGTGTACAAAAGTTTGGGTCATAAAGGTGCCGTAGACTTGATGGCTCTGGCCTCTGGTATACCTGAATATGCTGTAGGTACTGGGGCTTCCTTATACATGTGATGACTACCCCGATCCTCTTTCTCCATAGGTACCTGAGATCCATAAATCAACTATTGTCTGGCTGTTGCAACTTTGGAAATGTATAGCATGAAATGGGGTGTTTATGAAATTTTTTTATGTAGACCAAATTTTAACATAGGTATCCTGTTTGATCCCGAAAACGATCACAACTATTTCGTTTGTTATTGCCTATTAGCTGTGACTGTATAGTCTGTGTTTATGTTTAGTCCTACTAATGTAGGTATTCTACATCATGTAGACTACATGTTACTGTGTTAGTAATATGTATTATATACAGTGACTTAGGACCTAAATACCTACTACTTATGTATGTTCGATTTTAAACTAATTGATGAATGTCTTAGTTATTATTTGTGTCTGTAGTTATTACTTGTTGCCTATTGGAACAATAAAAATGTTTCAATCTTCAACTTTTAATTTGATTATTTTTATTAATAGGTTAGATATTCAAACAGAAATATTTACGCTAATCCACAGTTTTAATAATTGTAATGACTTGAAATTTGTACTAAGTATTGACATCATAATATTCTATCCCTTGGTTTCTCTCCAACTATCTTTTCTATGTTAGTTAACTACATATATTCTGTTTCACCGTGGTAAACAACTAACAATTCCCTTAAGTCAATGAGTAAACGTGACGATTTAATTTTTAATTTTACTATGCACAAAGTCCAACACCTCACGTTTAGACACGAATAATTAATAATAACTAATAAGTACGAGGTAAGTAGGTGCCGAATATTAGAATTGTATTGGGTAAAACCCGAACCCGGACATTTTACTACTGGACCGTTTTACCATAATCATTTCGCTATACCAAACTATTCGCCGCGAAGGCCGAAGAATTAACCTCCCCACGAACTATCAATAATCATGTATATTTCAATTATCTTAAAACTTTCATTAGCCAGTATTTCGGCTAAATAATTTTGATAATAATTGTTTTTTGTATTACCGTTTAAGCTCGTTATAATAGATAAAGATTCCTGTAAATAGGTACTTCGACTATAATGCCAATAATGTAAAACTAATGATGTTTTAGTTTTTGTATGACTTTGCTTTGTCATAGTTCGTGTTTGTACATTAATTAAAAATAATGCCAAACACTAAATCTATTCGTAAATATGTTTTGGAATTAGAAAAAAATATTTTTTCATCTAACAAAAGCATTCTATTTTGTAGACTGTGTGAGATTAAAGTCACTACATTTATATAAATGTACCTGCATGAATGATAAATGAACAATAGTCTGATCGTTTAATGTAATTATTAGTTCATCATGATTACGAAATATTCGTATTTGTGAATAATTTTAGATAACGTTAGGTACTATACGAGTATATTAGATGATTGCAATATTAACTATTTTTATTTGGTGATAAAATGTTGACAATATTTTATAGTTGAATAGAATAAATTATTGTAACTAACTTATAATTTGTTAATTTTAGTAATTTATTTAGTAAAAGTACAGTATATACAACTAAAATGTGTTTGTTTTAACTATCATATTTCAAATTAAAATTATTTATTTAATATTTTTTTTCCATGTCATATAATTTATTTTATATAGGTACAATCGTGGATCTGAGGGCTGTCAAGGTAAAATCAGTAATTAGATTATATTAATTGTATAGAAAGAATAAGAGTTGTAGGTACATAATTAAATTTATATAATGATACATCGTATTGAATATTTTTGTATGATACATGAAATATGCATTAATAAAATAATAACAAATAAATAAATAGGTGTATTTTTTATATAAATACAAACAATGATATTGTACTTTTTAACATTTTCTAAAAAATAGTATTTTACTGATAATCACTTGATATTTCTGTCCATGTATATATATATTTTAGTTGGATTTGTTTGATACATTGTCAGGATTTATTCAACGTTCCTATAGATTTATTCGAATTTTCGAATCAAGGGTTATAGAAATATATTCTTAGTCCTCCGGAGATCAAAAGTTATAATTGTAATTTTTTTTATATTTTATAAATTATAATGATATTCAGATATTGTTTGAAATTTACTGAATTTTCATTTTTTTGAATTAAGCAAAAATAAAAAAAATAAGGACAGGACCTGATTCACATAACACCCTTTCTTGTCGTATACATGCTCTTGATCACATCTTTAAGAGTTAAGATTGACAGATAATCTTCTCTTAGAATCGTTATTAATTTTTAAGTAAGTAAATAATGAGTAGTGATTACTGATTTATTATTGAATTCAAACACATCACACTTCTTACAATTATTATTATGATTATTGATTACATAGACGAAATAGTCGGAGGTACACTCGAGTACTCGATAATTGTACAATAGAGTAATTAACCTCGGTTTTTAAATAATTATTTTTCGAATTTGAAATAGGTATTTAATTATAGTTTGTAACTCTGTAGCCCTTAAACAATAAACAGTAAAACATGCAAGCCTATCTAATACGTATTTAATATTTTGATACAGTATGTTTTTGTTTCTTTTTATTCAAATAACCTTGAATGATAAAAATCATAGTAAAAACATATGTGTATCAGTAATATAATTGATAAGAAAAAAATTGTAATAATGATGTCATAACACTCACAACTCATTAACTCATTGCTTATGACGAATAAACGTATTTTAAAGTCGATTTACTTAGTTATTTAATTTTATTCAGACGTTTAGTTTACAATATTATAATCCCGAATATATATATATATATTGGATAATGTGTCATTCATTTGTTCTCTGGTGTAACAAATAATATAATGAGGATCATAAATTCGATGAAATAATATTTAAATAATATCGTAAATTGTTTATATTTTAAATTTTAACAATGTCCAATTTCAATGATGAACCTGGAACTGCAGCACCTGATAATGGTAATCGTCAATAAGTTTGTCTGTATATATTATCAAATGTCTTTAAGTTCACAAATCGGAAACAGATAGTAGAGCGGCAGTGCCAGTTGCTAGTCGCCGTATGAGCCTTGCGGCCGATCTTATGATGCACATTGAACGTAGAGCAGCTGAAGGTTCAGCCATGTTAAGAAGCAATGTGCACAATGTAGTTGAAGAACTACGGCCTATAATATCAGTGGCACGACATCCTGATCCTGGGTCGCCACAACCACTTGGTCCCAGTTCTTCTGTACGCCTGAGTTTACCTACCTGGTTGAATTTGAACACCAACAATGCTCACTTACCTCTATCTCCACCCAGTCTATCAGAAACAGAAGACCAAAACTTCATAACTACAGGTATTATCTGTATCATAATAACTTATAGTGAATTATTTTCTAATAGTAAACCCTTTGATTTTTATAGGAGAGGTTAGACCTATTGCAACAACTCCAGTATCACAAAGACTGCCTTTAACTACTCAAAGATCACTTACTGAACCAAATGATGATGTAGCAATAGATATGAATTTATCAAATTCAGATTTAAATGTAGAACAGTTGCCTCAAAGTCCAGGAGGATCCTCAATTAATGGATCTAATAATAATAACAATGAAAACCGTAAGTTATTTGGGTTATACATTAATTCTAACTATACTTAAATATTCTGCAGGTATAATTTTTCTTAGTAACTATCCCTAATTATTTAGTATTTATTTTAAAATGATTTTAAGCCACATAATTTAATTTAAATTAGTAGTTTCATTAACAATATTGGTATGTTAATTACTATCATAATTATATTGATTTTGAAGTTTTTGACATTTAGTAAATTTATAATTAAACCAATTAATAAAATACTTAACTTTTTAAGTACTTGAATATTTTAAAATTATTTATAGAATATTTAAATTAAATGTAAAATAATAGAAATTTTAAAATACAAAATCTTTAAATATAAACAGTATAATACATAATTTATTGAATATTACTGTCATTATTGAAATAAAAGGTTAAGATTAATTTTTAAGCATTGTTATTAAAATTTATTTATAATTAATGTCACAATGTATCAATACATTATACACAAATTATACTGAAGCAGTAGCATACACTATTATTATTTTTTTTTCTCATTGATAACACAATCCTGCAAAATATATTTATTTTTTTTTTGTTTTTTTTTATAATAATACTTGATTCTTATAGATCTTAATGCGCAAAATTCAAATCTGAAATTTGTGTAAATTCCTGTACCAATAAAAAGTAGTACCTATTGTAAGTAAATTTTTTTCTTTGAGTCTCAAACCTAAATTTCAGCTGCCTCTTTAGTAATACTAAATTATTTAATTCAAATTGATCAAAATTTGTGAAGCATCTGTGATGTCAAGTTGAAAATCTTCATCATTGTTACTAAGATTATCATCGGAATCTATAGAAGTATTGTTATTTAAAATAGTTTCAAAGGTTTCTGACGGTACAGGTATTGGTAATTCTGGGCCATGTGGTATTGATCGTAAAGCAGAAGATAAATTTGGGTAAATCAGCTTTGATTTATTTTTCTTATTATAACCGAAAATATCTACAATACAAAAATAGCAATCGTCAATATGATTTTTCGGTTTTCACTAAATCATTGTACTCCAAAAGGCATTGATAAACGCTGACCTTGTTACCAATTTCGCAAACTTTTAACTCAGGATCAGCAAGTATTATGGGGTACTCATAATTTATCTTGATCTCCTAAATAAATACCAAAATATTCATGGTATACATTTTTAACAAAATAAATTTGAATTATTTTTCAACATCTTCTTTAATGTTTTTAGACGTCATACTAAAAAAAAATAAACGTAACTATAAAGAATAAACATCAATTGTATGAGTTTAAAAATATATTTAATTGAACTACTATAAGATAAACAATTTAATAAAGATAAGATTAAAGTTTCAGTAAAGTATACTACATAATGAGTTAATAATAATAATTCGACTTGGGAATATATCGCATATTATTGTATGACTGTACAGAAAATACAATATTTAAAATTCAAATTGTAGAAAAACTAGACGTGTTAGAGAAAAAATGATTACATATTTGAATTCAGCCTGTTAAAATCTATAAATATAAGTGCAAAATGTTAAAACAGCAAAGTAGTCGCAGGACTGTGTAATTTAAAATTTTTTTTTTATTTTGAAAACATGAATGTTTTAAACTATTGCAAATATTATTTGGTTCTTTTGAAATCTTATATATAAATTAGTTGTATACATTATACATCATTAAAATATCCTAAACAAAGTACCTTTAAATACTTTAAAACTTAATATTTTATTCAAAATTGGTTAGTCTACATTCAAGTATTTAACATTTTTATTTTCTGAAGAAAATTGTATTTAATAATTTTATAACTTTAATACCTATTTATCATATGAAAATATATCATTGAATTATATTGTTTATTCTTTTTCAGAAAGCGAAGACGATGTTCTTCGACACAACCCAGAAATCGCTCAAATGCTGAGTGTAGCTCTTAAATACATTCCATTCTTATTGATACTTTTATCGAAAGCTGTATTCGACCATATTCCAGGTAAATTAAACAGCTACTCTGTTCACCTGTTTGTGTAAGCATGACTAAAAAAGATATATGGCCTGAAGGTTCGACTAACGAACGTGCTTGTATGTATCTTGTGATTTCAGCTATTCTACTCTTTTTGGTGCTCTTTATTTCATTTCGTTACTTCAACAATGTGGTAAAGCGTGAGGTGGCCAAACAATCACAGCGCAGTATTGGCTTTTTACTGTTTGCCATTTGTCATATGGCAATGTCTGTATTTTTATTCTACTTCTTTTACAATGACATGAACTTACATTTTGGGTAATTATAACTTATATAAAAACTAAATCTGTATATAGATTTATAGTACAATTGATAAACTATGTTTATAATTCCAGATTGATATTTATTCCTCCGTTCACACAGTCTTTGACAATTAGTAGTCTGTTATGGTCTATAGCAGTGGATGATTACATTTTAAAATTAATAACAATTATTTTTAAAATAATTATTATTATGATGCCTATTAAGATTTTACCAATAATTAAACGAGTATGTAAGCTTTAATATTATGATTAGAGACCAGAATTTTATGTATTTGCATGTTCATAATGAGTGTATGAACTTATACAAAGGTTTGAAATGTGGGCGATTTAGATCCAAATGATTCCATAGACTAAATTTAAATTTGTATATAATGGCATATTTTTCGAGGTTTGGGGTACATTTTTTCATAGTGTATATTATGTGCATATTTTTTACAATCTTAGTAAATAATTAAATTACTTTATGTTTTTATTTTGGAAATTGTAATTTTTAAATACTGCCATATTAGCGAGAAAAAAAAATTACCATCAACATAATATAGAATTTTATCTTCTCTAGTTTGATAATGTGTTGATAAACTATTATCTGACAAATTAAATTACTTTTAAAGTTACTTTTTAGTTGTGTAAAGATTTAGCATTCATTTATTGACAACACTGCAAATATTGTTATATTTCATTTGTTTAAGCTGTTTAAAAACATATAATGATGTTTTTTTTTTTATTTAAATATTTTGTTGATATACTTAGATGTTGAAAAGTCCAACACTTCTAATTTTGTTATATTTATTTTAATATATTTTTGTTGTTTTAAAACAGTATAAATTTATGATGCATATTTGAGCATATTTTTAAATTATTTGTGCATATTAATACATATTTTGATCCTTTTGCTTTACATTATACTTGTCACATTATTAGTGCATATAATTCTGGTCTCAAATTTTGACTATTTAAAATAAATAAATGTATTCTTTTATTTTTTGTTTAGGGAAAAGTGTACCTGTTCATTGAAGCTACATCTCAATTATATCGGTGTTGTGTGCCTATCCAACCATGGTTGTATTATATGTTAGAATCTTATCAGGGTCCAAAAAAGGTTATTGGCGTCTTTTTATCTGCTGCTTACATGGTGTCAAAAGGTACTGATTTAATGGGTTGTGTGAAACTATGGTGGACGGCCTCATACAAATTGCTTCAGAATGTTGTAAGTTTATTAAAATTTATAACTTAATGTAGTTATGTCATTATCATGGTAATAAGTTTTTAATACAGTCGTTGGTCACATTCTTACATAATTTATTATTATTTTTATTAAAACATAGATTATTATATAGACTATTTACAAAAATTATAAATGTTTCATTTTATTATACAAACTCACATTGTTAATGTTTTTATAATGCTTAGTCTTAGAGATTTTTTTGAAATAAAAATTGTCTATTACATTTTATTTTTTTCATGAAATTATCAAGTACTTGTCCTTATTAAAAATAATTAATTTTAATGGAAATCTGTTAGGTTGTTGTTTAAAAATAGCTATTTTGTAATGTTGCAATGATTTTCTTCTTAGGTTATTGTATTTTGTAGAGTGGTAGGAAGAAAATACATGATAAGTAAATATCGTACGTTATCCAACTAAATGTTTTTTTCTTAAAAATTAAATTTGTTTTTTCTATTAATCAGTTATTCTATTATTTTCTTTCATATAATGGAATAATGTTATTTTAATAATTATCACAAAAATATATTACTATTTAATAAGTTAACTTATCTAACAAAATTATTATAAATTTTAGGCATTGGGCACAGTGCCGAACAAAGAACAGCTGACAATAGCTGGCAGCAATTGTCCGATATGTCATGATGAGTATGCTACACCTGTTTTGTTACAATGCCAACATATATTCTGTGAAGCTTGCGTGGCCAAATGGTTTGATCGTGAGCAAACATGTCCACTATGTCGAGCAAAACTCGTTGATGATCCTGCGTGGCGAGATGGTTCTACGACTAATTTTATACAACTCTTTTAACATTTAAATGCGATACCCTATAACCAATTAAACCGCTTTTTATGTTAATATTTCTCTTCTTGTTAATTGTTTTATGATTAATTTTCTCAATACCTACCAATTATTTATACTTTGTAGGAAATACTTTAATCATTAAACTTTTCTACTTTATTTTATTTTTAACGCATAAAAATATTTATCTGTGATAGATGTCCATTATTATTTAAATATGTAAATGTATATTTGTTAAGCTATTTAAATATCATAGAAATGTTTGTTAATTTTATCAACTAATTATAGTTATAATTATGATTGAAAATGTAAAACATTTGTGGTGGTTAGAAAATGATTTTCCAGTTCATATGTATATAATATTGTATGTTTTTTGTTTTTGTGGTAAGAGCTTGTTGCAAAATAAGATGCTTCAGAAACTTAAAAAAACTTTACATCACATAGTATTGGTCTCAAATAACAACAAAACTATACAGTTTATGTTTGTTAAAAACAAATTGTATTGTTTATTTAATATTATTATGTTATTCATTGTTAAGAAATCAGATGAATAAAAATGTTTTAATTTTGCTAATTTTCTTAATGTAAATAAATGTTGAATAATATATAACTGCACAAAATATAATTAAAGATGGTAAACAATGCATTAATTGTTTGTTAAAATGTTAGGGGGTTATTATTAAATTTAAGAACCATCTTAAAGGGAACTTCATATAGATTTAACCATTGATCTCGTCATTTTAATAATAATTAATAATGTAATTGATTTAATGGTATTGTTGTTAGAGGTTTTGGTAAGATAATGACAACATGCAACATCTATTCAATAATGTGACAAATCAAGATTGTTTCTATTATATGTTGATTACCTGTGTTAAGTTATACTTAATAATTCAATAAGATCAGGTAAACTTTTGAAAGTAATCTGTTAAAAGCTGAACTAAAGTACCTTTACAATTATTAGATACCTACCCAATAAACATTCCAAGAGTTTCTATTATGCTTAACTCTGGTATGATCTCTCAATTCTAAAATAGAGTTTTATATTTTAGCATACTTGTGATTTTATCCGAGGTACCTTTTTGCTAACACTTAAATAAAAATGTATAAATCCGAAATCAAAGACCGTAAATGCGTAAAATCGTAAAATTTACTAAAGGAATATGACACATAAATGTCCACATGACATCACTAATACCAGTGATACCAGTAAGTACTACCCGTTTTTGTTTTCTGGTCAACTGGTTCGGATTACGATGTAAATATCGTCTGCTAACGTTGTCATAGTTTAGATTTTAAAACTTCACGATGCACACGAAATTCACTCTTGTCGAGAGATGGCGTTAGGTATTTTGTTTTGTAGTTTAATGTTTTCGCTAACTGCATAGTATGACGATGTTCTACATTTTTAGTTGTTTTTTAAATTATTTAATTTAAGACGGCAAAAGGATTATCCGAATTCCGAATATGTTAATTGGTTTGAGTATCGTATTATCGTGTCAATATTGGAATTGCTGGTAAGTGGTAATATTGTTTCTCTAAATTTTAATGTGAGTATTTGAATTCTGAATAGGTATTATTCATAATACCTATTATAAATGATGCATTTGATATTATAGGTAACTTAATGACATCCGACGGTTTTTGTAATTATTAATAAATACCTTCACCTAGGACCGGATTTGGATATTTCACATACCAATTCATGAAGTATTATTATTTATTATGCATGAAATTGGTATATTATAATTTTTTTGATAGCTCCTTGATAAGAGGTAGCAAATTACTGAGTATATATTGCTTCAGGGTGGCTCTGATTAAGTTGAGTCGCCCTGACACCCATAAATGATGACGTATCATTACCTCTCCTCGATTTCATTATTTAGGACAATGCCATTGTAGTACCCGGGCTGAAGATTCAATTTTATGACAAAAGAAAAGAGATAACATTTTTTGGTCGAGGAGAACACAAACGGATCGTCTTCCAACGTCGCATCCCTTATTTTGGAGTGTACATTTACTACCTACAAAAATACAAATGCAAATTATAAATTTAGTACAAATTATTAAATTGAAATAATTTATAGATATAAACGAGTTTAAATTTAAGTGTTTACAACTTCGCACCATAGACCTCAATCAGCATCAACATTTTTAAAAATTATATTCTGATTTCTATACTTAAAATATACTTAAATTAATTAATTAATACTTTCGTTTAATTTGTAATTACTAATTACTATAACTACTAATCATCCCATATTCCCATCGATATAATACAGTATTTTCCAATACATTCCAAATTTAGATCTTACGAATTCATCAAATCCATTATTTGGACCTATTGTTGAGTTATCTTTTGGATATTGTGTAATATATATTATACATAACATACATATATATATATATAACAAAAATAAGTTTATAAATAAAAGTGTCTTCGTAATTTTAAATTTTCTTACTTTAGAACAAGTATTTTAATTTTTAATTAAGATATGAGTATTTTTGATATTTATGAGTCGGTAAAAATTAAAATATCGTAAAACGCTTATGCTAAAATACAAAAAATAATCTTACCCGTAGCCTATAAGCTTGATAATCGTCTACTTCTCTCTATTATTTAATTTTAATACACAAAATTAGAACTGCTGAATACAAATTTGTTGTAGATATATTAGTAAGACAGAGATGACACATGCAGATTTGACGTCTTCAAGGCTCTTGATACATATATCAGTGGCGTGCCCATAAGAAGGGTAGTTTTTTGAGATAACTTATCTCCTTAAAATTAGAATAGTTATTATTACATATTATATAATTAATACCTCCTTTTCCCGTCAAATAAAAATTACACAAAGTGACCAAAAATGCATATTTTCAACCTTATCCAGGTAAAAATTAAGATTTTCAAAAAGATGGTTTTACAAAAATGATGCAAATCATGCCCGTAAATCTACAAACGTATATTTGAAATTTGTACGACGTTCTTCTCCCGTAAAATTTAAAACATTGGGTAGTGGCTAGAAAACTGGTCACGTCAGCCCGTATCATTGCAAAAAATAACATTTTTTTTTCGAATAAAAAGAACACCATTCTTTTGAAAATTTAAACTTATGTACATAGATTAAGTACTTAAGTTGTAAAATATAATTCCAACTAAGTTAGGTACTGCTGTTTATAGTATAGTTTATGAATTTGGCTATACGTACCAACTTAAAGCCTTAAAATTTAATAATAAAAATAATGTGTATATTTTATCTCCATGACTTTATCTCGATAAAAATAAAAATATTCATGTTTATTTGTGTCTGCATTTTGTATCTACAAAATGTTATACTAGAACGCGTTGGTACTAATTGCAAATAAATTTTAAGTAAATGTATTTGGTTTTATATAAAACAATAGTATATACATTTGTTGCGTTTGTTTCAACTCAGAGGCTGAGTTTTTTTTGTGAGTTTTCCAAATAGTTTTGTTGTCGAAGTTGTCTTTCAAGAACATAATATTATTAACCTGATTTTTCTATTTTTGTAAATTGCCTATACAATGCCCCTTAAAAATAGTAACTGTTGCATTCTCTGCAAGCGTATCGCGGTAGACGACTAGACGACTAGACGACGCGTCTTATTATTCTCTTTAGAACGAACGTTAGACAAAAAAAAAAAAAAAAAACAAAAAAACAAAACAAAAAAAACAGTTATTTCGGACAGACGGCTGCAACCGTACAATGTATACCACCTATACATAACTACGCCACTGTACGTTTGTTATGTACTGACGCGACGCGTATGTATATTATAATCGCGGAGTAGTGCTTACCATATGTCCTTTACAAGGACAATTGATCGTACCGAAATTGCGTTTCTTCCTGCTGCAGCGCATACACAGGAAGTATGTACATACACACGCATATATATATATATATATATTAAATTATTTATATGTCTGCAAGTATACGACCCGCTGCAGTTCTATCCATACTCGCAGGTATAAAAAATAATATAATACGCGTATGTTATATAGTATAAGCGTATGATGTATATAGTATATATATGGTGTATATGTTTAGGGTAAGTACCTAGTTATATATGTGTGTGTGCGTGTAAAATAATAATATTATTATCGTCGTCGACACCGGAAACACGCGGCGGCTGAGCGCTATTGTTTTAGGACGACATAAAAAACAATATATAATATTATTATATATTATATTATATTAAAAAAAAAGTATGTGTACTACCGCCACAAGTGCTCGTATTGTGGTAGGCCGGCGGCGTATGGGAAATCGTGTGTACCCCATATACACATCGTCGAACTGCAAGCCACGTCATTATAATATAATATTTTGTGTGTGCAGCGTGTATGTAAGCGGTACCTACCCGAGTAAGTACCTATGTATAACTGCAATCTGCAATTGCAATAGTTCACTGTCGCTGTCATCGCCGCGATAGCATAATATTGTATTCTGCTGTTCTGGTTTTTGTTTTTTTTTTTTTATTTATTATAATTCTTTTACCGTCAAAGGTTTTTCGTGCATATATATATGTTGATACATTCTGATTTATATATATATATATATATATAATAATTTTGATTAAATTTTATCGTTAGTGTATATATATATACATATTACCTATATAACGTAATATATGTGAGCGGACGAAAGGTTTCAAAAGGAAATAATTTATAAAGTTATAACATATACGTAGATTGTCTAACACGCATTTCAGTTTTTCATGCTCCGATTCATCCAAACATACATCGAAATGATACAAAATTATTTATTTAATTATATATTATATGCAATTCACTAATTATTTAGATTAATACACTCTTCATAGACTCATCTGCAAACAGCATTGCAGCTACGAAAAAAAAATCCTCATTGACACAACACACCGAACGCCTGCGTAATTGATTCATTTTAAAGGTGTACTTAGATAAACATGTTAGATTGGGAAAAAGTTAAATATATATATTATAAATACGTCTTGGATTTAAATTACCTAAAAATTAACAAAAAATGTCTTTTAAACGGAATAATACTTTAAAAAAAAAACTAATTTTTTTTTTTATGGGCATGCAACCTCACGCAAGTGATAGGAAAACAATGGATTTAATTTCATTCATGTATTTTCAACTAACCAATTATGTGTATAATAAATTGTAATTTTTTTGAGTCTGTGTAAGAAACCACATTCGACATTCGGTAGAGATAGATGAATATACCGCATTTATACATAGAACGATTGACAAATTTCAATAGTGCGGATGGAAAATATCTAAAAGCTTTTGAAGCAAATATTACAAAAATAATATTTTTTGATGCCATAAGAAAAAAAAAAATAGAAAAAGGCGAAGTAAAAGTTTTACCTTTATAATATAAATTAGGTATACGTATGAATTATATACTTGGATTTATTGTCCTTGAGCATCCGACAAATAATTCACTTTGCATTGAAATTTAGATTTAAGCGTTTTATGAAATTATCCATATTTTCATGTAAAGAAAAATATGTAAGCCAGGAGAAAGGTTTGAACACTGTCTCTCCAAATGTGTACTTTTGTACGTCAATGATTTATTCAACACACTATAGCATTTAATTATTAGTGGTGGTGGGAATATGAAACACGAAGGAGAGCAGTTAACTAGGCGCTTAGTAGAACGAACTGCCATCATGAGCTTTTGTGTTTAATTATTTGTCAGGGGTAATAATATGAGGTATCGTGTTGCCGGTCTGTATATAACACCGATGGACTTCGTTGCCGGGTCATTAGTGTAATTCGATCGACATTTGATTTTGCACACGCTTTATAGTATCTATGCAGTACTCGATACACTATATCGTTATTGTAATGCTCGTGTTGACCACACACGCAAAACTCGTGGCATAGGTATAATCATAATATAATGTTTACGTCGGGAGCGAGACGGGAAAAACCACATATCCATAGCGCGTGGTTTCGGTGTCTTCAATGGAGTGTGTGTTAAATACTGGATGTACGGGATCTGGTGTTTAAAAATCAATTTACTTGTCACTTTTCGTTATTACCCGTCGATGTGTATATAATCGATTATTTTTAATTAGAATCACATTCTTCCGAACAACTTAGCAAAAAGATCTATGGACAAATCAGTATCTTCCTAATTACCTATATACATATTATATTTCTATACTAATATATTTGTATTTCTTAAGCAGCTGTGATTAAGATTCAAGAGTTAATCGCGGAATGATATTAAAGACTGAAACAGTGAGTGATTTACTTATAAGATAGGGAATTGTTTAGAACAATTTTCCTTAATAAAATATTGTTTTTTTTTAACTGTTGTTAAAGCGTTAAAACGATAACATAATATGAATTAAATGGGCAAATTTGGTCTCTTAACTACACTGCAAAAATACTATAGTAGGTACTATACTCGCAATGAAAAAAAAAAAATGGTACTATTTCAACGTGACTTAAATTATAGGACTTGGCAACTTAGAGGTAAATGTTGGTAAGTAATTTTCCAATACAAATATCAATGATAAAGACCTTTTATCGGTATAATAAATTATATAAATTTTTTGATTCTTATGTGTGATCAATGTTCATATTATGAAAATCTAATATTATATTATAAAAATATATAAAACCTCTATTTATTTATATAGAGCGTATATGATTGTACCTTCGTTGAATAATGCATGGTACAATTCATTAGTTTTTTGTGTGTTATGAAAAATTGTAAGAATATTTTTTCAGAATATTGGAATATTATATAGAAAGCCAAAAACTTTATAAAATTCTATTTTCGTTAATTTACTACACACTGATATAGTATAAGCGTCACATTGAATTTGTATTAATTATAAACGTTTGTACATATTGCACTGCATTGCAAGGATAATGAATATAATATGTATAACATTTGTACCCTTTCGGAGTTTCAGCACAAAGCATAATGTATACCATTCATTTAAAACACATGTACAATATATTATTTTATGAACAAATATACTTAGTGTAGATAACATAATTAACAATATAGAACACTTTATTTAACTTAACGCTGTAGGAAAAGTGTTTTGATTAAAGTAAAAACGTTTTAGTATTGATAACTATATTAGAATATATATTTTAAAATTTGTCGATCTAAAGAGGTAATAATAATTAAATGAAATAAATAATATTTATCTCATATGAACTTTTCTACATTTTTTAAAAATATAAAAACCTTTAGCTTTTCAATGTCCAACAAACTAAATGTAAAATTCTTATAGGAGTATATCTTTGTATCAGTTTTAGACAAAATTGATTTGAGTTTTTAATTTTAAATAAAAATTAAATCATTGATAGAATATGAAATGTTTACTAAATATATATTATAAATATTTAATAGACAATTTATAAGCATGATATGGTTTTAAAAACATTAAGGCTTTGTTCTATTTATAGATAAAAAAAAAAATTTTAAAAACGTCGATCAAAATAAGTATGCTTTTGTCAAAAATCTGAAAATTTAATTCAAGTTTCTTGTAAGTTATTATTATTGGTAATAAAAAAAAAAAACAAATTGGCGTAAAACCATAAACAATTTTAATTAGCGGGTAAAGTTCAAATTTTAACAATATTGGATATTTAATCCAAATAAATGGGTTTATTCAAATATAATCGAAAGATAACAATATTTGTTATTTTGTTTCTTAGTTTGAAGATTTAAATCTAAATTTCACTTAAATTTTTCAAACAGCAGCTTAAAAACTACAAAAATATATGTGAACAATTTTTTTATATACATTTAAAGTTTAGATTTTCACAAAATTGGATATTAAACAAAAAATTTCAATTCTATACTACTTAGAACGTTTTTAATTATTTTTAGTGATTACGCTCAATACGACGAAGCATACTATCGATACTTACTGGTAGTGTGAATTTTTTTATTACTCATCTAAAAACTACTAGCGAGCTTGTATTTTCAAAGGATTTTGAGTTGATAGTTTTTAAAATAACTAAGTTATTTTTACACAGAAAACTTGAATAGCTGAAATTAGTAAAAAAAATGAATACCGAACAGATTAAGAATTCAAATTTGCGCCCAGAAATAGGTAATATAACACACATTTATTTAGTTATTATTCTCTAGAAAAAGGAAGTGTATTTTAGTTTAAAATATTAACAATAGCCAATAAATTGCAAATAGCATATACCTAATAGTAATAAATCGTTATACTCAACTAATCCGAACGGAACTCATTGCGTATTTATTGTTAATTTTTAATATTGATTTGTATAAACATGTATACAATATGATATAATATATACCATGATGGCACGTAAAGCTTTTAAAAAAATTGAGCGAAAATCATTAAGGTTATAAAATTCAGAATAAATATATAATTTATATTAGGTACTCTTCCTAAATAAACAAGGTGAATACGATGATTTAATGCGAATGCTGACCATTTCTTTTTCTTTAATATTGCAAATTATAATGTTTTACATTTTTAAATAATATACTTAAATATGCAACATAAAAATCTGAGTGACTAGTTTTTGAATAACTTAATTGTTATATTAACACTAATAAGTTCATAATAATGGATTTGAATTTGGAAGATATAAAATCTATGGTAATTTGAAAATTGTTATAAAATTTGTAAAAATGGTTCATATATAATAAATTCTAGATTCGATATATTATTTTTTCTATTTTCTATTTTTGTAAAACCATTTTTAAGTACTATTATATTTAATATACGTAAACTAGTATATAACTAAGTTTATATTTTGAAACTATATCCGATGGATCATAATCATGGTTATAGAATCAATTTAATCCATTTATTTTGACGTGTCAAGATACATGGTGGCGTGGTAAGACGTCCATTTTATTTTTATAGTATGGTTATTATTACGGTCCAGCGAATGCGGTTTTGTGGTAAATAGTATTTTCTAAATTATTTTTAGATTTGATTTTTCTGTGACAACTGTTCCTCGGGAATTAGATAGACGTTTATTAAAGTTGAAAATTGTGAGGGGTCAGGATTTTAATTTTTCGGTCATGATTCGTAACGGGTTAACGCGGGAAGCGATTTGTTATTCGGTCTATGTATATTGACAGGTGATAATTTTAAGAAAGGAATATTACTTGCAGTGACTTCAACTATTTTATGTGTTGTATATATAGTGGCCAATGCAACAACGTCCTTGAATACGTTGTACGAGAACGTTATAATATTATACTATGAGAAGGTTATAATATATGCACGAAATATTCGTTAGATGTATATATATTATAAATATACTTATCGTAAGAACGACACTCGCTTCGCATGACACTTTCAAACGTCTCTTACATATTATTATTATTATTATTATTATAGGATAACTCGATTGCGTACGCATATTTATACATACAATCTCTCTAATACACGACAAGTATATTATGTACACACCACATATACATACCAGATACCTATACGATACAGCTATTATGGCTACCAGCTGCATTTTTGAAATGAACCACTCGGATAATAATAAATATATATATTATATCGTACAAATACTATCACAGGATTACATGCATCGCATTATACGTGTACCTAAAATACTGTTTACGGCACGGCTAGGAAACGTGGCAGAATAACTATTTGAAAATATACGAGCACAAAATACTCCGCTTACCATAGTTTTTTGTTAACCGGCTCTAGGTCAAGGATTGATATTATAAATTAAAACTTAGATATTATTTCAGGGTGTATATTTTCTATTTAATTGTATTATAATAATATAATAAATATTGAGTAATGATAATGAAGCAAAGCATAACAATTAAAAATATTTTATAATTTGAAAGAAATTTTTTTTTTATTGTAAATACCTGCATATTGTAATACGTAAACCAAAACATTTGAAATTGATAAATGTGTTTCGTTTAAATGTGATGTGAATAAAATTTATAAGATTTCGTTTTAAAATTATTCGTTTTTTTTCGTATTTCATCATGAATTTTAAATTGTATTGTTGGGTTTTTATTTATTATTTACAGTTAATTAATTTTTTTTTATAAGATATTTAAAATTATAAGAATTTAAAAAGGGAGATTCAAAATAAGTTTTATATTGATATGAATGAATTTATAGAAATTTTAAATTCAATGTATAATGTGAAAAACTTAAAAACTAAGAATAAAATAGTTTTAAATAATAAGAATTCCCTAGATTGTAGATAATAATATTATTAATATTATTACTAATAATTGTGATTATATAGATTATAATATGCAATAAATAAATTATAACTATCGTTGAATTACTGTAATATACGAAGTTTAAAGTTTTTTTATTTAACCACTAAAAAAAGCAAGCATTGGTTATTATATGATACGATTTTAAATTTATTAATAATCTTTACTACTAATAATATCATAACAAGATATACTCATTTAGGATTTAGATACTTACCTACATAAAATATTATGTAAAAAAAAAGATACCATAATTACCCGTTTCTGAATTAGACACATTATGCACAGCTTAATTATTGATGAGTTAAGACAAATCTCCAATATGTGACTCATGCTACGTTTGTCTAACTATTAACCACATCATTATTAATTGTCAAAAATTCCAACATTACCGCAACCAATTCCACATATCAGAATAAATTTGTCAAGCTTTTGGATCAAATTTTCAAGACACTTAATTTAATTCCTTAAAAAAAAAAAAAACCGAATTGTACAAGTTAATAAAAAAAAAAAAAAAAAACATATATATGAATAAAATATAAATAAAATATATAAATATTACAAATACTAATGGCCAAGTTGTTATTGTATTTTTAGATCAATAAAAAAAACATTATGTAAGAATTACATGTATATTTCTCCTGAAATTGTCGTTGTCTACAACATATCTTGCATGGTGCTATTTAGACTACTTTAAAATATACAATATTATATAATTTAAAATTTTAAGTTATCAATTCATTTTCAAAAGTTAAATAATGATATTGTATAATCGTCTAGTTATCGAACATCAATAAAACCTAATGATATTTAAAAATTATTCTTCATGTATCATCTCAATGGAGTCTATGTCATCATTCAATACTATTATATTGTTCTTTATTTTATTAATTATTAAAAAATATCTAATACCTACCTATTACCTACTTATGATTTCAGAATTATATTATCTTGCTATTTTAAGTATATTTATAACTAATGCAGACATGATGATATGATTTTACGAGTATTATTAGTTAATATGGGGTGCTTTTCTTTGTACATTCTACTATAAGTCGTTTAAGATTTTGATCATAACCATAAAAATGTATTTCTTAAACGAAAATTAACGGGCGCAGGTTTTGTGATATTGAAAGACTTTGTGCTTATACATATAATGAGCACCGGATGTCTGTGCATCGATCCCCGCACAGCGCATTAGCATTAATGCACTTGAAATATCCATAACACGCACTGACAAAAAAAAAAAAAAAAAAAATGGTTTATAAATATAATATAATGTAATAATACAATATATTATACATTTAGAATAGTTATCGTTGTTGTCTTGATGTAAAAAATTCTCTAATTTGAATGTATCGATCGTTTGTGTACAGGTATTACTGTATTAGATATACTCATATACCTACATCGGCGCAGTGCATTACTCGAACGGCATTAAATGAACTGCACGATTCGATAAAATTGGTTTTTAGACTTTGAACGATTTAACAGTGTTCAGCTCAATGATGATGGAAATGTTGAATCACGTAAATAACAATAGAAAACAAATATCCGGCAATTTTTTATTGAGAACATTGTATCAAAACACAGGTTAATCGGTGATTACGTGTTTTTCATACCGATAAATGATAATTTATTTTTGAAACAAATGTATTCTAGAACTAAAACAACATTATGTCCACGCACAATACAAATTAATATTATGTTAACCGATAAAAAATGTGCAATAAAATGCCATTAATACTATCACTACCTATGACTATAAATACAGATTGTTATTAAAACATTTGAAACTCATAGAAATAATGTTTCGATTACGTGGATTCGTCTTTATTTATTTTGTACTAATATAATTTTAATATTGAAAACTGTATAAATTAATGAATGATTTAGGAATAGAAGTATTTATTTTTAAAATTTTGAATTAATATCGAATATTATACTACTGATAGGCGATAGCACTCCCTCCATACTTGTACATAATCGTAATTTAAAATTCATCAGGTGGTTAATAAATACGTATAATTGTTTAGGCTATATTATCTACGAGCTACGACAGTACGACATTAAAATACATAATTTTCATTTTCATTTGAAGAATGAACAAAGACAATGGAAAAATAGAGTACCATATTTTAATGTTTGTCAAACTTTGGTAGATAAATATAAGTAACCCATCCACCTATAAATAATCTTGTATTTTTTTCCAGCAAATGAAAAATGACTAGAATAAAATTACATTAATATATGTCTTAATTATAATAGTATGTTTTGTTTAAATAATGGCGTGGACAGACATATTATATTTAAATTACAATATTTGGTCGTTTCAATTCTAATTAGTGTTAATTCACCCTTGAATGCTAATTGAAATCCAAGCCAGCTTGCAGAACGGGTAGGTATAATTCGATATAACGAATATTCAGATAACTTAACGTTTTAAACAGTATAATATCGTGTTCTTTAAATATTAATTAGGTATTGTACTAAACAGTTATATAATATAATTTTTTTTTTCACCGGTACTCCGTATTGTAGTAAATTAAGTAATAATGCCCATTTTAAATGACAGTAATAATTGCACGGAGAAATAATGTACTTATGTCTTATATAATAATAAATAATAATAATAATAATAATATACTCCGAGGGTTGCGAGGGATGGTACTCTGAGTGATGGATTACTAATAGAAGGCGTATTTTTATTATTATTATTATTATTTTGCAGAAGTAAGTATAGCCCGTAAAATAGCTTTTCTGAATGAACGACATTTGTTCCATCAATGATCATATCATGTAAAATTATTTAATTGTTTTTGAACACTAAAACTTTATGAGTAATAAAATTTTCAATTTTCGAATTTACGAGTATACATTTCTGTTTATTAGTATGATTATTACAAATTTGTTATAATTATCATTAAATATTTTGAAATTTGTTATTCGCAGTTAAAAATTAACTTTTATTAAAATAATAAATATTTATAAAATGAAATCTCAAATTACGCATGATTTTATTATCGAATTTAATAAACAGCAGAAATGTCTAACAAAAAATGACAAAGTATACATAATTTTGTTTCAAACACATACTTTACCTGTATTTATTTTGGATATTTTTGGGGCCAAATACGCAGTAGGTATTACGTTTACTTTTTGTCATTGATTTAAACACATGGCACTAAGGCAGCGTGTTTGAATGTTTGATTCATATCCTAATCCTATAATGATTAATATCCTAAAATTTTCAATTTCAAAATAAAAAACTGTGTAATGTATTAATTTTTTAGGCCCGCGCCATAATTTTTGTTTCATTAAAATTGTAGTCTAAATAAAAAAAAAATCATATTACAAATAGATAAGTGTATTGCAAGTAATTTTATTTTTTTACAAATTGTTTATTTTTAAAACACGTTATAGTGTTTACATATTTTTTATACTGCACTATATCTCAAATTACTTTATATATTTTTTTAATTGTATAGTTATTTTCAGTATGATTTTTTTAAAACACGACTTAGTTTACCAGTTGGCAGTTTACGATTCAATGCCGCCTGCTTGTCTGTGTTATTTGTACATCACATGTGGTGTAATCAAAATAAACTCATATTTCTCATGAAATTTTACAATGCTAAAAAACTACCGGGCCCTTTTAATTAATAAAGTATAATAGTTTGTTAATTTATTGTTTAAATAAAAGAGAAATAATATTATTTTAATTAAGTGCGTATTTCAGCCACAAAATATATAGGTATAATTATATAGGCATGTTGATATCCTACATAAGTTCGTGCGTACTAAATACATAAGTTATGACTTACATACCATACTATATTATAGGTACTATATATTAAGCATATCATATATTTGTATAGGTACTGAATTGTACTGCAGTTATTGTCTATTATACCAAATAATATTGGGTTGCTGTAAAGTTAATAATTCGCGCTTTTTATAGTATTTAATAAATTAGCAAGTGAATTAAGTTTAAACTAAGAAAGAAAAATTCTATATTTTTTAATGAAGTATGATTCACAAATACTGTACAGCGTATAATAGTGTAGGGCTTAACCTTGAATAGGTATGTACTCTAGCTAAAATTTTCCGGATTGCGGAAGTCTGGCAAGTATACCTACTTAAAAAACAGACCAATATCAAAGCTAATTGGTATATATAATATATAAGTATAACATATGTTTATTATAATTTTTAACACGAAGTATCAAATGTATGAAGTGAAAATCAGTCACTACTCATACAAAATTATGAATATCAATATATTTTTTTTTTTTAGTTATTATCAGTTATGGTTTTTACTTGTGGCAATGTTAAAATCTTAAATTATATACTTTTCTTTTATCAGCGACATGCTTGTCTTAGAGTCTAAGACTTAGACAATGAATTTGAAACAGGACAGGGTTAGACCAGCATAAGCTATCGAGAAAATCTCGGCGAGCCGCTCAAAATATCAATAGGTTATGAGTGTTTAGAGTAATTTTATTTTATTATAATGATGATAAAAATTAGTACAAATATCAGTAGAAAATATAATTGAATTGAATTATTAAACACTGTACAGTAACTATGGCTGTAATCAAACTTTATAAATCCCAAGACTCGATAGACTGATGCCTTTATTTTTAAATCGATTCAAACAACTTTCTCAACACAAATCTAAAAGTTCAACGATTGTGGATCTAGCCCGGATCTAGGTCAAAAGCATCAGAATAAACTTGTACTACACATATAGGTACTACACGAGTTGCCGTTATAATATACGAGGCCTATAAAATAGATGTCGAGGACGAGTTTTATTTCCAAATTTCCATAAACTGCATATTAAAATATTATCAACTATATATAGACGATAATAAAATAATTTTTGTACGCCCGACTTGATACCGCTAACCGAGTAAACGAGGACTACGTTAATTCGTATTGTATTATCTGGGTCCCATTATGTACGAAAAAAAAAAACAAAAAACAAATAAATAATAGTCTAGACGACGACACACATACACACTTATACATATATTATTATAATTGCTAGGTCGTCCGTATAGCCGTGTTGTGATCATTATTACAACCGATCCCGCAAATAATATAATATAGCGTAGGTTGCTGCAGTATAGGAATGCAGTCGTTTTGTCTAATGATTTTCTTTTTATCCTATATACCTACATAATATAATAATATGATACGAGTATGTCAGAGCGTCGAGTGCAATATGTACAGTGTAGTGTATACTACGCTTGTAGGTATATCATATCCGTCGAGTTCGACTAACGAAAAACGGTCGTTCGTACGTACACATACATACTATATATAGCTGCAGATACCTACCCACACATACATACAACAATATTATATTATGTACGAGACTAACCCGTTAACGAATAACCGTTTACAAGTATTATGTATACACACACACACACTCACGTGCACGCACGATATATTCCAAGGCCAAGGTTATAACGTCGTGTCTTAAAAAATATATGCGCGCCGCACACAACTGCGTGTAAAATATCTATTCGGGCCCGTCGTCGTGATTACATATATATATATTGTGTGTATAGTGTATATGTGTGTGCGTGTAGGTACATCTACCTACGTTTCGTGAGACGTTCGCACGACTTTCTTTCCGACTACGGTAAAACTACAATATTATATTGTATGTTATAACGCGTACGATATTCGACAACATCATATTACACAAAACACATTATATTATATTATAGACACACACACATGTATATATATTTGTGTGTGTGTGTGTGTTTATTATAAGTTGTATACGGATTAATCGTATTATATTAGACGCCGTGCAGTGTAATAAATACCGTAGGCTGCATTAACCCAGGTGCGAAAGAAGCATTTGCTCAATACGAAAAAAAGTAAGCTTCCTATCCAAAGAAAGAAAAAAAAGATCGATTATGTTACTGCTATAATAATTGTTTATAAAAAATATATGTTTTATCGACAGTTTAGTAATTACAATGGATTTTTTTAAGAACAATTAATAGAAATCACGACATACAATTTTTCAATACTTTTTAAATACGTTTTTAGTTTTACTTTAAAATTTTTCATTTAGAAATAGAATTTGAAGAAGAATTTATACAATTTATAAGCATTGTTTAAGATTTCCGTTTAGTAGGTAAGTTATTGCTTGTTTCATTACACACAAAATGTTCATAACATTGTCGTTAAGAACATTGTTTCCTAAAATAGAAACAATTTTAGAATTATTTACAGGTAATTTAGAATATTCAAGAGATAAAATATCGTTTTCTGACTTAAAAAGTGTAAAAAGTCATTTAAGATTACCATTGACTTATGAAAAATATTAAAATTGTGTCAATATTATGCATTACATCTTACGTCTTATTATTTGGTTAAAGATTAGTAGTGAGAAGAGAACAACTAATACATTAATTTGCCACAGTGACACGCGAGAAAAGAATATATTTTATCGAATACAGAATAATTTCATTTTTTTTTTTGTTTTTTATTTTTTTGTAAGTGACTTAACTTTAAAACTATTTTACTTGGGTTGTAACGTGTTGAAGTCTTATTTTTGTTTAAATTTTAATGAAACACTATATCGTATTAGATATCACGAGCTTTGACATTATTGAATTTTATAATATGTTTTATTGGCGGTGTTGGTTGAGGGGAGTGTCAAAAATTGTTTACTCCGCCGTGTAGTGGCATCGGCCCTTAATCCCGCTCCGGGTCCATAGGGTATTATTTATAAATATGTATACTCATATTTTGTACGTATATATTATGTACGATATAAATACATAGGTGATATATACGATGATACACAACTATCTCTATACGTATTGTGTGCATAATATACATTCCGAGCGATACGCGTCTAACCGCGTGATTATATTATTATTATATATACACACACACACACGTGTATAAAAAGGCGGTGCGGCGTATATGTATAATTCATATACACGTGTGTGTGTGTGTGTGTGTGCTCGCGCGCTTATACACATTACAATACACAATAACAACAGTGTGTGTTAATGACGGAAAGGCGGCCGTGTGGTTTTCTTCCGAATTATTTATGTGTATATGCGCGCGCGGCGCTCGTGCATAGAGTTATATAGCGCGCACATTCGAATCACTGTCGGCCCCGAGAGAACGGCGAAGGGTTACACACACACACGCGCGCGCGCGCAAGTCGGTATAGGAATAAAAAAAAAAAAAAAAAGAATAATAATAATGTACTTATTTTCCCCGTCGCACTCTCTCCTTTCGCCCTTTCTCTCGCTCTGTCTTTCTCACCGAAAAAACAGCATCCAATGACGCCGCCGCGCCGCGAGGAGACGCGCACTCGAACAGTTAACCGGAACACACAGCGCTCGCCGGCCGAGTTCAAGGTTAAAGTTTTCGAGCAGCAACACATGGCCAACGCGTCGCGCGCCTCTCCCTCGCTCCACCGCCATCCAACCGGTACCGCGTTCTCCCGCCGTCCACGTAAATAAAAATAATAATAATCTTTTTGACTTTCGCTGCTTGCATTTCGTTTCTCCGCAGTACGCGGCACCGCGTGCAGGCGTAATATTGCCGTTAGAGACAATTTTTTTCCTCCGTCTCTGGCATCCTCCGCTCACTCTTTCTCTCTCACCGTGTCCTTCCGGAGAAAATCCTTGAAAACTCGCTGTGCACGTCTCCCGTAAGCTATGCGGCATTATTATTTGGTAGTAGTTTGTGTGTATATATATATATATATACCTATATTATTATATTAGTAGTACGTGAAGCGGCGTATTATTATTATTATTATTATTTATAGCGGTCCGGCGAAGGATTCTGCCGCGGCCGTAATATAGTCGACTGCGCAGGACCTTGGTGTCACCTTGACACTGACTCGGTCGTACCAAGTATTATTACAGTAGTCGTCGTGTATAAATAATTATTATTTTCTACTGTGTGTATGCCGCCCCTGTGACTCTCCGTCTTGCTATCCGTTGTGCAATAATCGTCGTAAATTACGCTCGTCTATACGGATATCGATTTACTTAACATCGGTTGCGCACATTATCGGTAAATATTCGATAACAACACCGTCGTTAACACATTACAATGTCGTACACCTAACCTACAGAGTGATTTATACACGTATTTTGTTTCAATACAAATCACAAATAAAACGTCTACATGATGCATTATTGCAGTATGCATCATATTGTATATTGTGTGGCGTGCAGCCTACGTTTTTGTTCGACGATCAAACGTATTTTTTAGAGACACTACGCCATCGTACTTATATTATTTCGGTACCTATTACATTGTGAGGGGCGGATCCAGGACATTTTGACAAGGAGTGGGAGTTTAAGGGTGCGGGACGCATTGAAATTAAACCGTAATAATTAATATCATATTTTATATAGTGTACTATGTATGAATTAAATAAACATTAATACAAACTATAGTTATAATTAAAACAGTGAATAATAAATTATAGTATTGTGTGATTGATAACCCATATAGGTAAGATACTTTGCGTAGGATGTATGTAAATATACCTATTATGACGATAAAATAAAAACATATTACATAATTTAGACGATACACATTTAGACATAAACCTAGTGTTTTGTATACGATTTAAACGGCATTATACACCGTCAATAACACGATTATTTAAATAATATATATTTTATTTTAATAAGAATTGTAGCTAAATAACTGTTTTTAATTTGTAAAGTGTACATTGTATAGGTAACATTTTACAATAATATCTATAAATAGGCTGCAAATGAAACACCAACTACAAAATATCTATGGTATAAAACGTTAAAAACACCTTTTTATTTTATGAAAACTGTTTTAAAATTAGTTTTACTGTCATTACTTGAGTATTATAGAGCCATTATTCATTAATTATAATGATATTTCAATGACCTCTGCAGTTTTACGTCATATATATTGTATACTGATAAATTTTATGCCTGCCATTATAATTAACACAGTTAATATGCGTATAATTACGAAAATATTCAAGTCAAAAAAACCAAATATTTAACTTGATAAGTTATATAGGTTTCTTAAATTTCTTATTTTCTTTGCATACATAATAGTTAGACAGAATACGTTTATACAGCTGTACAGGAAAAATTCGATTGAAAATTTAAATTACATATAATTATATGTAAATAATAAAAAGTATACATACTGTATTAATTGATAATTTAAAACTTATAAATATATATTTTCACTTTCTACGACAATTCTTTAGAACTGCACATGAGCTCGACAAAAATATCGTACATAAAAACCGTCGAATGAATTTGAGAATCGTAAAATAAAAGTTTAATGACAGAGGAGAACAGTGAAAGACAGTGGAGGTATTTATATATATTATTATATTTTATTTCATGAACATTTTTAAATACGTAATTTACGATAATCTGACTGAAGAAGTGCACACGCATTGAAATTCGTATAGGTATTATTATCCCGCATTGGTATTCTGGTACACGATTAAATAGTTTGAGTACTTACCTCTACTGGCTCTACTGACTACTGGATATTATCATATTTTATTTATAATACGTAGGGGACAGTGACTTGAAATTACTTTTATAATAAACGTTTAATCTTCTGACGTTTTGGACGTTTTCCGTACATACCGATCTATACTATTTAAAGGTCACTAACAAATTATAAACAGCAACTCATCAAATCACAAAACATTATTTATTGTGGTGTTCACCACACAAATCAACATTGAGGAAGTTTCGATAATTTCTACATTGACGCGGTCTCTGAGAACATGTCCGCATTATTTATTTTTTTCACTTTGTTATACACACATTCACAAATAAGTGTTGGGTGTTATATAATATGATGTGTGTATTTTTTCTAATTCGCTCTTCAAAAACGCGGACGTTGTGTCATCATATAATATATAATAACAACAATATTTATGAAACCATATATATGTAGCGCACAGTGTTTATCCTAAATTGAATAATAAATTGGACGCCCGCATAATGTAACCAATTGTAATATTGTCCTTGTTAAAAACTGGCATTGAACGTTATGACGTGTACAATATACTGTGTTTGGGAGGGTTACGGCGAAATGGGCATTTAGCCGAGCAGTTACAATGAGGGGTACAATTTGTTCGGATAGCACATGACAAAATGGAACATGTCTGAGAACCGCTAAAATCATTTAAGGACAATAATCAACAACGGTCGACCGCCACCGTTCCTATAACATGTATACTAGCACAAGACTTGCATTAAATAAAGTTATATAATATTCTACACTTGATTGCCGTATTCTGTCGAATCGAAAATATCTACAAAAACTAGGTTGATATATTGTTATTCTTACGATTTACAAATAAGTCTTGATGTACTGATATGGTGTATTGTATTTCTGTATAATGTACATCATTGTACAATTTCTGTTTTGCACATTTTAATTACAAATCGTGTTATTTTTTTATTATTACATATTAATATATTGCACTTACGTTAAATCGCAACTTTTCATCTAAAATAATTAAAAATTTAATATTATACGAAAAATAACGAGGATTTAGTTTATAATATTTATAATATTTTGTGCCCTATAACCTATTGATAACTAGACTCTAGAACCCTAGGTAACATATTTAGATTTTCCTGATTAAAATATTGAAATAATACTGACATATATGATGAACCAATTAACAATACATTTTATAATAAAAGGATAATATCATTAGCATATTTAGTAAGTTAGGCGTTAATCACCAAAATAATAAAACATGATTTTTAATTTATTCAATTATTAATTAATATTATCAAATAGAGTACTAAAGGGTGTGTTTAATGAATAATTGACAAGATAAATTAATAAACATATTAGTCTACAAAAGTAACTAAATGAAAATAGTAAGCTAATTAAAAATAATAACTATTAAATTCCGATTAGCTTATTCAATATATTTGATCAAATCGTATTCGTATATATTGCGAGTGCCATTTTAAATATTATATTCTTAAAATTACAATATCATATTATTTAATATATATTTTATGTGTTTTATATTAGAACTAATATTCTAATATTTTTTATTCTATTAATGTATTCCTAATTTCTATACTAATTTATATTTTCTATATTTCTACCCATATTGTTTGCACACATAAAAAGTTCGCTACGATTATGTTATTCTAGTATTTTAAATCATTGACATTCTAAATCAAAATAAAACAAATTTAATTATGGAAATCACTTTTGTAAAAAATAACATATTAATGTATATTAAATATTAAGGTTTATAAATAATATTGTACAAGTTGAAAAACTATGTATTATTTTTGTGGGTTTTAGTATATTAATTTGACCAGTATAAATTTCTGAAAGTCACGAACTAGATTAATCACACGTAGCATACGTAAAGTACTCTACACGTACCTATCAATTTATCGTAAAATATAACAAAATGTTTTATAGCACGTATATATTATTTAATATAATAATAGATTGCGTTGCATTGGCAACGTCATAGACATTGTAAATTGCAGTTGTATTATTATTATTTATTAACAGAATTAATATAAGTCTAAATAGTATACACCCGCATTGGATATAAATTATAAGGGTATATATTATTTAAACCATTTTTGGCCAAACGCAGTTGAAATAGACCTTAATATTTGTTATAATATATTTGTGTGTCTAAAAGAAAATTATTGTACTATTTAATAATTGTACTCAGCTAGTCAGACTCGTGCAAACCGCTATAATTCTTTGTACGCCCATTGACAAGTAGTTCTTAGAATTAAAGACAATTATGATAAATTAAAAAATAGTGATTAGGCATTACACTGATAAATATTTGGTTGCAAAAAAAAGATTTTAATTTAACATTCATTTAAAATTAAAAACGGGTAACACCCATCAGCCATAAAATATTATAGAATCTAAATATTATATTATAATAATGTATCAGATTTCGCTTAACTCCACTATAAGTTATAAGCGCTTTCATGTTAAAACTAAACTCAAATGGTACTAATCTTTTCATTAAATATATGGCTACACCTTTAACACCACATTCTCGATAAATCCTTTCGAATACTCATATATAATTTATTGGAATCGTGATTTAGTAGTTTAGTATGTATTATGTTTAATTCAATTAAATTATGATCAGAGCTGTTACCAATTGGTGACTTCCTCAAAAATTCTTTTAATGTTTTGTTTATATTAATATTTATTTTTATCAAAATTACTAATATACCTACTAATAAATATACAGATTGTTTTATGTTTTAAAAATAAAAAAAAATAAATGTATAAACGCGTTCAAGAATAAACTGACAATATGTATAGTAGGAATAATATTATAAGTTAATAATTTATAATATTTTTAATTTTATATTCTAATTTTTTAGATGGGTATTAAAGTTCTCACGCTCTGCAATTATTTGCTAAAAAAATATTTCGTTATAAGTACCTACTAGCCAAGTTTAAAATATAATATATCGTCGCAGCTTGTACGAGTATGTTATATAACTCGTTAAAATGGAGAATTATTTAATTTTGATAATATGTCGTACACGAATTAATAATCTGAGACGAAATGCTTAATATTATTGTTTCGTATTTTCATTAAAATACAATTACTAATTTTTTTTACCTCGAAAGAATTTCCGATGTCTGCTTATGTGCAACAAGTTATCAAACCCGCAGCGTTAGCAAATTGGATATTTTGACGTAAGTATAGGTAATAAAAAAATACAATAATATAATATAATGTAGGTAATTTTATCTTAATGTCTATATTCTTTAATACCTTGGTAGTTGCTTGTAATAATTATAAGTCGAAATGTGTCCATAAAATTCCTTTCTTTTATGAATTATTATTATTCACATATCACTGTTAAAAAATAAAAATAACACTAATGTAAAAGTAAATTTTAATATAAAATATATTTTATATGAATTTAATAATCGAATTAATTTAGTATTTAATAAACTTTTCCATAGTTATGCTTACGTTTCCTCTTATAGCTCAGATAGAAAAAATGATTTTATCATGATGTAATTAAATATTTTATTTTTGAGTCAAATACACTATTATTATAAATTATAATATATTAAAATAAACTATGAAAAAATCTACAGACACTAAATCATAAATGGTCAAGGACTGTGGTTTACATGTATATAATAATTGATTTACAAAAAATACTTTTACTTACATAATATTACATTCATGAGCTGAAACAAAACGCAAAATAAAAGAAATAAAACAAGTAGAAAGACATCAGATACCAATTTAAACATTTCGTCGAGGAAACATTAGATAAGTGTGGTGAAACGTATTAAAGCGTTACTAATCTGATTTGACAAGAATTGTATATCTACACATTACAATCATATACACTTTTAGTCCTTAAATATAATAGCCATAAAGGTAGACTATACATGTACGCCATATTGTATTTCATTTGAATACATATTGCAATAGACACCTATAGGTAGGCTGTTGGATATTACATATGTTCAGTAATCATTCAGCGTGTGTAAAGTTACGAGAAAGTCGATTTTGTTTGCGATGAAATTTTACTGTACATAAATACAATTGCATCATACATTGTATATATTATTTAAATTTAACAATTTAACAATGGTATTGTTAAATAGTCTACATTTAACTAATAATCTATAAATCTATATTTAAGGTAAAGATTTAATTTTTTTGCTTTACTTGAAATATTATTTTTGGATAATGGGTACTATATATATATATATATATATTCATTAATAGTATCAATTAAAATATAATTATAATATTATTGTATCAGTAAAATTTAAAAAAATAGATAAAAGAGTAAATTTTCGTTTTTAAAGGCCATATTGTGTCGTTCATGTTTTTGACTCCTATCATATACCGTTACAATATAATAATAGTAAATATATAATATTTATTTAGTTTCTTCGTAGATTTATGTAAAAGCTCTATAGTAATGTTAATAAAACCCTTAACGAATAAATACTTTATGAAAGTATCACGTAAAGTCATTATATTATATAATAATATTAATATATTATCAACAATGTAGGTATACTATAATAGTATAAAATACGTTATAAATCGATGTTCGTTGTCGCGTTTACGTTGTTCCACGCAGAGTACATTAAATTAGAGATATCGCAGGAGAAAAAAAATCGTTCTCGGGAAAAACGTGAAATGATGTCATGCGCAACTGAAAAATAATTGTTGAAAACATGTTCGACGGGATAAGGAAGATGGATGTCAAAGTCATTAACCGAATAATGGAGTAGCAGAGGACAAAAACATACACTCGTACATAACAGTAAAATGAGCACCCATACAAACGACCACCTTTTCTGTAATAATATATAATAATCGGACGTCTCGACAATCGCCACAAAATATGTGTCGGACGTACGCATAATATAATATTTATGTATATTTCGAGCGCTAGCCGACTTGTATTCTTCCTATTGATGTTCGCTATTATTTGGGCTTCGTCTTTCCCAGTGTACATCTATGTAAGTATAAAATAGCGTCTGTTGTGTCTGTCTATATATGTGTGTGCGTGCGGGTAATGTTATGTCTGGTCGTCTGCAGCGTATACGTAAAAAAAAAACCAACCCATATACAATGTATATATAATCATCTGACATTTGTCTTACACTACGGCGTGAATTAGTATTTATATTAAAGTCGTATTTTATGAACCATAAATACTTTACGTCACGTCAAAGTACACCGAATTACAATTTTTTAATATGTAAACAAAATCTACAACAGCTAATATCGTAAATATAAATACGTAGTCACCCATAATGTTTTAGCAATTTATTATTATAATAGTTATATCATGTCTAAATACTAATTATCCTAGTTCCTTCAGTGGTGCATGCATGCGACGTCATTGCAGATCAAAATTGTACAGAAATCGGGCAAATTTTCCATATCATAGTTAGACAAAATATACTGAGCTGCATGGGCGTCCCCAGACATTTTTCTAGAGGAAGGCAAAATTAATTAAAAAAAAAAAAAAATAAAGATTTTATTTTTTTATACATTTTATTTATAATACATTATCATGTTTCGTCAATATAACATTAAATTATTACAATTAGAAAACAAATTTAAAATTCTAGGGAGGGGCAAGTGCCCCGTCTTGCCTCCTCCCTAGGGACGCCCATGTTGAGCTGACATAGTATGTACACACATTCATCCTGAATTTAAAAGTTTAATATTTGAAAACTGATGAACCTAAGAGCTACCTGTTTAATACGACGCCGAAATACCGTTGTACAGGCGAGTGTAAAACTGCGTACGCGACTTAATTCCAAATATATAAAATACCTATACACGTGCGTAATATATACAGAAAATAACATATGTTCTTGTATTTTCTCATCATCGGTTTCATTAGTGAAACATAAACATAATATTATAATAACACACTGAACTGCAGTCCTGCGCAGCAATACAAACAGTCTGTTTTCGTTTTATTTATTGAAATATAATAAACATATATATATATATATGTATATATACTAGAAAGAAAGAGAGAAAGAGTGATACGGTTTTATGTGTTTTTTAAAATGCGCATTCGTATTAAGTTTTATTCTTCGTTGTTGTTTATCAACCGGATTTGTTTATCACCAGCAGAAATATAATATAATAATATATATTATGTACGCGGAAAACGTGAACATCAGTAAAAAAAAAAAAAAAAATGGGTGTTTTGAAACAACGTGTTTACATTATAATAATAATAAGCACGTGTATATATTGTATAATACGCGATGCCGACGTCCGCAATATCGATACCGCAGATCGTTGCACAACTATACAGGCCGTTGTGTCAGTAAAAAAACTTAACGACCGAATACATAATGTATTATCATTTTCGGCGTGATCATCGGATTAGGACGATTTACAAAATTACCATTTTTCGACGAGGTGGGCGTCTTTTTACAATATATAACGCACACAATATTATACAACATAACCTAGCGCATAAAAAACGCGTTCGTCTGAGGCCGTCCGATGCAGTTATAATGTATAATAATATTATGATATGCGCCGTGCGCGACCATCGCTGCAATATCGTAGTCGTCAAAATCGTTGTCTACATGAGGTAGGTACTATATTATGTTACCTTATGTACCATGTCTCAGCTGTGCACTGGACAACGCAAGAGAATTAAAACGTATTTCGGCCCTGGGTCTTCTATGCGCGTATTCATTATACACATCACCTGTGTTAAATTATACCACACAGCACGGTGTATATTATTATATAATTGTACGGGGTTGGTCTCCGAGGTCCGTTCACGGAATTATGATAATAATATAATATTTTAATGTTCGTACTCGTCCCGTGTAGGCATTTATAACAAAATACATTTTATGCATAATAGTTATACTTATATTACGTGTTAGGGTCATATATAACATTTGTCCGGCAGCGCGTCATTTCATGGTAGGTACGTGTAAATGAGCTAAAAAAAAAAATAATAATAATATATATATGAAAAACACGAGTTGAAAAAACGTAACCAATAGGCACGGTGATGGCGGTGGTGGTCAGACATACACGTCGAGGACGTCTGCAACAATACGGGTGCGGCGGCAGGGGAACGAGGGTTGGGTATAGGCCGGAGAAAAGCGTATTACTCGCGCGTAGATATACATAGGTACACAAAGTTATGAATAATCCTAAGCGCAACACAAAGATGCGAGAAGACCCGACGGGAAGAACGCACTGCAACGACGGCGAGACGGGTAGGGCCGGCGTGGAGGGAAATGAGAAAAAAGGGGTAAGACGGAATATGACAGATTACGCGGGTCGGCGGCGGCGCGACGCGGTGGTGGGGAGGGGGGGGGCGGGGGGGGGAATGCGAAGCATTGTGTCGGCGAGACAAGTCATTGACCACCAACGCCACCGCCGGCACAACCCTCCGCCGCCCCCGGTACAACCCGCTCGCGCCACGGTCGAGGCCATCATCGCGCGCTTCGTCTGAATATTACGTATACCTGTTACAGGTTACATATTATTATGGGTACACGTAATGATATTGTGTACTGTGCGAGCAACGCGGGGGTCGTGCGCCGAGGAAATATTCGGTAATTTTCGGTGGGCCGGGGAGCGCGCGGCGGTGACGGTCGGGGCGAAAAAACTACACACACGCACACAGGTAAAAAATAGTCGACGGGCGCACATAACAACAATAATAGTAATAATAATATTATAATGGGTAAAAACCAAAAAGACGACCGTCGGACGACAAGACGACGACGACGACGACGATGATGATGATGATGATAATGACGACGCGGTCTGAGGAAGAGGAGTAGTGACGGCGAGGTGTGTCTGTGTGCGCGCGCGACAACCGGTTTAAGTCATATCGCGTTGCGTTAGTTGTGAGTGTGCGTGAGTGCGTACCTCGCACATAATATATGCATATACGCTCGCACACACACACACACACACACACACGTATTCGTAATTCGTATACAATGTATCCGTTTGTGTGTGTGTGTGTGTGTGTGTGTGTGTGTGTGTGCAGGGGATGTGTAAGCACAGTCGTGTGTGCGTTTGTGTGCAGGGGGAAGGAGACTCCAACAAGTGTGCATGTGTATATATTAATATAATGCGTATGTGTGTGTGTGTGTGTGTGTGTGTGTGTGTGTTTGTATGGACCGAATATTATCGTCGTGGTGTGGCCGTCGCCGCCGCCGCCGCCCTAAGTCGGGTTCAAGGATAAACCAGCGCGCTCATTTCGTATATTGTGGCGGCGGCTAGTTTACGGCGGACGGGCGCGGGACGAGTGGGCGAGTGGCGGCGTCGGTGGCGGCGGCGGCGGCGGCGCGCGAGAGTAGGTTGATGACCTGCGGTAACGCTGCATTTTATGAGAAGGGTTGCCCACACGGTGCGCACCGGTGTTCACCGACGAAAAAAAAAAATTATGTACAAAAAAATAACATGCGATCCCGCCGCCTACTTTACGCACCGCGGTCGGGTCAACACTTTTTTATTCGTCCATCAAAAATATATACCTGCGCGTAACGATATACATTTCTAGTACCTACGTCCTACACATTATACTTGTATACAAACGTCAATAAAAAATATGTTTAAAAATGCAATAGCCATTGCATATATATAACGTACCGTTGCCCTATTTATTTCGACGTATCTAATATAATCCACGATACATATTTGTATTTATAACTGTTCACCGGTTTACCGGAAGTATACTATATGAAACGCATCGCTTCAGCTACAGTTAAATATATCCAGTAATTTATCGATGTGCGGTCTCGTAAATTTCATGTTTTCATTTTTGCTTCATATGGTCTAGAGTTTAGACTATCTATACCACATAGATCATAAATCAGTAATTGGGTACTATACGTTTGATCAACATTTCAGTACACATATTATATTAAACATTATACCGTATTACGTCTAATACTTGGCTATTGAATTGCATCGAACTTCATGCTTCCTATTCGCTAAAACAACTTTCTCGAACTATTAAAATTATATCAATGATATTCTATTGCTTGCTGTATTGAGTTAGGTTAGGTACTTTATGAAGACACTTATAGACCTTATAGTTAAATGGGCCAATCGATTTTTGTACAATTTAGATGTATATTTTAAAGTTATTCCTATATTACTTAGATTCCAAAGTCCAGAATGTCAGAAATAAAACTTTTTAGTTATTAATCGTTTATTTTTGTCATACGATTCAATCAATTAATGAGAAAAAGTTGATATCATCTATGTCTTTGTCCCAAAATACATTTATTTTTTTAAACACTAGTCAGCTGACACAATAATACTCGTAACTTAAAAGATTTCTCTTTGAGTCGTCGGGTCATTTATGATTTTAAATTTCAATCATCTGATTGTTTTGTTACACTATACAAATATAATTTGAATTTCTAAATTCTTAGATCGCTATCTACATGTTATGATCAGATTTAAATTTTTACATATTATTCATAAAGTCATTTGTATTGTTGTTTTCATACAACTCATAAACATTTATATACTCGTATAGGTCTTAATAACCGAATGCGTATATTATACCTGTTATAACTAGTGGATTGTTTATTATGGGTCTAGTTAAATAAAAATGCCAAAAATACAATCGATTCTCTAGTAAACATCTACAACGGAATTCAATACTATTATATAAAATGTATTTATGTGTGTGTATTAGAAACTAAGGTTAGCACTGCAGAAAAATGTATAAATGTATAAATTAAACGATTTTTTTATTTTTTATAGCTATGAGTTGAAGAACGATGACTTATAATATATATAGAACATTTGCAAGAATGTACTGTGTATACTGGCATAATTGATTCTATTTATACATATAATAAATGATATAGTAGAGATACACGTAAATAATAGTTAAGCTAAATTTACTTTGACACACCTGACAAAATGTATTAATGTTAATATTATATCTATGTGTATTGAATGATTCACCTAGCATTTTATCCTCATTTATTCAAATCTTGATTTTTGGTATTTGTAAATACATATTTTAAAGACTATATTTTCAATATTTTTTTATTACTCAAGTATTCTCCTATGGGGTTAAAAATTTAAAAAACTTCTGATTTTAAAATGATAACGCCTCTCTTTTTTTTGTAAGTTATTTAGTGAATTACTTTTTTGAAAACTTTATTGTACGTTGTACATAATATAAAATTCGAATAAACAGTTTCCGAGCTGTTGAAATAATTATACTAAGGATAATAGTCCTTAAAAATAGCTGTATAAAATAGATATAATAATAAATCTATAGTGATAAGTATTTATAATGCTTGAACCATTTTTACAAATTATACATTTTGATAGAGCAATATTAATTAGGTATTATAAAGTTTTCATACGTTTCAAAGACCAAAATTATTATCATGAGCCTATTATCCTTAGTATACAATTATTTTAAATGATTTAAAACTATTCGTTTGAATTTCGATTATGATACGGCAAAATTTTCAAAAAAAAATAATCTGTTACAGTAGAAAAGGAAAGGGGCTCTCATTCGAATAAACAGAAGTTCGTATTTCCACAAGACTCTTCATAAGTAGTACAAAACATCCCAAGAATTTAAAAATATAATCTTTAAGATTTCAAATATATTTAAAAAATTCAAAAACTTAGATTTTGGATAACTGATTATTATTGAAAAAAGAGGGGAGTAAGCTTGGTGAATCTTCATGTATATGCGCATATACATTTTATACAATGATTAATTATTGTAAAAGGATTAAGCAGTGATGCATAATAGTTGTGGGTTTATTATGCCGTTCGTACTATACATATATCATGTTATGTATTTAAATCATAAAATTATTACCTATATTATATTTTTCTATGTATTGACACATTTGTTAAAGTAGGCAAAGACTCACCACAGTGCGGTGGAGAAGAAAATTTAATCAATTACTAGATCAACTTATTGAAGTTAATTTTTTAATTTATGCATGTGTGTAAAAGTAGACCTCGAGTATCATTCCTTTCGCTGTATGTAAAACAGGCTTTCGTCTGAATAATTTGGTTTATTATTTTTTTTTTTTTATCACACAATCCGTAATCCTAAATCTCGTTTCTCTTGCATTGTATTATGTTTGTCTTCCAGTAGGGACGCGTACATAGGCGATATATTTCAGGTTTACCTACTTAACATGCTGATCTGCTAGGTTCTTTGCGTCGAGTTTGAATATACGTATGTGTATATAATATAATCATCGTGTATCTACAACCAGCTACAGCCCATCCATTCGATGAAATCTTTAATATTTTATGGACTATGATCCAGGAAAAGGGTTTCTGCGACATCATATTCTATAGTGGTGTAAGACGGCGCACGTACATCAAAATACATCCCGTACTTAGAAGTCACGGTTATGATATTATGTCTTCATTGTGATTTGTATACTTCAAACGGCCGGCTGCGCGTAATATTTTCTTATTATTTAAAACATACGAAAAACATTATTTATTTAGTTATAAATATTTTAAATGAAGTAACGAACGTACCAAATATAATATTATAAGATTATTAAATGGGGATTGTAAAATATGCTAAACGTTCAATTCCAGACGAATATCGACAGAAGTCTTATTGTTAACACCTCATAAAACACCTATTTAACCAGAAATCATAAAAATGTGCTGTAAACAGGAACCTTGGAATTATACTTTAAATGGTTAATATGTGTGCAGTCACTGAAACTTTTAATAACTATAACATTACGTAACACATATCATATATGTACATCGATTAAAAATATTAAAAAACTGAAATGGCTTAATTATTTGTAAAACTATAATTATAAAAGTTAAGTAATATTTTTTTATTGCGTAAATTATGAAACCATGTTTGTATATTCAGTATATAGTCAGCTATATGAAATTACAAATCACTGTTAGGTCAAGTATTTTAAGCGATATTCAAACCTATTAAATTAATGGATTTTTTCAAATAGCTTATTTTATTTTATTGTAGTGTGACATAAACTGCAATAAGTTGACCTAATTTTGCCAAAAAAAAAACGCATACATATACTATGTGTTATTACATATAAGCGTTATAAAAATAAATATGAATAAAAAAAAAATAAAAATATTTATGATATTAATTCATATAATTATATTATTAACTATTTTTAATTTTTAAATAAAAAATATCGTCAATATCATGAATAGGTTTGTTGTTTAAACAGCTTAAAATCAATCTAAATACATTGAAAATTTCAATGACATACTTAAATTCTTTAATCATTTTTTTGTTGAAAAGGGATGAACTATATAATCTGTGCCCCTTTTTATCTTACCTTTATTTACAAGTATTTTGATTTGAAGCTGAAAACTGGCTATAAAATTTGTAATAAATCGTCCGATAAAATTTATCTCTGTTATCTCTGATTTATTTTCGTTCTAAAAAAAAAAAAAATAAATTTTTATAATCATAATATTCTAAGAATCTTAGCTGATAAAATACAAAATCCTATTTATGCACAAATTTTACGATTGTACTACTATCAAAAGTAAATTGACCATTTTAATAAAATACAATCTTTTATATCTTCATGTTTTTTAGTATTTATCGGCAACATTGCCTACAGTGAGCTTTTTAAAAGTCATAATTGTAAATTTAGTAATACATTTTTTTAAAAATATTTTACCAGATAATTATTAAACTTATAGATTTGATAAATTAAAACAATACTATCATAAAATTATAATAATAGAAATAATTAACAATATTCCTAACATTATTTTTGTACGAATTAATGTGTACTACAAATTTCATCTTCGTTTATGTTTATATATTAGTTTAATATTTTCTAAAATTTCTAAAGGGTGAATCGTTGTGAATGGTATAAACCTTCTATTATAAATGATCATTTGATACAAAATGTATTTATTCTTACATATTTATTGAACGAAGTAAAATGTCCTGGAGATTCAACAAAATGTCACAGTATAATATAAATAACCTCCATGGCTGTGTGAATTATATGTTCTGGACAATTTATTTATAAAATATATATACAAATATATTTTGTCAAATATACGTTTTTAAACATGTGGTGGTTGGTGGTCTGTTTTTTCGAATTATTCAATTATAAGATTGAAGGAAAAAAAATGAAAGAAAAGAAAAAGAAATACAAACGATGTGTGATTCCCGCGATTGCTGAGCTGTGTTTAAAACAAACAATTGCACATGGCCGGTCGGTCCCTTAGAAACATATTATATACAATAAAAAAAGTGTCTAATTATAGAACATTGAAGGGTGTGTTTACACTTGAGCCTGCGTGCTAGAGTCAGTTATTTTCAGCAATGGCGAAACGTAAACTCATCGTTTTCCGCTAACTCTGAGTGTTTTTCTATATTTAATTCAAAGGGTCCACACCCGCAAAGTCTTGTTATAGCCTATCGGTTAGGCAAAAATACACAACATATGTAAGAAACAAAATAATATTGTATAGAATAAATGTTAAAATGTTACTAATGCAAATCGTGTTGATTTTGATATTCTCTAATGAAATGAAGGTTAAATAAAATTATCAATTATTCATGTTTTTAGAATTTTTATTTTATATAGGTAGTACACATAATAATATAATAGTATAAATAATATTATACTGTAAGATTTCATAGAGAAAGTCCCAATTAATTTGTATATTATTAGCATTTAGCATATTATATAATACACAGTGATTTTATCTTAAACATATTTTTTCTGCCTAATATAGTAATATATATTATTTAAAATACTCATAATTGTATTAAATAAGTATTTAATGTAACAGTGGAATTATAGTTATCTCGAGTGTACTTTAGCAAATTATAATAATCATAAATACTAATAATAATTAAAAATTGTTTTCAAAACGAATAAATATAGCTTAAAAAAATCCTATAAGATAACATTTAAATATAGAAGTGAAATTTTCTAAATTATAAGGAAAGGTGTGTATGACATAAGAGTAACAAATACAAGTAATACAACATTTTTAAAGTTACTATAAATAAACGTTAAAAAATTACATTTGATGAAAATTAAATATTATTTTTTTTTTTAATTTTAATGGGCAATAAATTATTTTGATGACTAATATTAATAATAAAAATATTTAAAAAAAAAAAAAATATAATAAATCTTATTTTTTACAAAAGTGAAAAAATATATTGGTAGATACGTAAATTGTTGAATTTTGTGGTTTAGATAACAGTTTATATCCAACTATATCTTATATCAGACACTTATAATACGCATTATGCAATATTATACAAATAATTGAACATATCAATTTTCAAACATCTAGACAAACCTGTTATGTGGTGATCATTAAACTATCAAGATAAAAAAATAAGAATAAATTAAATCCTGTTTTGTCAATAAATTAACGATTATAATCATCACGAAATTTAATAAATAAATTTGATTGAATTATGTTTTATATATTTATTTTACATGCATGTTTAAATAAAATATTTTAATAAAATTTCATTTAAAATACATTATACTAAGATAAGGTTTTGTTTTAAACTCTTTTAGGGGAGTGTTTAAAAATTTGTGTTCTATGACACAAGATACTCGAAACCCATCACTAATAACACATGTTTAACATATTATTAAATAACACGCGCATTTGTGCTGTTATAGAGGTTTTTCATGGTCGCATTAGAGTACTTGAACAAGCAACATGGTCGTGATTGATGGTTGTAAAAAAGTCGTCGCACCTCGACTTCCATGTTATTTACCCTGGGTAAATTACCCACTAAAAAATAAAAAATAAATAAATCAAACGAAAAGAAAAATTACTGATAGTGTTCACGACAGCTAAATAATTTGTATGCCACTTCTTAACTGAAAAAGAAAAACATTTGGTGTAATTTTATTGACGATTTTTGAAAATAATTAGCTAAATTATTATGATAACAAAATACAATTAATTGTAAAGTTTCTATTTTATTGTACGCTCTCAATACACTATATAATACATTTTGTACACTACAAAATATTCTCAAATGTACGTAAAAAGATTTTGTATGAAAAAAAAAGTTTGTTGATGATCTTTATAGATTAAGAATAAAATATCATAATAATTAAAAGTCAAACCAATATTATGAAATTCAAAGTCTATCATCAAATGTCTATATATTATTAGTAATGAAAAAAAAGTATTAAATGTCCTATTTTCACCATAATTGTAGGTTTTATATTTTATGATTAGTTATTGAATATGATAGTTATTAGCTCATAGCTGTTTAAATCACCCTGAAATTGAATTGACATTTGTGTGGAATTTCCTTTTTTTAAATTTCATCATTTTAAACTTTATAAATATGTTTGTAATAATAACTAATTTTCTGCGTTTAATAGCCAGTACTTAATATATGTATTAAATTTTAACGATTGAGTTGAAATTTTAAAGTTTTGTTTTCACGCATCTTCTTATAGAGTAGCTGTAAAATAATGTGCTACACGTAAAGTCGAAAAAATAGACACTGAATTAAAATTGATCTCCTAATAAAATCAAATACATACCTTATAAATTTATTTAATTTGATAGTGTTACTTATATATAACATAAATAATAAGTTAAAAACATTAAAGGAAGGTTTACGAATCAAAATTCCTTGATGACATAAGCAAAAAACAAAACAAATGTTGTTATGTTCTGAAAACGCGTTCAGTCGTTCATTCTTTGTCATCATCGCTGTCGTACCTGTTCGTGGTTTTTTTCTTTCAGAGGCACTACACTTCGTGACATGATGTTTATTTAAAAATTTTCCCTTTTCTAGACCGAAACAAACAATTTGAACAAGATTTAAAATGACAATTATATTTTTCATACCACTATGTATAAAGTTGTTTTTCTACCTAGATATACTCAACACATCAAATGCTTATAAATCAATAATTATATTGGTGTAGTAGGTATACATAATCAGTATAGGGGATTGTTATTTTTGCTTTCGATAGCTTCTGCCTTTTGATACGTAACGTGTGAAATGTCAACTCCTAACTAAATTAAATACCTATACAGTGTATAATAATCGTACATACTGTACAGTGGTATTGTTCATAAAAAAAGTCCCTCCGTGGCTCCGTGTTTTACACACCGTGACAAACATCATATCATTAATATAACTATATATAGTAATTACATATAGGAAATGGTTTAAAAAATGAATTGATATACAATTGGAGTATGTTTAAGTTATAACTACTATGCCTACATAGGTATAAAAAGGTAAAATATATAATAATTACGATATAAATTACGTTACATTTATGTCATAGTATTGAATACAAAGTCTCCTCGTTAAAATATTCTAATGCTGAAAAATACGGTATACTGTAATTGTATTATAGTCTACTCGTTGTCGCAAATCCTACATTAATAATTAAGAAACTCAGTCATGAGATATCCTAGTCGAATCTAGTGTATATCAAAATTCAATACAACCTTAGTAAAATTGAAAATATAATATCAACAGAGTAACTCATTGTCATTTGACGAGCAACGTAAATAGAAACAATTGATAGGTATGATTTGAAAAAAATGTCAAAAATAATACAATTTTATTATTAATTGATCATAATTATCAATAACGTAGTGTACAATGACTACGATATACCTAAAAACTTAATGAAAGTAATCCAAACAACCCATTTATAAGAAACAGTTCTGTGTTTTTCAAAAAAAGTTAAATAAATTGATCATTTAATCAATATTTTTTTGATAATATAAAATTATTACGTTGCGCAATCATAGACGTATTGTCCATACTAAAAACTAAAAAGTAAGTTGTGATGATTCGAAATTTATAAAATTAAATATTTTCATATTTAAATTTATTATTTTTACTATATATTACCTATTCACTGAATATATTAATAGTATTTTTATTTTTAATTTATGATTAAATACTCGATACAAGTCAAAACGGTACTGTTTTATAGGAATTTTGGGAATTACTCATGAAAAGTAATTGCCATTATATATTTGTTACTTGAAATATTCATTCAAACGAAATTATGCATTACTTTCGTAACATAACTAACCAAATGGCCCAAACACAAAAAATGTTTTAAGACATTTAAAATAACAAATTCCATTTTTAAAACACTGAAGAAATCACTCCGTGATAGCAGATTTATATTGTACTTCGTCATAAAGTAAGTCACCATAATGGATATGTTAAATTTGAAATCGATGATAATTTATTTATCGCACACAGAAATGAATTTGAAAAAATTACCGCATGTTTTCCATATATTTTTTTGCCTTTCACGATTGCATTGAAATGTTTTTGAAGTTTTTTACTTTTGTTCTTACTAAATTCAATTTTTTACTCGATACTATTCGCAAAGTTAAAGATTTAAACATTTATATTGCTTTAAAACTTAATGACTCGTCATAGATAAAAATATTTAAAAACTAAATATTTTAACAATATTTCGATCCATAATATCCTCTTAATTATTGTGGTTAAAATTTCTATATAATACTAAATCTAAGTCTAGTTTGCTCTATTATATTAGATTCAGGTCCTTTACATGTATAAATATTAAAATATCAGCGTACTTTTCAATTTATGTTAATCTCGATCTCAAAATGTTACGATAAATATTATACGCTTAACATTAATTTAAATACATTTTTAGCCAAATAAACTTTCGCGGTTTCCAAGTTGCACGTCACTACTCAACTGTCTATACGTCTTACAGTGTAATAATATATGTACAAATCGCCTATCAATTTAAACGCTGTACGTTTTCAATATTATACTATAATATTATTCTTGGTCCCGAAAGTAGTGGACGTTTTTTAAAATATTTTTCCGTCGTCGTTTTGCAGAATACACAATAGTGCATAATCACTGTAATCCCTCTTGGTTAATGGCTAATTGGGCCTTTTAATGTCTGCGATACAAAACGTATCGTTTTGTCGTTTCGATATCAACTTAAAATCCTACAACGAAACGATATCGTCTCGGACTGTATATAATTTCTCGGCGGTGCTCGTTTGTAGTAATATTATACAATGTATATGTTTCTACGTAGACTAGTCTCATGTACAGCACACGATGTTAGTCGAACAATAATAATAATATTAATAATAATAATAATAATAATCAAATATATTATTCAAGTCCCAAAATAATAACACACCTCTAAATAATATGCGCGTATACAAAAGCACAGATACAATCATCTATACAGTACAGTTATTTCCTACAAAATATATGTAGGTAGAGCGTCGGGCGCGCGCTGCAGAAGACGCGGTCGAAAAAATCGACAGAGGAAACCGCCCCCCCCCGCCGACTTACTCGCCTCAAGAAAAACCCGTCCCGGCGGGGTGGGGGGACGGTGTGGAGGAGACGCGTGCAAACGTCCGGTGGCGGCTACAGCGGTGTGTCCGAACCGTGTGAAGACGGCCCGGCGGACGCATCGCCAGAACCCCGAATAATCGGCGTCGCGTTTTATTCATTTCTGTGCACCGCATCGTGTGGCTGCGCGTACCGACTATACCGCTATAACGTTGTCGGTACGGTAATGTTACTATTATCATTCGATGTAACGTGCGCAGTACACACACACACACACACACACACACACATATACACACACGTGTATATAAAATAACACGTCCCGACTGACTGATTCGTCATTGCTCCTAGCCAGCGGGAACCGCCGAAGTTACGAGTATGAAAAGTCGGTGTGCAGTGGTCTCGTTCTGTGGCGTGTGAAGGCCCGCCTAGAGTGGATTTTCCAAAATTCATCTCCCGCGCATATCGAAAGGCGTAAAAAGAGATAAAAACGGAAAACGTCATTCGTTGTTGGTCGGGGTTTTTTTTTTTTTTTTTTTGAAACTCTGCGTACAACGCTCTGCAAACGGTCACCAAAATAATTGTAAATAATATCAGGGGACCCACGGGTGTTTTGAACGGCCATTAAAAATAACGCTTAGGTTTGCGTCGTGACGGAGTTTTGGACAGAGGATATTTACTTGGCGTTGTTTGATTTGTCTCGCGGGCAAAACGGCGTGCGGCATCAGCCGAATTTGTATATTTTATCATGTAATGAGCGCGAGCGTGATGCGACGACGATGACGATGACGACGATGATTATATTATTATTACGAACGTTCGGCGAGGCGAAAGAACGACGCACAACAACAACAACAACAACAACAACAGTATTACAATATAATATGTATATATATATATATGTGTATGTGTGTGTGTATATGTATAACCAGATACATAAACCCGCTATATTGTGTATAGGTACGCGGTGCGGCCGTACCCGGCTGGCGGACCGTGACTCGGCGCAGCCAACAGATCGCGTTGACCTTGGCCGCCGCCGACGGTCGGTTGCCACCAAATGTATGTAATGTTGAGTCAGCACACGGCCGCGCGCACACCTACCGGCCACGGTGCCCCCCGCCCGTCCTCGCGCGCGGCCCCCTAGCGGTCCCAAGCACGCCCGGCAAAGCGAACTACGCGCGCGTCTACCTACATAATGCACAACGTGTATATATATATATATACGTGTATATACGTATATTTGATAATAATAATAATAATATTTTATAATATACGCGTCGCACGCCGTCGTGTTTAGACACTGGAAAAATACGTGCAGCCGTTCCGGTTAGTTCGAAAATGGGTTTATTTTATTTTTTTCGTATTTAATTCCGTTTTCGTTTTTTTTTCGCCCCCTGTAATTTTTTTTTCTAACTTCTTCGTCATTATTATTATTATTATCATTACTATTTTTTTTTTTTTTTTTTATACCACAGTTATAATACATAGCATTGCTACCTACCATTACTCGTATACATTATAGATATCTTATACCCGTCCTTACCACTACCTCCTCCACCTCAGCCGACGCGCTTGACCGGCGGCCGTGGACCGTCGCCGACGTCTGATGCTCTTCGATTCGTTCGGTTGTTCTTCTCGTATTCTGTACATACGCCACCGCACTTGTACGATAAAAAAAAAATTACCACAAAAATACAACGCGCAATACGTTTTCCGGCTTTTGAACGACGAAACTTTAAAATAAGAATCACAGGAGCGCAGAGCTCCGCGATAATTATTATTACGGATCCGACACTGATGGCTAACCTAACCGCAATAGCTCTGGCTGCTCGTATTCGTATGTATACGACATTTAAGATTCCGGTCGGTTTGAAATAATAAATGGTACGATTTGTCTAGAAAAAATCTTTTCGCAGATGGACTGTTCTATATGGTCGAATTCAAAATAGATATTTTGTACATCGAACTTATACTACTAGGAGCAAGTATGTGTGGTAAGGGTTGCAGTAACATACCTTGCAGAGAAACAAAAATCAGAGGTTAAATCCCATTCAATTTTAATTTTTTTTTTTGCAGGTGACTATCCCTTTCATATTAGTGTTGTTATTACGTACTATAGTTAATATCTTCTCCTCTCTTTTGTACAAAATCAAAATTACAATCTTTTTCTGGCCTTATTCTAGTAAAAATGAAAGATTTTGATATTTTTTTTACGAATAGAATGTATGCCATTCCCGTAAATATGATGTAGTTTTGAAATTTGAACAAAAGCAACCCTCCTTCAGCAAAATTATGTAAAATTAAAAATACATAGAAACAGCTACAGCAACAAGTTTTACCAGCGCTCCGTCGATAAAAAAATGAACTTTACGAAGATTTTTTTATGCGAATAAAAGGACGTCCTATTTCCATGAAAATATTCGCCTTAGTTTTGAAACTTACAAAAACACTCCTTCTCCAAAACAAAATTATATGGAGCAGCTAGTAATAAGTATTTTCGACTCTTTCCTAAAAATAATTTATATTATATTTTACTACATACGTTTAGCATTAACTAAACAGAGCACATACAATGAATATTGAATATATATATGTTTATGAAATTTAATGAGATGGTTATTGATTTGTAGTAAATCAAACAAAAAAAAAAAAAAAAAAATACGATTTTAAATTGTAGAATTTGTTGTTAGTTGTTTCTATCTCAATAATAATTTTCGACTGTCTTATTATGTTTTTCATACACGTATTTTAACTTTCTTTTATTCTGTTAACCTAATCAAATTTAATGAACACGACTAATGGAGTATAATCAGTTAATAGATACATTTAATATCAATATATTTTCTACTTTCCAGGGTAGCTGTCAATATACCGAGTCGATATAACTTAAACTCAAACGCGCTTTACCTACCCAGTACACTTGTCTGATATCTTAAACATATGTTTTCATGAGATAGTCATTTAAAAGAACATTTATTTAAAAAATTGTGTAATAAAACAAAATCATCAGTGATCATCTACAGCGAATATTAATAAATGCATTTCTAAGATTAATCCTGTAATACAATTTCTTTTGGAGTACGCAGACATACAGCAATTAAATTGTCGTTGCAACACACGCATTTCAGTAAATATATTATACGGAAAAATATTGTAACTAGTTAAGTATAATAATATATTAAGATCCCAATAAGTAACACACAGTGTATGTAAAAATAACAAATATACATATAGTAAGACATTAACACATAGTTAAAAAAGTTATATAGCTATAGGTATATACATTTCATAATTAGAAATAAAATTAATGTTTTAAACAATAAATAAATCCTAAATGCAAAAGTTTGGTCCGAGACTGAATTCTCACGAGGTGTCATTTTTTATGAGTCTTGTTAGTTGTAGTAGCTTAGCTGATGTTATCAAAGAACGATTATAATAAGGTATATTATGCTGTGCGTACCTATACATGGTTCGAATTACCATGATACTATACCGAAACAAATCGCTGAAAAATTACAAAATAAAATCTCCAAAATAAATGGGGATCTTTTTTTCCCTTTTTAGATAGTATATAATATGCGTATAGGTACTTTGTAGCTATTGTATATAATATATATATATAATATATGTTATATATTATAAACATACTATATACATACATCGTACGAATTCAGCTGAATGTAGCGGATGACGTCAATATTGTCACGATTAAACGGTTTGGAAAACAAGTTTGTATACAAAATATTATTCGTTATAATAAATACACGTACACAATTATGTACTATTATAAATCACAAACTGTAATGAAATGATGTACACCAGCACTGTACCACAAAAACCATTCATATTTCACAAAGTGGAGAATTATGTTCATTTCAAATATATGCATATATACGAAAAAATCACGTAGTACTTAAGGATCTCCACGGAAAATCAATATTTTTGAATAAAGTTTTCTTTTATAAGGGATCTTTAAAAAAAAAATGAGTTTGAAGACAATTTTAGAAAAATTATTAAAAAATTTATAAATTTAAAGAATTATATTTTTGGAATTATTTTTTGAAACTTTTAAAATAGCAATTTATAAGAAAAAAAATTATTGCAATTGAATAAAAATATATCAGAGTATAATTACTTTGTTTATAAATTAAAAAAATAGATTTTACTAAAATCTAAATCAAACTCGATTTAATAATGCCGATTTTTTACATAAAAATTGCTTATATTATTATTCATTAAATAAAGACTTGAGTACGATCATCAAACATTTAAAAGATTAAAACAATAACTCTCGAAAATATAATTTATTATACATAATTTTACAATACGATATTTAATGTAATATTATTTTGAAAATTTTGAAAAAATAATTCAAACAAAAAATTGCTATTCATCTAAAGAAAAAAATTCTAAATACCTATGGTGTTTGATTAAATTATATTTTCTCAGCTGATATTTATTAAATAATTATAATAGTAATATAAAATAAAATGTAATGTCCTAGTATTTGTAGCTTATAAACTTAAAACCTACTCCATTGATTTTTACAAAACTTTTAGGGATTGTTCTTAGAAATATCAGAAAAGTTTATAAAGTAGCTTGAACCACGTTAAAAAAGTATATCAAGTACGACATCTAATCTATTATAGTTTGAATTTTTATCTCAGTCGAATTAGTTCACAAAGTAAAATACATTAATGCCAATTTTCCCGTCAATTGTAGCACACTAAAACCAAGGTACACAGATATGGCGATGTATTTTATGTTCGTTAATTTTTTACCGGTCAAAATCAGGTTATTCAGCTAGCATAAATATAATATAATAACTTTGAAATTATATCACCCAGTATATTTTGTTTTGTTTAATAGAGGATATGGCGTGGGTGTACAAACGTATATTAACATAGGTGCGTGTATTGTTAATGGATATAACATATGTCCAATATGAAGTTAAATAATACGTCATTTTTTTTATTAATGAATCATTAAAAAATACATAACAGTACAAGTGATTTTCTATAGATTTATAAATAAATATCAAATAATTCATAAAAAATATATTATGCTGTTAATAACAATTATCCGAATAAATATTCCACCTGCAATAAGGGTTTTGAGAGTTTAATTATTTAAATGGATATTAGAGTAACTATTTATTTGAATAATTATAATGTTACGTTTGCTATAAACTATGAACAATTACATTCAAATTTCAATTCAACATACGTACACCACGACAGTCTAGCGCCGTTAGGGTATTGGGTAAGCAAAGCGTGAGACGAAATATAGTCGAATAATAGGTATAGGAGGACATGATAGCCGCGGGATAGTTTTATTGTTTAATTGATTTTCAAAAGTAGACAATATCTTAACAAAATATGTTCGCACAGGCCAGTGCAGTATATATAATATGTTATAATTATACGCGTAGGTATATCATAATATAGATATAATTTAGCTTATTTTAATTTATAATAGTTAGTGATTTCTGTATAATATATATATGTATATATATAATTGCGTGTGTATGTATAGGTATAATCTGAAAGGTTCGTTTCGTCTTTATTTTTTACAAATGCATCCCGAATTCACAAATCATGAGAAAACTGCTCGTTATTTATTTAATTTATTTTTACCTCGCACGCAATTCAAAATCTCTTGTGTTTATTTAATTCAATTACCTTCATAATAATAACACTCGCATGTGCGGTTTTGTATTCCTTCCACCACCAGCCGTGTGTAATATATACTAATACACTCCATACTACTATGTAATTTAAAAATACACTATATGTGTAAGTGTGTATGCGTCTTTATTATTTGGCCAGAAATCCGGAGACCGGAGAGTCGTTTATAACCAATCCCGTCTTGTTATCTAAACGACTAAAGTGCCATGCGGCGGCAATGGGCTATATAAGTACACTCCGTTTTGTTATTCCGTACAAGTTTACCCTACGACCATATCCTTCCCGTTTCGACAATAGACAATAAACACTGTAGTCGTGTGTGTGTGAGTGCTATAAACATACTTGTATAATAAATCGCCTGCACAATCGTGCTTATAAAAATGACATTCTGTCAAATCTGCCGCACGAAAATTGTATATAGGTACCTGATTATACGTAGGTATACACTGTTTTATTACTATGTGTTCACTGTTCATATTGTACGGTATAACGAATACAATACTTTTAATATTAACATATAACACATATATATATTAATGCCGCTTAAATAAATAAAAATCAATTATAATAATTTATTCTGGTTGCTCAGCACGTGAAAGCTAATTTATATTAAAGCAAGTTTACAAACAAACCGAACAAACGATATGCAGATATACAATAATAAAATAATATGGTTAATTTTCAAATGGCTTATGTATAAAAAATAAATAAAAGAAAAATCTATTTATCTATTTATAAGCCGTATATATAAATACGAACATATTATAGAATAATATTCATTTATATATGATTCACAATAATTGTACCTATATATACAAACATAAAGATAGATAATAATAAAGCTAGAGGTGTCATCTGAACGATGCAAGCATGTGAAATTGTTCACGTGGATCTTCAATAAATATTTTACCGATTTGTATGTTTTGAAACTGATAGATAAATACTTTTCACAAACACATATTAACATATATTTTTTGATTACTTAAACACAAAATATATTATAGTTAAATTTATTCTGTATTTTAATACTAATTCTCTTAAATTCTCTTTTTAAATAAACATAAAAATCACATATTTTAAAATATTTGCGATTTTTTACACTACTTGATAAATATCTTGTGGCAATACAAATTTCTGTTTTTTAAACGAGAACCACCATTTTTTACTGTTAATTATTAAATAGATAATTTTTTGAAAATGTCGGTGTATTTAATTTAAAGTTCAAAGAAGTCATTTTCTAGTTATCAAAATGTGCTAAATTAATTACAAAATTATTATAATTAATATTCCTTAAAATTTAAAAATTGTGTTATAAAAATATAAAATAGATCTAATATTGAATACAGTATTTATTATATTTAAGTCATTTTTATAATTACATAAAGTGTTGATCTACATTTAATACTCGTTACTGAAATTTTCAAATCACCATAGTCACTAGTCACGTTCACTCATTAGATCTATCTTTAATATAACAGGAACATACCGAAATTTATAGTAATTCATAATTTATAATTTTGATAATTTCTATTGTGTACTTAACATCAAGTGTATGAGAATGGATTTGAGAGATATAGACATATAGTGATTATAATGACTTCAGTGATATGAAAATTATAGTAATTAGTAAAAGATAATCTGGTATATTAACATTTATATCATTTTTTTAAATTGGTCCAAGTATAATAAATACTAGATGTCTGGATCAAAACAAATGTTAAATCTATTTTATATTTTTATAATACCATTTTTAAATACTATATATATATAGTATTTATGCTTAATGTACCTACACATTTTTATAATTCAAAAATGGCTAGTTCGAAATTTTGATTTTAATATGTCAAAATTTTAGATTAATTATTCACTAAATAATTTGTAATAGAAAATAAAGATACTTACTTAAAAAATAAAAGATTGAATTTCCGCAAAACACTCCTTAAATAGTACAGAATTTTCCAAGACTTATTTAAAAATATGTTTTATATTTTAAGATACCAAAAATTAAATTTTTAATAACTGCATTATTGAAAAAAGAATAGGTTGAACATATTTGGTGAATCACTCTGTATATTCATACAATAATTATATAACTTTAATGTGTATAACAAAAAATTGAGTTTGAAATGCTCATCTAATCTTGTAAATTATAGAATATAAAATATTACATCCTAAAATATTATTTATTAGGATATTATATAAATTATGTAATTATATTATACTCATTTTATTTGACTTTTTTTTTTTTAATTTTTTTTTTTACTTATGTAACTCGCTTAATATAAGAATTAAGTATACATAAACTGTAATTGAAAGCAACCTTACATTTATCATATGTGTTTAGTATAACCTTTTATAATACTATTTCATATTTTAATGGTAAAGGGTTTTCGCAAATTACCACGTATAGTATATGATCGCCGTTATATATATAATATATAGACAGTCAGACTTTTATACAGACGTGGGGACTATTAATGGAAGCTATTAAAATAAATGCTCTTGACCGAAAACCAAGAGCAATTTTCAGAAATTAGCTAAAAGACGTCTGTCATTAAAAACTACTTATTTCACATGAAAAAAAAAATAGATAGTCCAGCCTATTATTATGTGTTTATTCTGTTTACCGAAACACGGATCGTCATTAAAAGCAACAACCCCATTTTATAAGAGGATTTATCTCATTCCCGTCCCCGAATTTTCATTTTATATTTCGATTTCCGGTTATCAGAGTAACATAGATATCCGTTGCGCAACAGATTGTATCATTTAATTATCTGCAGCAGTTCCATATGGTAGCCACGGTTAATACATATTATATTCTCCGAGTGTTAAAAGTAACGGTAGCTCACCTTCAGTGAAGGTTTGAAGTAAAAGGAAAATATGAACGAAACGAAATTTCCGGGTTGATCAGAACGCAAAAATAAAAGCGGGGCATTAGAGTTAAAATTATTCATCATTGTGATCGGAGGGATGAGAAACCACCTGTTTCCTTACCGCTAATTTATCTAACTCTCAGACGTGTATTTTTTATTATTATTTTTTTTTTTTTTTTTTTTTTTTTTTTATCGTATCCAAGGCGGGTATAGAAATTTTGAATTGGCGGGTCCCAGGATATTATTATAATATTACGACATACAGAACCCGTTTTGCCTCTCAATTGTCATGTTTGCGGGCCATCTATCGTACATACTATATGTACCTAATATGCAGTATATGCACTGCAAGTTTCTTTCTTCTCGGGGGGTGTGGGAAAAATTCTTTAGTCGTAAAAAAGGGTTGATTGCGATGTAAGAAAGAACAGGTGGCAATCATTATCCAATGACTTACCTCGGTGCCGCAGCCGCCGCTGCCGCCGGTCTTATAGTTTTTTCATTTTGGCCTTGAACCCTTGTGCCCTCTTGGAACAAAATAGAGGGAGAAAATAAACCACTGTACCGCCCCCAACTCAGACGATAAATATTCATCGGCGGTGTATAACAATATTGCGACCCACATGTACTTTTATATATTATGTAGTTAAATATATGTATATATATAGTCAATGTAATACGAACAAGTGCAAATCAATATTTCACAACACAAATCTAAAATGAAAATTCAAACATTTTTCTTTTAAATATATTATTAACGAATTATAATAAGCATTATGACATTCTGTACGATTGAATATTTTTTATTTAAAATATAATATGAAGAAATATCATATACCTACCATGAATTATAAACATTTCATACATTTACATTCATATATAGCTTAAACTTTTTTTCAGTCTATTTTTGGTTCTTATTTTCATTCCGTGCAACAGTTAAGTATAAGCCATTCTATTCCTACAAAATATATGTATTTTTTTGAATTTCCATCTATAATATATTGTGTGTAACTGTTAATTTAAAAACATATTTTATTTGTAAATAATTTATTAAATTCAACACTTTTCTGTGTAATATTAATACAGAATAACAAAAAGAAATAAATAAATAAATAATAGACTGAAGGTTGTCACTAGGACTGTGCAAAATAGTATATACAAATTAGAAATAGATAAAAATGTAATTCAATATTCTTAAATATCAGGTTGATGAAGAATAATCTTTACTTATGTTATGATTAAGTTGGTAATTTAAATCCTCCTAATAAAATGATTATAATAATAAATTTGTTTTTTATTAATAGCTTCCAATATCTAAATTAATACAGTTCAACAGTTACAACTTTATATATATATAAAAAAAAAAAAAAAACAACAACAACAAATAAAATAAAGTGTATAAAAAGTATAGCTGAAAACGTAATTATATTAAGATCAAATTAAGAATTCAACAAATTTGAAAAATTTTAATACATAAAATAACAACAGGTTTAGAAGAATAGTTAAATATATATTTTGCAAACATATTAATCTAATGATTAACATTAAGAGGACTTAACACATACTGACATCCGTCATATACAACTTATAAACGTATACTACAAATTAATATTAACTTAGAAAATGTTCATTCTATAAAACCAATTTTATGTTGTTGTCATCGAATAATAGTGAATACTAATTTCATCAAAAACATATGTATTTTTGTACGTCAATTTCACGATATTTAATTATTTCAGCAAGTTATTTTTTTTTCTTTTTAAATCAAGAAAAATATTTAAAAAAATTACACAACAATATATAAAAGTTTAAAATGTTTGAATACAATATAAGATATTTCAATTAAAAATGATCATAACTGACTCAAGTCTCAACAATTAAAATATCTTAAAAACCCAACACCCAGCACCTTTTTGCAATAAATATTAAAATAATAAAAATATAAAATACATTATTTAATAAATATATAATAAATTAATATATTACATATATCTACTTAATGTAGATAAATATTATGATACTGTAAAATGTTAAGTTACCCATAACTCACAAGGTTCGTAAATCTACTTTGTTCCAAATATCGTCTACAAATATCTATATTCCAATAATGATCTTTTATTTAACTTAAAAATATTTAAGAATTCCTTCATTCAAAAGATTACACTTAAAGTTTTAACGAAGATAATTATTATGTCAAATTTTATTTGTAAGTGTATATACTTGGCAACGTCCAATCGATAATTAAATAGGTGTATTTTATATTTATGAACAAATAATTTCAAAATTTTTAAACATATGTAAAGTTAATATGATGTGTTATTATTATATTAGGTTTAAAGTATAGAAAAAAAAATTAATAACTAAAACTATTTAATATGTTGGGTAGGAAGTGTACTTAAAGTGTAAACTTAATTTAACCTAAGAATATACCTTCGTTAATAATTTTTTTTCCCAATAATAATAAACAATTTATTGTAATATTTTTTGTTATACCCGTACTTGTTACTTAAAAACTAAATAACTAAAACTTATTTTTAAAATCGTTAATGCTTTTCAAGATAATAAGTATTTACTGTTAAAAGAATCATTGGAAATAACAAATAACAACACATGTCATTCTGTCAATAATCAACTAAAAATATACTAAATACTTTCAGACCCAACAATTGGCATTTTTAATCAAATATGAAATGATAATTAATTGTATGTTAAGTACGTATATCAGTTATAATAAAAGTCACGTACAAGCAACAATACATTAAAAAAATGCATAAACAATTATCCTAATGTTTAATGTGTTTTAATATTATTAACTAATATAATATTAATAACTAAATTATCCCTATCAATTTGTATTTTTATTATAAATAACCTTAAAAATTTAAATATAATATTGAAATAGAACTGAACGTCTTATCAATTGTTTTAATTTTAACATTGGAACCATTAAATAAATTTAATTTAATCATTAATGATGATAAATATTAGTATTTAGTACTCAATAGTTTTTGTTGTTGATTTTTTAAGAAGCACAATCATAATTATTTTCAAAATCATTAAAAATTACCAAGAATTAAAAAATAAATATATATTTAGCATATTTCCAAGAACATAATATTGTTTTTTATAGGAACAACAAATGATTTATTATTATATTTCTTATATAAATATATAAATATATATATATTTTTTTATTTATTATTACTTAAAATGTTTCAGCACATTAGTTGTTATTACAAGTACAGTAAGTTATAATTATAATTTAAAATTTAAATTACTGGTAAAAACAAACACAATAAAATGTTTAAAATCTATCAATAGGTAGGTATATAGAAAATATAAATATCAAACAAGTAGAAAGCTGGATTCAATGGGTAGTTATTAAAATAAAATTACTTTAAATAAATGTACTACGAGGGATAAGTATCTAACAAATTTAAACGTAAACACCCTACAATAATCACGGTTATAGGTACTTAGACATGGTAGTATTTGTGACACAAGACTAACAAAAGGTAATATTGACTGCCTAGAGTTTTTAGAGAAAATTAAATTTAAAGTTTTTATTGACAATACCAGAAGTGGCAGAAGTAACCTAACTTTTTTTAAACAAAATTATGTAATATCTAGTCTGGACGACCATGTTTTAAATTTTTGTAATTTATATCATAATTTGTATACGCTAATTTAAGTTAAAGTATTATATTTTTAATTTATAATATTATGTATTCATAATTATCATATAATACCTCTATAATAAATATAATTTTAGGGTTTAATCATTATTTTTGATGAAATAAAAATACATAGGTGTGTATTTATTTTTTCTTCTCAAATAATAAATCATAAATATTATCATGAATCCAGAATTTTTGCTTTTTTAAAATTCGTCATATGCTGAATTAAAAAAGGGTACTTAATTATTTTATACTTAATAATAATTTTTCCAGATTAGTGAGCAACATTTTCAAAAACCATAAACAATACTAGTTATTTATTTTAAGGATTTTATGTATTTTATTTTAAATCAGTATTAAAGTTAAAATACACATAATAATGATTACTCATTACTTATACCACAATTATTAATATTATGTTTAGTATTATTTACTTACAATGAATATATACTATATACGAATATAGTTAATACTGTCTTAAGTATTTATAGTTTATACCGTCTCGTATACATTCAAATAATCAAATAGTAATTAATTATTAAGTTTTTAATATTTATCCGGTAATTTCATAATTTATTTAAAGTAATAAAATATATTTTTTAGTTGTTGTATACTTGTATAGTAATATTATTAATTTAACTGGTTCATATCATTTTCTTTTTCTTAAATTAACTTCTTGAACTGAAGTTTGTACAAATGTTTTGGATTTTTACTAGAGAAATTAACAAATAAACGTCAACATTTATGTTGTACCAGAAAAATATAAGTGATTTCCGATAATATTTGCTTTACCTACTTAAAATTCCAACGACAAAGACTATATTACACTAAACGTCTGTTGTGACTTGCAGACCACACACACACATTCATACATGTCTGGTAATCTACGGACCGGCGGGGCTTAACCTAAAGCCGGTTAAAGGTTATCAAAGGTTATGTCCAAAAAAATAAGAAAAAAATAGCGATATTAACTGAGGTCTATGATGCTACATATTATTATATTATCATATTATATTCGGACTATAGATTAATGGAATTATTGTAGGTACCTACTTTGTAAAAACGAAATATAATCAGTTATCACGTTGCGCTTGAGTTCGCGATAAAACTATCACAATTATTATAAATCAATGTTTAAAGGTCGACCTTTTCATTATCACATGGTTATGATTTCGGCACTTTCACCAATCCGCATAAAATACAGTAATTCAATATCAGATGTTTTACTATCTGCGCTTATCCGGTAGTTAAGAAAGATGCACATTACGGAGAGTATACAAAAACCAATAAAAATTATTCCTGACCAGATCGTCCAGCTCACGTATAGTTGACCGCACAAATTATTTGAGAATAATAATTTTATTATCGTTAGAAATTTCGTTGATCCCTGATATTCTATACATTTATTAAACTTTCATAATAAGCTTTTTTGATATTTGATCGACTGGTTGTATTCTTATAATGGATTTATACTTACATTGGTGGACCGGTGAGCTGCCAAACTTTTTAAAAAAAAAAACAACAAATTATACGATCATGTACATTAAAAATGAACAAAAAAGTATTTCCACATAGTATGTATTTATAATATACTCGTAATAGGACAAAAGTAAAATAATTGATAAAATGTGTTGGGAATTAATTGACTTTTCCAGACTGGAACACAATGCGGGCAGTTTATATACTTGTACGATATATTATACGTCATGTACAACCGTATGACGGAGAATTGTGTTTTCGGAAACCAACCGATAAAGCGATGATTTATGAAGGCCGCCGCGAAAAGGGTGCATAAATGTGAAATTTCCCCACACCTTATGTATAGGCACATTATCACGATAAACCGACCGTTTCGAACGAAAAATAGTACCCGAGGTGTCTCATTAGCACGCGGTGCAGTGTTTCTGTGTATATAATATCCTTTCTGGGCAAAGTGCTCGCGCACACACGCACAGATGATATAATAAATAGGTACCAGGTCTGCGCGGTTGTACAGTTTTAACACCTGTAAACAGCCGCAGATAATATAATCATATAATAAACTACTGGAAGGTAATATATAATATTATGTGTATGAGTGTGTGTGTGTGTATGTGTGTGTTAGCGGAGGATTGTTACCTGCTGCAGTACGGTGTGTGTAAATATAATATTTTATTATAATATATTCGGATGCCATTACTTTTATCCGGGTAACGTGGTCGGGTGGCCCTGCCAGCTGCCAGTGACCTCTTTTATCATTATATTATGTTTTTATAATTGTAAAATATGGAGAGCAGACGGACGCGATAGCAGTGCGGATAGTTAAAGGATTGTGCGTAACGATAAAAAACACGATCCGCGTGTACCTACGCCGCACGTCACCGCCGCCTCATATGTACCACCAATAATAGAAAGATGGAACTATAATATAATAATATAATGTGGTGGCGTAGGTGTGCGCCACAATACCTGTATGCTTATACATATACGTACACGTACATACGCGACCGAGGAGTTGACGGATAATTGATATAAATCGATGGTACCGTCTGCTGGCGAAATCCCATTGTTGCTCGCCATTCGTTCCGTCGCCGTATCATGGGCACATCACACCCTGTAAATGAGATTGAGAAAACCGTGAGAATCGTGTAAAAAAAAAATAAATAACAAAAAATTGAAAATTAGGCGATATCCTTTTTTTTTGTTTTTTTATTTTTCGTTTTCCACCAACCCTTTAAATTGCTGTGTCTCCCCGCATGTCGTAAAAAACACGCGTTCTCGATGTTTGTATTGTTTGCGCATGTGTGTGTGTGTATGAAAGGTGTGCTGTTACACCCCCGCGCAATTATCCGGCGGCTGCGTACCACATGCATTACATGTGTATTATATGCAACCCCGTTGCTGAAGGGTAGGGGGTGAACTATTATTTTATTTATTCGTTATTTTTTTTTTCACTACTATTTTTCACGTCGTTTTGACTGCTAAAAAACAATTATCGTAAAAAAATATCCCACGTCAAAACGACCTTATTGTATTACGGCACGACGGTTGGACATGATCATAAAATTCATTTTATTCCCGCCAACCAGTTTGAAAGTGCGCGTTGAGTTGCCGTTTATCGTTCTGCAAGGCTCTCGGAGTAAACAGCGGTTATAGTATAAGTGTCTACCGTTAAAATATTATAATATATTGTACAGCACACCCACCGACGACGTTGTATCGTGTTAGAGTACGACATTCCCTGACCAACGAAATAGTACCACTTACGTATTTTGTCGTGAAAATCGTGGGAAATTAACAGTGAAATGACACTAAAGAACGATTATTTATTATACATAAGTAATTTTAAGAGTCAATAAGATTTTCACAGATAGTGCATTTATTATAATATATTTAAATCTAACTATATGCGTTACAATATCTACAAACATAATATATTGTTGAACAAGACGTCCTGTTTGTAATAACTACTAAGTCTGTTCTAAACAGTAATCACTATTTTTATTATTGTTATTGTATACTTTCGATAGAATACCCCACATTAATCCTAGATTTGATTAAACGTTTTAACAGTGAAAATTTTCCATTTAGTTTTCAGTCTAAAAAATTTAACGTCTGAATGTTATACTTGGATTTTTGTCCTGGTAAAATTTAATTGTGGCCAACATTATTTTAGACAGAACCGTTACAATTAAAAGCTAGTAGGTATATTTCACAACATATAGATAGGTATCATATTATTTTTAATACTTTATATAAATACTGATCAGATAAAAATTACCATACAAATATGATTTTATTATGTTATAGTCATGGAAATGTTATAAAATTAATTAAAAAAAAAAAAAAAAAACATCAAGAAATTTACAAATTAACTACGTATTATACCATAGTATATATTTTATAATAAAAATATATAGTTTAGGTATTTATATAATTAGGCAATAATTGTATTTATTTGTTGTCATATATTTTAAATTGCGAAAAATAATTTAACTCTCGATATTCTCAATAGTTTTTCGTTGTTAGCACGTCTTGATCTAACCTTGCACTCAAAAATCTAATTTTTTGGCATCAATATAGCCATTAATAATAGTAATAAAATTGCTACGGTTTTTTCAAATGACGTTGATCTCAACTGGTTTTATCCAAATAAAATTCGAAATATGACTTTTGTCTAAGTAGTATGGTCACTTTGCATTTTACTCGGCCATTTATGAAATTTGCCTGATTTCAACTTCTAGCACTTCCGTATTATTATATATAAGACCGACAACAAAATATCAAAACTATTTTCAAAATTAATAATAAATATAAAATATATATAATATTATATATTAATTATTAATGTATCTATTTAATACATTTTTTTCACTTCCCCCCCTTTTTATGAAACCTACGCACGGGCTTAGTTTTCAACAACTTTTGTGAAATTTGTATAAATAGGTGTAAGTATATTATGATTTATGACAATTTATAATTGAAGAATAAAAAAATAATTGATAAATATATTAGAAATTAAAACTATAATCATTATCAATCACAATTTTCAGTTATATAATGATTTATTGGGTACAAAAAAATAGTTTGAAAAATTGAAGACTGTTCCAATATTGCTTTAATTTAGTATTTGTTGTCTAATTGTTTTTGTATGTACTAAGGTTAAGAAGATTAATTTGATATAATTAATTTTTATTTAATCACAATTTGCTATAATAATTTAAGCACGATAGTCACTCGTGAATTAGCAAGCAGTTAAAATTTCACCTTAATCTCTTTATGCCACAAAAGTAATTTATTATTTTTCATAAGAATTTATTTATACTCAGTCCAATAAATAAACGCAACAAACATCAACCAAAAATAACTTATGATTCTATAATTACTATAATGAGTTAGAAACAACACAAATAGTTATAAAACCATAAAACCATTGGCTGTTATAACGAAAATTCAGGATACTAAATACAAGGTTTGAAATACGATCCTTAATATTTTCTAAACGCGAAACATTACAAAAAAAAAAATGTATCAATCTAAATTATCTATTTTCTTCTAAAGTCTTATAAAACAATAATTTAGCAAATTCATGTATTTTTCAAATTTGTATAAGATATTAATATTATAAATTCAAGTATCCAGAATTAAGATATTTATTATAGGTAACCCAGAGATAATATAATTATAGGTTCCCCAATAATACACCATCTTAAAATTTATAAACTATTCAACAACAAAAACAATTATATTGTATTAAAAATACAAAATAATGATTTCTTCTCAAATGATGTTTCTTATTTTTTCAATTATAATTAAATTATATTAATCATAGCAAATTAAAACATTTCACTATCATTTAAATTTTCATTTTCTATAAGCAATTAAATTTTCAAAATATCTACGAGTATTTTATAAAATACAAAATATATACTTATTATACCTATTATTACAGTTATTCGACATTTTTTAATTGTTTTTTCCTTAAAACATTGATAAAAATATTTTCCTTCGTCAAAAAGTTTGAAAATGTAATATAATAGATACCCTATACATTTTTATTAAAGCAATTAAAAAAAATCATTAGAAATACATGCTGACACGGTGACACACTGTCTCCACTCAGAATTGTTTTTTTTGTATGATGCAATGAATTATCATTGAATTTAAATATAACTCATCCAACTCACAGTGTTCTACTCGATGACAATGTAAAGTTGAAACTTACTATACAACAGATTTTATTATAACATTTATTATGAAAATTATCTTAGTCACTCACTATATTTATGTAGTGAAAAATAAAAGAATATATAAGTAATTAGATGCCATCATAAAAGTATAAAACATAATGAATATTAATATTAAATAGATATTGCTAGTTATGAAATACACAATTAAGGTAATATTTTTAATCAAATCGTTGGTATAAATTTCTTCAGCTATCTGAAGATGAACAATAATTGATGTCATAAATTAAAAATTAATATCACGTGTTAATATGTTAGTGTACTTCAATGAAATTTGAAAATGTTAAAAAAATTGTCATTAAAATAAATATATTTTATTTATGAGCTATACTTGGTATAATAATACCAAAAATATATTAACTTATGTATATAACTTATCATATTATATTATATTATAAATAGAGTAATATGCAATTTAAGGATTTATAACGCTATAATATAAAACTCTTTTTATGATCGATAATAAAATTAATACGGTTTACGTTTTTAAGTAGTTCTCATTTTCTCAAGTTAATGATTACCTGTAGCTTGTAATTGTAAACAAGCACTATTTAGATATCTCTTACATTTTTTTTTTGCATAAAACTTTATTTTATATATTAGATATATGATAATACAGGATTGTGAAAAAACATTTTTTATTACAAAAGCTGTTTTTTTTAAGCTTCTATATGAAAAAAACTATCTGTATTTTAAAGTTTTTTTTTTTTTTTTTAAGTATAGATTTAGTAAACATATGATGCAGTTTTTATGGGAGATGATGTAAAATATGTCTATTGCTTTTTATTAAACACATCCATTAAAGTGACTCATTCGACACCTACGATACAATAAAGCAGTACCCAATTGCCCACTTTTTTATATTTACATTTTGAAAACAATAATAAATTTAAATATTGTATTTAACCACCTTTTTTGAGTATATTAAGACATCTCCTTGTATCAGTCCTTTAGTTAATGTTAATAGGTGACTCTTTCAGAAAAAAAAAGCTGGCTATAGTATCTAGTACTCTTGTAACTTAAAAAATTATTTATATTTATAGGTATGTCTATAGTTAGTTACTACAGGCATAATAGAAAACATTGAAACTATATTGTATAAATATTTTGACTATTAATATTAATATCAATATCAAATACTAATATCTCAAATTATTTTGACTTCTAAAAATTTACCAAAAAACAAAAAAAAATAATTAAATTAACTTAGTATCATATAACAATAGCGGTTAAATTTAAATTTTAAAATAGTTTTAATAATTTATGATATTTTATGAATATTGGTAAAAATTTAACTTTTATTTTTAAATATATTAATTTAAATTTTTCTACACGTAGAAAATGCATCTGTGTTAAACTCGATTACATATATGTTTTTGGGATTCAAGATTTATTTAATCATGACTAAAATGTATAGAACTATGTAAGATGTTTGTACCTAAATATGTTAATGTTAATATAACATATCATGTTTTAAATGTATAAAATGTACGTATTATAATTTATATTACGTAAAAATAAAAAAAAAACAAATTATGCTAGATAATAATTACAAACGCTGAATAATTGTTGTGTGCAATTAAATCTGTAGTTTGTAACTAGGAAAACTATGTAATATGTATAGTACTTGTAAAAAGAAATTTAAAAGTCGTTTTAATCTTATTTTTACATATTACAATCTATATAAGCCTCATAATTTACAATCATCCAAAAGTCAGTATAAGACTTCAAAAAAATGAAATGAAAATATATTGCACCTAATATCCTCATAACAAGTATGCGCTCATTTAAAGTATGTATCTTTTTTTTTCCAAAGCAATATTTTATTATTGGTTTTTAAATTTCAATCTGGTGAGGTTTGATGAATTAGGCGTTCGGACATACCGTATAGCCACCAAACCACGCATTATTTCTAGTATCCTATGTTCCGATTATAACATTATATAGGTAATTTTTCAACTTCTGACCGCCGGTTATTCGTTTGGAAAACAGTTATGTATATATTTACATAAAGATGTTGTTACTGCGTATTATAATCCCGGAGGAATATGTTATACTATAATCAACGTCGGATATATTATATTATGTACAAGACCTGAAGCCTGTAAAAATATATATTATAGATTTACAAACTAAGAGGAATTATAAACAATTCATGTTTATATGTTTACCCATAGTTCCGGAATGGCATTACTCGATCAGAGACGGAAGTAGTTTTCTCCAAATCAAACTTAACGTCAACACCAACAAATTTGTCAATAGACCGCGATGATGCGACATAACTATATGAAAGTTAGCATCTAACACACAAATGTCGTGAATAATATGGTGACTTATATTTCACCTTGAATTTGACAATGATTTAAAAATTTCTAATTACGGTCAGTTTGTCTAATATTTGTTTCGATCGGGCAATTATATTATTATTCAGTGAGGAATTTGTATACGAAAAAGTATACGTGCATGCGGTTAATGTATTAGATAACGTATAAAATAATAACGGGCCCGGTCGTTATTGGATTCGTTTTCCACTACGATAGTAATTTCCAATAACATAAATTACTTTTTCTGGTACAACCTTGAGTTTCCGAGATAACAAAATGTAATTTATTTGATCAAAACAATCGTTTTATTTTTCTCAGTGAAACATCCTAATAAAATATATGTTATATATGCTATACATGTGCATCAAAGTAATCATCGTGATAACTGACTTATCAGCCGACAGTTTTGGCTGCAATCGGTCGTATTATCGTAACGACGACAATTTATAATAATGTACCTCCTAATCAATAAGGACACACATATAGTACGCCGACGCTAAAAATTCTTATATTTTTTATTTCATTGATTTCGTACACGATCTGTTAATATAATATAATAGTAATATATTATTAAAATATTAATTATTATAATATTATAACATGACGCGCAACGTTTTGAAAAACCTTGAACCGTATTAGTGTCAATTTAATCTCCACGTTATTTTCTCCGCTTTTCTGTGTACGCGATCGCTTTTATCTGAGCGCACGCAACAGATGCGCTCTCGCAAATTCACATCAGAATAATATACTTAATATTATAATATATTCGTGCTTACAATAATAACGATAACGACGATAAGTCCACACAAAATCAAAATATGAATAACCGTTTACTGTACATTTCCAGGAAAAAAAATTGTTACGTACCTACCTATAGCTCTTGCCGACATTGATGCACACAGCGCACGTGCAATTATAATGATACGTACTACACTCTGTAACCTATGATGTATGTGAGTGTGTGTGTGTGTGTGTGTGTGTGTGTGTGTGTGTGTGTGTATTATAATATACCGTTCAAGCGGTCATTTATATTTTTTCTCTGTAGTGTCCGTTCGGTCGGCCATTATTTAATATCGTACACCGCTGTCATCGGATTGTCTCCGTTCTCTCCTTTTTCCTCTTTTCTGTTTATTCACTTTATTGTCGTCGAAATGAAAACGTAACATTTGTCGGCAAAACGTCCGGGTCCCCTGGATTGGGCCGGCAGCGGTACATATACGGTACATAAATCACCTTAAAACGAAAAAAAAATAACATAATAGCATAAGGTTACGTAACAACGTTCATGTTATTATTATACACGTATTCTCAACACAACATAATATAACTCCATACTATACACACACAAAACACACACACACATGCACTGCACGCGCCCACTAAATGCATGCCTTTTGTCCGCAACATCTCCGGGGTCGCAATAAATCTCGACCCCGACCGAGGGACACGCACCATTTCTAGCGGTTTTCGTTCTCCCGGTTTTCGACCCAAAATATTATGATCGATTGAAGAAGGAGCGACACACATACAATAATAGTAATAATAATAATAATAATAATAATAATATGAATAGAAATAATAAGTATAGGTGCCGTGTATATACTGCAACAGGAGACAGCGATCAGAGACATCGCCAGACACGTCCCTCGGTCTACATGAATTTCATCGTTCCGTGACAAGACGTTTAGTGGTCCATGAACGCGAAGACGTGGCCTGTGGTGGTGGTGGGAGGGAAATTAGAGGTGCCCTTGTGCTAATGACTGCGGCAGAGCGCGCGCGCGCGTGAGGGGGTCGGCGACGCTCCTCATCGGTTTTTAACCCTTCCGCCGTCTTCAGACGGTGTTTTTTCAACTTGTTATTATTATATATGTATTTTTTTTTTATGCAATGGCCTTGGAATATTCGGTTCTCCGGACAGCAACGGCAGCACTTGTCTCGACGGCAGCGGCGGCGGTGGGCCTCTCCATATAGTAGTAGTAATAATAATAAAAACCAGTTCTACTGCATCCCGAACAAACCAGTCACAAAAATCTTATATAGCTATTTTCTCTCCCTTCGTCTGACAACCTACACACACACACACTCACACATACACACACTACGCGTAGACTAAAATGAGAAAAAAACACACCCTTTTTCTAAAAAAAAAAAAAATTTTATTCATGATAGATTTGCTCGCAGTCGATGATTCGTCGTCGTCTATAATACGGTAAGATAAATAATATTTTTATGCACGGAGAGTGGAATGTTAATGGTCGAACATAAACACACAAGAAACGTCATCTCCCGTACTCGACTATCTGACTCGTTCACTCTCTCTCGCTCACCCTATCATACGCACACTCACGAACACTCTCTCTTACATATACACAAACGCTATCTAACTCCCTCTCATTGTTCGTGCGACCAGACATAATCAAAGAAATCAACAATAGTGTCTGCGGCAAAATTAAAATTCCCAAACCCCGACCGAAGGCGGAATAATAATACAATATCGTGGTGTAATAACAATATTATTATGGTGCTAAAAGCGAAAAACGCATGTCCCGACGACCCGTATGGCGTATAGTCCTCGGGTCATCGATATCATCTGCGTGTAATGACTTGACACTTAAGCCAGATAAACATATAACATTTTTATTCGGTTGAAGTATGTACACTAAGCTAAGTCAAGGGGGATAACGTAATGTTGCGTAAACCTGTGAATGTCACTTGAATATTCGAATTATACCTCCTATCATTGCCGTTATACAATGGCAAAATGTAGATAAATTATAATAATAATATATGTAAATATGTAGGGGCATGATGTATTTATGATCGATCACTTTTAATTTGATTATGAAAGTTATCTTATTATATTATTTTTTAAACATATAAATATATATAATAATACATATATAGATATATAAAGGAACGTAAAAAATATTTATTTTATTTTATAGTTACAGTCAAATAAAAATCATGTAGGTACACCACAGGCAATTTAAATAGACAATAATAATTTTACTGCATAACAATTAACAAATTATAATTTGTAAAATTTATTTTATTATGCCATTTAAGTTTATTTATCATAAGTTAATGAAAGTTTAATCAAACAATATTATGTTCTAATTAAAATTGTAAAAATTATTTTTTTTATTACATTCATAGATAATAATATTATACATGATGTATTCTATATGTATACATACCTATAATCGGTAAAATTTAAAATAAATTATGTATATTATAAAAATTAGTAAAAATATTATGCAATAATCTATATAAGCTTATGCATACCGTCTAATATATATTATATGTATGTCCATAATAAATTTAAAATGTTTGTGAAAATAAGCCCATACTATGATTATTATAATGCTCATAAATAGATAATGGCATTTGGTAATAAACACTTATTAGGTTGTTTATAAGTTAAATTTGATAAAATTAATATAATGTTATGTAAAATATTATTGATAGTTATCATTTCGGAGAAAACATGAAATTTATTGACTTGAAAAAATGAATAATGATTGCAACAATTTTAATAATTATGGTAATAACAATTAATTTATTAAATACTCGAAACAAATGTAAGTTTTTTCTGCAACAAATTACTAAAAATAAAAATGATTAGGTTCTTCGGTTTGCTTCGTCGTCAACCACTATAATTTCATTAAAAGCCATATGAAATATAAATTATTAATTTTGTACGAAAGATAATGTGAAACCAATCTTTTGAGTATTTTTCTGCTTTACCTTTAAATTTTTAACTTTCGCTAAATTAACAAATGTATTTAAATAAATATAATATGGCCACAACAAATCACAGTTAAAGACTTAAATAGAACAATTATATACCTAACTGTATCTATGTGTAAAGTCCAATCAAAAGGTCATGTTCGTGATGTCGAGAAATTAACTTAAGACTACTGTAAATTCTAAATGTTTAGCCGTTAAATATAACACTTATAATACACGTATAATATAAAATATAAAAATTATCAATTTTAAAAGTACAAAAGTACAGTCAACTACCTATTGCGTATAAGTAAATAGACGAATTAAAAATAATATTTAACAGTTATATTTAATAGTTATACATTAGAAAAATTGAATTAAACAATTTATACAGAATTGGCTTCCAGCTATCAGACATCAGTTATTGAAATTTAAAAAAAATCCATTGTATAATACTGTTATTATACACAAATATAAAAAAGCGAATATTTATAGGTAACAAAATATTACCAGGTTCAATGATATACATAAAATCTTATATTATGTAATATTTATACTTGACTTATACTATAAACTTATACTATATATGCATAATATTCATGATAAATGATTATTAAAATGTATGACATAATTAGGTGCAGAATATAGTGTTGTTTATAATTATTGTTACTATATTAAATCAATTAAATCATTTATCCTAGAATAAGCAAAAAAGAAAAAAAAATAATAATAATAATAAAAATGGCAGTACAAAAACCATAGATTTGTAATTAGCTATCGATTATAAAGATATATTGAAATTGTAATTTCAGATTATGTAGTTTTTTTTGTTGTATAAAAAACGGCCATATTCTTTTCGTGAAAAACCAGTGTAGAAATGAAATAATATAGCCGAATCGGTACAAGGTGCTATTTTATAATAAACTTGGACTGAACTACTGTATATTTCTGAGGCCATTCACACGTAGATACTTTTTACATTTTTTTGCATTCGCCTATTGCCAAATGACCTACTTTCAAAAAAGTTTCTAACACCACTCGCACGCGAATATTAAATTGAATTTCTCGTTGGAATAATCAAAATTACGCAACGGTTACATAACGTAACAAGGTATAACATCGCAAAAGAATGACAAAACTTCCAACTAAAAAATGCTGCAGGCACTATTATAATATAGATATTAGTTATTGGTTTTTAAAATATGTTAGTTTGGCGTGGATCGCAATTATAAAAAATAATTTCTCGGACGTAATGCAAATCAATTAAACGATTTTTTCTGCAATTCATATAATCGTTCAATTATAATTATTTTTTAAATTATTATCGCAACAATTATTTTAATATTCCACACATATACAATGTGATACATTTAACTGTCTACTTATTATATTGAAGAGTTTCAACTTTTCCTCTACTTTTACATAATTTTATATTACTAGAAAAAACCATTTTTCATTTCATGATCCTAAGCAAAATATTTTTTTGGAATACTTCAATAGATAAATTAGTTACAGTTATAACTTAAAAGATAGTTTAATAGTTTGATGAATGGAATAGTAGTGGGTCAACATTCATTCTATTTACTTGTTTATCTATGAACTTTAAAACTTAAAATTAACATTTGTAATCATCCAAAAAAATAATATTTTCAAAAACTTTAGCCTTACTTATACTTAACATTAATCTAACTTATAACATTTTTAAATAATGAATGTAAAAACATTTAAATAGATACTTTAATTACATACTACATCTACTGTAATATATATAATTCTTGTATTAAAATGACAGTGATTTTGTTATATTAACAATTATGTTTTGTTAAACATTTGTTTTTAAATGAATACGATTAAAATATCGTTCTCAGTGATCTAAGTGATCTATATAATGACCGGTTTAAACTCATATGCTTGTAACATAACTGTAAAATAGTAAAATATCAAATAATTTTTTACATATTAATTCCGAAAAAATAAAACGCTAGTATTGTAAACACGTATAGCCGTGTAACTAGGTAAAAAATAAGAGGACGAGGGTAATACTTTATTCCCTAAAATCGAAACTAACCTAATTATTTGTTATAACACAAGTCATAAAACTTATTTTATAGCTTGGAAACAAATCGTTAGTACCTATATTATTAAATAATATTCAATACATAAAATTTCATTAATAAGAAGTGCTATAATAACTTGTTTGAAAAATAAAATGCATGTGATGATAATTCATGAATATAATGTTCTTGAGTTATATTAGATATGCAAACATTTGAGAACGTTGACAATACGTCAACATACTATACACAACAGGATAAACGTAAAATAAATGTTCTTATTGTATTATATTAAGCAATAATTTGAGAAAAAAACACCCTTATAGATAATTATTGCATCCTTTTTTTTTTATTTTAGACTATTTTTAGATATACCTACTGTTGGTATAAGTGGAAGAGAGAGGCAAAATTATAGCTTTGCCCCAAACACACACAGACACACAATTACCTTATTACCACACGGACTTAAATATATTCAAATGCAAACAGATATTTTATAGCCTTTGAAATAATCATTGCGGCAGTATATACCTTTGGCTTTCGTATAGACTACGTACCGTATTGTCACAACACCGTCACCCCCATCAAGATCTGTGTAGAATTCACATGCATGCGATAATTTATACCCTTAGATTATACATGCAAAGAAAAGATAAGGATAAACCGCGTGTAATGACTCGGTTATAAATTTATAATATATATTTATATATATATATATTGATAAGTATATTATGAGAACATTATACACGTTTTACGCTCAAAATGCCTTCGAGACAAAAGATCGAGTTTATGAAATAATAAAATCCGGCCGATTAATATTTGTGTCCAAACCATACAGGTTTTTGATTATCGTGTTCGTGTATATCATAACATATTCACGGGGAGCATTTTTTTATTTAGGAACAGGGAGAATTTCGGTGTATTTATACTATAATAATGGATACATTGTTATGTACGTATAATGTGTACGTGTACGACGACGATGACGATAGGCATACGCATATTGGAGTATTACTTTCGTTTTCGTCGGTATATTGTTTTTTTTTTTTTTTTTTTATTATTATTATTATTTTATTCCTAATTTTATGGACTTCGCCAGTGAACCGATGGGTATTTACTATTGCGGTGTCGACGGGTATTAAATTGTGTTTTGTAACCAAAGTTTTCCAACGTCTCGTGTTACGCATATCTTCCAGTTCAGAAAGTTTTTGTTTTTCCACGTTCGACGATGAGAACCATATATATTACGCAGTATGACATATTGAGTTACCAATTACCAATCGATATTTTACGTCTTCGTGTAATCGCATTGTATCTACGCGTATGATGTTTATATTATAATATTATACACGCGGAACACAGAAGACGCTGTTATAGATTATGATCACTGATCGCTTTCACGATGTTACAAATAAAACCGAGTAAAGTATACACGGCGGCCGCACCTGCAGCAGTCATACACACACGCGCGCACATAAACACACACACACACGTACACCTTAATTCTTTTTTTTCTTGCACTACGCAGTAGGTAGGTATACAATATATATATATATATATATACGTCATCCAGGTACCCAAGTAATGTTTATGTATATACATTTTGATAAACTCGGTCGAAACAAATGCAAATAAAACGTATATAATATAATAATTATCACCCTCCTGTATATATATAAAAAAATAATATAATATGTGTTTTTTTTTATATATACATACACGCCGCGCAGTGTATATTATATATATATATATATATATACTTTTGTTTACCTCGACAGTGGTGGTGTGCGTATGGCGAAGAAAAGGCAAACACCCCTTTCCCATTGTTATCCAGTCGCGCGGAGGCATAAATATACATATATAAGGTACCTACGCGTGGGCGGGATAAAATCCAAACAGGTGCCGCGATCATTGTCAAGACCTGACAGGAAGAAAAAAGAAATCCTTAAACCATTATTACAGTGTATATATTGTGTATAGTATACGTATGTGTGTATGTATATTACACAACCCGCTTGCACACGCATACACAGAGAACATAATGATAATCGTAATATAGCAACGGTGAAAAAATGGGTGTTTTTTTAATGAACATCGTCGGATCGCGGACTTTGCAGTGCGGTGGTGTCTATAGATCGAATCGGTCGGGTAATGGTGGATGTCGGGTATAACGGTACCTATTTATACACATATACGTAGACACGCAGACGGGCTAAAAGGGTTATACTACATAAACAGGCGAAAAAAATCGTATGTATACCTACCCTCGAGGGACAAGGTAGGCGAAAATCGATGGGGTTAAAAATATAAGAAAACAACGGTACATTCGCCGGTTCCCACGACCGTAATATTTATAGTATTCATCTATACGAGTACATCTTTTTTTTTTTCTTTTTCGGGTGCGGGTTGATGAAGACTGATTGAATTTCCGGAGGAAGACTAAAATTGCAAATGATCTCGAACCGGAACTTGGATATTTTTGGAGGAGGGTTCAAAGGGTATTTTTTTTATCCCGTTTATGTCTACATAATATTGTACCGTTATCTAAACACAGACGAAAAGCAGATTAAGTGCATAGATTGTGTACTCAGTTCGTACATATTATATTGATAATTTGTTATGTTTTGCTATCTATTGCATAATAAACAATTTATATATAAAATATATATATGTGTATATATGTATATATATATACTCAATATGCATATAGTATTTAATATTGAAAGAAATATTTGCTTCAACGTTATAAGCACTTGATAGTTGATAGTTTGGTTCTGTTCAAATACCGTGTAGTTGAATTTTTTATTTGAAAAGAAATAAAATTGATTTAAGAAATACCTGTATCATATAGCGGTACCGGCACTTGTAAATAAATAAATAATTTATATATAGTTGTACGTACGTGATAAATACATAGTGTTATAAAATATAAGACTTGTTCAAGGAGAGAAATTATGATACTGAGCTGCTAAATAAACAAAAATAATTTCCCACCTTTCATAAACACTAAGTGGTTTTAATAAATTCCAATGCTAGTAGTTTGACAGTAGACAAGTAGACAATTTTCGATATAGTAAACTATATTATATAATTTATAGTTTAAAACATTTGTCTTTAAATAATTTATAATAATGCAAAATATAATATACGGGCAATAAATTTTGTTATTTAAGTTTTGTTTAATGTCGTAAGTAAAATTATATGTTATATTTTATCTTAATTTTCTTTTTTTCGTCATTGAGCTTTTCTTTTTAATTTAACATTTTAGCTGAATTCTCCTTTAAAATTTAAATTGTAAATTAACTCCAACAATTAGATTGATTCATTGCCACTGGACACTTGAATTTTTGACACCTTTTTAATTTTTTCATTACACATTTTAATAGTAGGTATACAATCAACTTATCTAGATAATAATAAAATAAAAAAACACAGAATATCTAACATTTTCAGAGTAATAAAAATAATAAATATATACAAGTACGTGTTTGGTACAACCAACATTCAGCAATAAAATTACTTTTTAATTTTACAACTATATGTTTATTTAACTCGTTTGAGTTATTTGCCATCGTAACGATCCAATAAAAATACCGTATACAACTGTCAAAAAAACCATTATTTCAACTGATACACACCCTGCAAGTCTTTTAATTTGTAGCGATTCAAGTTTTACCTCATATACTATTTATCACTTTTACAGTCGTACACTAAATTTGAACATCTTTTTTCGCTTTTCCGTCAGCTAAAATGCATACACATGTGCTAAAATGAACCCCTTCGTTTTTATTATATACACAGCTGCAAACGATATGTTTAAAGTGTACTCTACTTGTATCATATGTAAAATATGTGACTTGATTATACTGCATGCCCTTGGCACATAACGTTTACCACAAAAGTAGTACAATTTGTGTACACAATTTATTGTATATAAGTTAAGAACCTATCCATGTTTAAGACGATTAAAATTGTCAAAGCATAATCTGACAGGCAACGGTTTACAAGTGTAAATACTACATGTACGCTGTATGTATAAATTGCGATGACGTGAATGTATATTTTTGTTTTTCGGCAGAAGTGTCTAAATCTTTTAGTATTCACTATACTCGATACAATCAATATGACAATATATATAATGTACTAGCATGATAAATGTGACATATTGTAAACGCAATCAAAATTTTTATTTATATTTTTCTTTTTTCTTTTTTATTGCGTCTCTTCGCATCTTATTAGACGGTCTGGAATTAAAACGGTAAAATAATAATCATGGGCATAATAAAACTACAAAAATATTTATCAAACAACTCGTCGGAATATTAAAAAGAAATATGGTACTTATCGACCTTGCGGTGGAAATATTGGCGATTAATGACTTTATAAAATGTAAAATCGTGAGGAGAACTACGATAACCTGGGAAAATATATTGGCTCGTATACAAAAATGTCGGACAGTGAGTGCATCTGTATTAATGTAAATAACATTGGTAATTTTTCCGCAGCGTAATAAGATAAATAATCATTACTGGAGACACACTAGAGCTCGAACGCAATTGTGCAAATAACATATTAACAAGTCATGTATAATATAATAATGTATTGATCTCTATAGAACACACAATCAATAAACCGTAATTGCGACAGACTAGAATATTAATAATTGTATTTTTTTTTTTTTTTAATTTTAAACACATGTGGAGAGGCCACATTTAGGATATTGTACGTATGCAATACACAATGTATAATTGCAAAAATCAATACTTTTTCATTCTACAAACACATAGCTTTTATATACTAATAATTAGAATGATATTGTTATGCTTCGTTTTGTTTTGATTACAGAGTACAAATCGAACATTTAAAATGAATTTAATTTAGGACCTTCATTCGAATAATACTGACCTCAGTCAAGTTGCTCATTTAAAATTGTTTTTGTTTTGAATGTTTAGGCTAACCGTGTGTGACCTATAATGACAATGTCAATTAAATCGATTGATTTACTATGTTGGTCAAATATTTATCAGACAAGAGACAATACTGTCTGTATACGATTAATGAACGTTCAAAAATAGGCTTAAGTATATAATAATAATAAACGCACGTTTTTTTTCATTTAGGTAATTGTGCCATGTAAACAAGATTTTTAAATTCTCGTTTTTCAAAAAGTCCCGTTAATTTATGTATATATTGGTATAAAATATAACCAAAATTGTTTAAAATTAAGAAACATGCTTAAATACACTAAAATTACAGAAGAAAAGTTTCAAAATTATAACGTATATTATACTGCATAATATGATGTAAAAAAAAAAAAAAATCAAAATATAAAAGTATTCAAAATAAATATATGGGTTTAATAATTACAAGCGTACAGACCGTTTGTACAAATAAATAAAAAATGTGATGTTTTTGGGCGAATAAGTATGAATAGGTTTATATCTAAATAAATATTTGTACTGTGTAATAATGTACTATAATATTTATATATTTAAATTAATTTAATATACTATATAATGTACTCTCTTCAATAGAAAACATAAAAATTAATTAAATAAAACAATGTGCGCATCAAAGGCCATAGATTATCACTCACCAAACGGACTATTATTTTTTGAGAAAAATTATTAAACTATTACCCAAAATACCACCGCAACTATTAAATAGCATTATGGATATAAATTATGTATGCGAAAATTCCAAAATTCTAAACCCCAATTGTAAATTGTATTTCAGGCTGCACCTTTATCAAATTATAATAATTTTATATATATAATATATATATATATTATCATTTAATATGTTGATAAATTGTTTTGTACGACTAGCCATATGAATAAAAAATGTAATCGACAATATTTCAATGTTATAAGGCTATAGATACGCAGTAATCGACGTATTAATATAGTTAAGTCTAACCGTATAAATATATGCTTATGACTTATATTTCTTTTAATCTTTTCTATCGGACAACATTGAGCGCGAAAAATATTGCTCAATACGCGGTCAATATATGTTACAATCTCTTTCTCTCGTATTCCCTAGTGTGAGTGGATGCAATAACTTTCAACAATTCATTTTACCATATTATTCAAACACGCACGGATTGATCGGAACAAGAAAAATATTTATTTTTTTTATCATAAACTGTACCTACATAGTAGGTTAAATATACATTAAATTATTAACATTAGAGTAGGTAATATATACATTTTGAATTTTTTCTCAATAAGAAATGAAATTATTTACATTTGCAAATGGTTAAATTGCTTTGTACAGATTTTCCGGTACGAATAATATTCCTTTCCGGTCTCTATAGAATTTAGACAGTGGACGATATAATGTGTGCTTGAAGTACGTGTACAATACGATGGACGTAATAAATGTTCCGTCTTGGCAATAATATTATTATACTGCAGTCAGTGAATGAATTGAATACGTTTAACGGATTTTGAATACACCAAATACATACAAGAACTCGCTCGCACCCAATCTGCATAAATATATGTTTTGTATACAAGTATTGAAGTATGTATGTAATTTATTGGGTTTTATTGTGTATATTTGTACACATTATATTATAATACACATACTGGGACTATATAATATACACGACGTGGAAATAGGGCGCAGTTCATTTTCACGGCAAATTATTATTCGGTCGAGAAGGGTTAAGGGTCCAATAAATCACGTATGCCACCTACTATTGTCGCTTTGTCGCAGTCTTCATATATATATATAAGCACGTTGTACGATATATGCATGCACTACTGCCGACACGTGGTACATGGTCCCGTATATTTCGTGACATTTTGTAAAAATGCAATATAATTTAAGTCCATCGAGAAACCCTTTTTGGCCGGATAATAATGGTCGAAGGACGAGTGGATGGTGAATTTATTGGTTTATTTCGAGCGAAATCGTTGGACACACGGAGTGCGATGGGAAAAAATAAGAGAAAAAAAGATAAGCACTATCCCCCCCGCATTGTCGGCAACTGATTTTATTTGTGTTTATAACAAATTTTTTCACTCTAACCCTGGTGCGAGGGTCAAGCAGATTTTTTTTCGTATTGTTTGCGTGTCATCCATATTGCGTCATTGGGAAAACGGCCGTCGTATTTTGGGGTATTGAAAACACTGAGAACCGAGTAGGTCTCTCTAAATATATACTAATATTATTGTTAGTTTTGCTATTCTGTACAAATAATATGACGTTCAAAGAAATTGGGATTTTTCACACACAGGTAATCGCTCGATTTGTCGGCATCTGTAGACCATACAGAGCCTTAGATATAATATATTATATTCTTATATAGGTATTCAATTCTGACTACATGGCTACACATGATATCTTTATGTACGATTTACACCGGAGATGGTTTATATTTATTTGAATCCACGTTTCTATAAGATTATGCTTTTTTTTAGCAATAAATATTGTATGTGTACCATGTACATATTTTTGATTAGTTAAATTGTGACAATTTTATACTACCATTTAATTTAAGAATTAATAATACATTTTTTAATCTTTAAAAGATCATATATTGATATGTTAAATGACAATTAAATGCGTAAAAAATGTGTGTTTTTTCATCTTAAACAACAGCATAATATTATTATGTAAGATGTTGTTTTTAACGAATATAGGTATATGATTACATTTTATCAAAGAATAATTTAAAATTCGTATTTATCATTACATTTTTGTTGAATATTAAAATTAGAATACGAATAATTCTCTTATTCAAAATAGCAATAATAATTAAACGTGTAGTTTTGCTTTTTTAATTGTAGACTCAATAACTAACAAAATGCAAAATGGGTTATAGCATTCGTGTTATTAAATAGTTATAAACAGAAAACATCATTATCTCGCTTTGTATATGATTAAAAGTTTTACAAATTCTGATAAACATATATTAATAACTGTTCAGTAGCATAGGCGTGTCTTGACGAAATATTATGAAGGGTTTCTCAACACACCCTGCAGTTGGAGTCTTGAATTTTTTCGAATGCATTTATTTGACGTTAATAATTATATATTAGGTATAGGTACATACACGATACACCGTTTACAAAATTAATACTTCCAACTAATATATATATATATATTGTGATAGGGGTTTACCTAATGTTTACGACAAGTTGATACGCTCACTGATTAATATAAGTTTCAATTAATTGTTTTTAATCAATAATCAGGGCTTAACCATACCACCCCAATAGGCTATAGAAAAACAAACCAAAAGTGTTAAAATGTCTCGCAACCCCGTGAGGTATATAGCCACATACACTTATCGAATCTTAAAAGTTAACAACTACTTGTACAAACGATGTGTATCATATTCTAAAAAACTCGAGTACTTTGTACATAGTTTATACTCAAAAAACCATGCAGTATATGACATTTTGAAAAATATAAAAATATTAGGGATCTATGTATAAATTCGGTGATTAAATTTAAAACACTGTCTGGCCCTAATTGGGTAGACGACATTATTAAGCCGATACTCAAATAACGATTAACAAAAGAGTAATATACGCACATTACAAGTAAAGTGTTTTTATGTACTTGGAGGACGCCATATATATATATATATACTTTAATCATCTGTTTCTCAAATGTTTTCGCATTTGATAATTTCGTTTGTACATATTTCAGAAATTCAAACTAAATAAGTAGTTGGATATTACCTTTAACATTGCAGAGTGAATGTACTCACAGAACTCAGTTATGGTAGAAAACACACAGATACATCACATATAATCTATTAATAAAATAAAAATAATTCTGATTCTTTTAATACATTGAATTTGTCTTCAATATGATTTATACACGGTCAACATTATTGTCAATATCAAATATTGATCATATCGCATGAGCCACCTTAAGACCCCGAACAAAATATTATTATATGAGACATTTGAGGCCTTTTTATAGTTCTATTCCAACATAACGTTAAAAATACAATTTTAATCGGTTTTATTACAATTATTTGAATCAAATAAATTGTTTACTTAGGTAACCTTTATATATTTTGTTTAAAATGTCACATAATTCAATATTACTTTAAAAAAAATTCATCTAAAATATTATGTGTTTATGTTTACTATTTAGTATAAATTTAATAACTATTAAACCGTCTATACCACAAAAAAATGATTAAAGAAACAATAGAAATTATAACATAATAATTCTTACAGCTATAGAAATGTTGGGAAATGTATTACAGGTCATTTTTGGAATATATCGAAGTACCTATTCTAAAGAAGTATTTTCATTTAATGTTTGATAAAATATTTTTAATTCAATGATAATATTATACTGTGCTAACGACTATTCATATCTGTTACTAACATCTGTAGATCCATAAAATGTATTCTCGATTTTACATTATTTTATATCAAAGATAAACTTAGAACTATTATCTAACATAGTGACCGACATCATTACTGATTAATGATCATTGATCAAATATAGCACTGAAATTTAGATAAACGATAACCGATAAATGTCTGTCACGTAAAATATGTATTTTTATGTATATACAATGTATAGCATTATATTTTCAACAATTTAAAGATTAAAAAAAAAAGTTCCAAACTCATGCCATACAATTAATCAATTATAAACTTTTTCGAGTGAGAGTCTGAGGCATGAGCCTTACAAAAATCCTCCTTCTAAGAGCGGCCCGTTACCGACTGTATCTACAATTTATGTACCAAACGTAAGACGAAAAATGCAATAAAAGATATTCCAACCGAAATCGTACGCTGTGTGTGTGTATATATATATATATGAAGTATGCGTAAACGTTGTACGACTCGGGGAAAATATTATTATCATGTGTACACGTGTTTTCGTGGAGGAAAAAAACTGTATACGACTTCCCACTCGTTTAGAACACGCCTTCGGCTGTCCGTTTATAATAATATTCGCCCGACAAAACGTATAATTTCCTAAACGTGGGGGGCTGACGCAGTCGAAGTAAACGATACAAATATTATTATTATATACATACGATGTCAGAAATAACGCCGAGAAGGGTAACTTTATAGACATATATATATATTATATATATATATTGTGATAATTTACTCAAAAGGGCATTTATGTAACATCAACTGGTATATTATGTAAGTATGATAAAAATTAACATTTTCCCCGCGAGGAATCGATGAGTATATATATTATATATTATATAGATTGGTAGGTGATGTATATAATATATAGAAACACGGTTTTAGCGTTATTAAATGGCAACCCAGCAGGTGTTTCGAGAACGATGCGTGTGAATGAAAATCACATAATAATAATTATTGTTTTGATGAATTGCCTAACAAGAATACATGCACGTCACACTCTTAACGATGCACTAAATGAAGTGATAACTGACGAGTGTTATCTTTTTTTTTGTATTTGTTTAATAGAAATTATCCCAAAAGTCGAGTTCTAATGCGAGAAATGCGTGAATTCAATGTGTGTGTAATGGTAAAGTAATATATTATTATTATTATTATTACTATGACGATGACACATTATGTACGATTTACGAAGCACGTAGAAGCATTATAATGTAAAGAAATTATGAAATAAATTAATACGTTTCTTATCGGTCGTAAATATAGGAACATTGTGTGGCGTAAAATCGTATTAAATCCTATGTAAATCGTGATACACGCATCGACGTTTTTAGGTTGAAAAAAAATAGGTACAATAAATTCTTGGGTACCTATAATATCTATCATACACTTTCATAAACCGCATATTACTTTAACAATATTATTTATTCTTTGTTTAAACCTTAAACCAACACGACTGCACTTCAAAACAAACAGTAGGTAAGAAATAATTGGAATATATATTATTGGTAATATTATTCTCAACTTTTTTTATATGTATCCATCAAAGTGTTTTTTTCTCTTTATTGCACAAAATTATCAGTTTATCGATTACAATTTTAATAGTTTGAAGTCTAACATACAATATAATTGAAAAACACCAGCGGATCGGAAACGATGAAAACTTGTCAACTCTTTATATTTTTGTAATATTCGGTGCAATACACGCATGAAATATTTACAAATATTATGAAGAGTCCGTATACAGTGCATGCATTGTGCAACATATAATAATAACATAAACGTATGAACTTTAAATATACGCAAAATATTTTCCAGCTAATGTTCCTATTGTATTTATAATTTTCTTGGTCTAACGAATAATAATTTGAATATACATATTTGTTTTAAGGAACGGAACGGGTTCGAAAACGAAATACAAAAGTAAAAAAAAAGAGTCGCGTATTCAAATTCCGATGAAGCGTGTTTTTACCACAAACCATCAATAGGTATAAACGAAAAACAACAATGTTGAATATTTAACTGTATCGATGGGAAATAATTATTTTTTGAATAACTTGCGACGCGAAATAACAGCCTGAAAGGAACGAAACATTATGCAGAATACTATTTCGTATCCGACAATGAAACACAACATACATATTATATAGAAACGTTGTGCATTATTTTGTGCCCAACCCAACTACTCCATGCCCGTATGTATACAATACAAACGTTCGAAACCAATAATAAATATGTATGAGGTGCTGCTGAAAATAATAACACGCGCGTGGAACCAAGTGGTTTCTAAATCGTACAAGTCGATAGTGTAGTTGCGTATTTAGGGTGTCTAAAATTGTGTTTGTCCCGATCTATAATATTTTTAACTTTTTCTGTTATTAGTGTACATTCAAAATCTGAAAAAATAATTTGATTCATCGGTAAATTTAAGATGAAAGCAAAAAGAAAAGAAAAATTTATTATATTAATTAATTTTTGTTACTTTTTATAAATTATACCGTAGATTATTACGAGCCGCTACAACCACTTAATCACTGACTTTAGAACCGCATTAAATGATAATATGGTGTTATAACGGTTTTCAATCTACGGATAGGTACTCGCTTTCTTACTGATAGTTTGAGTTATTTTATTTACCAGTAAAAATACAAGTGTCGGTGCATCCAAACTCAAGTTTCAAGTGTTTTTAAGTGTTTTAACGCGATCATAATTTAAATGTTGTATGAGTGTAATGTGTATGACACCCTATATTCGTAGCGAATTTCGATACGCGGTTAAGTCGGTTTTTCGAAACGAATAATACGGTTGAAAACTCGAAATATGATATAATACAGATAATAAAGATGAGGGTAGTGAACGTATACGAGGAAAAAAAGGCGAGAATGAAATTTACAAAAAAGTCGCCGCTGTAATAATTGTTTTGCAAATTATACAATAATGACGAGTGTATGGCTTATGCGTGCAGGTACCGTCGTCATGGGAACGCACGTACAATGTTCGTGCTGCAGCAGTGGTGCGTGCGATTTCCGTACATAATATTAACCTGAAAAATAAATTAGCTAGTGCATAGGCAAATTTTTCGGAATCGAAACCCTGGTAGACCGGTACATATGATTATATTATGTTTTTGGGGCAAAGACGTGTCGAACGCAGTAAAACGTTGGTCGACAATAAAACGTTTGTAGAAAATTTTGCGGTACAAGCCGGTTTTTTTTATTTCATTATTCCATCCGCTATCGCACAGTCGATATTATGCCCGAAATAGCAATTGCAGTTCAGAATACGAAACGGAACTCGCGGCAATGGTTTTCTGTGCACACATACTACATATAGGTATTATTAACATTAAAATATTATATAGATAGGTAGCTCCTAACCGCTTGCATTTATTTTAAATTCGTACCTAATATCCGCTACAGGGAAATAATAACGCGTTTACATCGCGGCGAGAGAGGCGTTTCCACGAAACAATAATAATAATAATAATAATACAACATGGACAACTAGTTACGCTGCACAATATATTTATCATCCCGAATCACCTCATAGTACAGGGTGTTGGTGCAGAATTAGAAAACGAAATTTACATGCTTTACAATTTTTTTTTCTTTATTGTAATCTCATTCGGTGACATATTCAATTAAAGTATAAAAAAGACCAAAAAACCATAACAGCCAGCCGTAATGACCGCCGAGGAAAAAACCATAGGAAGGAATGAATAGTGCACCTCAGTGGTCCATCTACAGTCTTTTATATCAGTCGTCTAGTTTTTAAAATGTCGAATATTATCGTCTGCCGACTGAAAGTCTAATGCTGGTGTTGAGCTCGTTAGTGGTACATTTCCCCACGATTCGCTTCGGATCGTCCTTGGATGGCCGGGATACATAGGACACGGCGCCAAATTTTAAATTGTCGGTATCTCTATTATCTATTTCCACGACAAATATTTGTCAAGGATTTTTGGTTTTTTCATACACTTTAATCGGAGACGTCACCGAATACGGTCACAATAAAAATCTCGATTTAGTGTACGAGTTTAGTTATTGCGTTCTCTTCTATGCGCCGATTTATCCCGGACACCCAATATATATATATATATATTATTCAATTTCACCCGGCCCCGGTCGCGGTCATCGCCGCCGTCGTCTTCGTCAAATTTTAATATACGTAGGTACACATACATAATACTATGATATATAACACATGATCTATCGCATGCGGTGTAAACGCACTGTTATTATTGCCTCGTCCGACCCGTGGAGATCGGCAGAATTCGGCGTGCGGTTGCGTGCGGCCGCCCCGCCGATTTCGTTTTGCATACAGATGTTTCGCGCGACGGCGGTGGCTGCGGTTTGACCCGTTTGCGCGGCGAAAACTAGTTCCGAGAGAGAAGTGGAAAAAAAAAAACCAAACGCGCCCGCCGCCAACGTTAAATTATTATACACAGTGCACACCGACTTATTATATTATGCGTATTATGTATACGTGTATATTTTATTTATTTATTATTATTATTATTATTATTACTGCTTTTTTTTTTTTTATTTTAGCGAACATGCGCGAAGCCTAGGGGCCGCCGCCATTATCTGCGAGGCCGTTGACACCGCCGCCGCCATTTCCACCGTATAGGTATATACTGCGCGCCCGGCGGCTTCGGGCGATCGCCAAATTATCGGTTAGGTGCCGCCTGCCTACCTGAATCTGGTTGTGAATATGTTTTTGTGTTTTTTTTTTTTTTTTTTATTCGTTCGCTCTCTCGTAATCGCGAGTCCGACGGCGACGACGACGATGACGACGACGACGAGGACGACGACGACAGTCGTTTAAAATAAATGACTGTTATATTATTATTATTGTACGCGGCCGTAGTTTCTTACGGATAATATATAATAATACGTGCTGATAATTGTGGCGTTATGCGCTCGTATAGGTTAGGTATACTATAATCATATAACAATAATAATACACTATTAAGCCTCTACAACTCCGACGTAGTAAAATAGAACATGTCTTACAAACATGGTTTGAAAAGATTTACGTCACAAAACTATAAACACATTTTAAGGATTTGTTAATAATACTAGTTTATAAAAATTATACTATTTTGTGAGTGATATAGATCATGAAAAATGGTGAAATGTAGATGATGAATCTGAAAAATTCAGAGAGAGACTAGGACACATTATTATGATGCTAAATTAATCACACCTTTTTTGGTCAAAGATTTGTATCTTGTGATATGTGGATTATCATAGTAAAAATTTTACAGTTTCGCGAGTCTAGATTTGAAAAACTAATAATCCAAAATTTAAAAAATATCGTAAAATTATGACCATTACTAAAAATAGAATATTTTTTTCATTTATTATTATACATTAATTGTTGTAGTCTAAGCTATAGATAATAGTGTTAAATATTAATTATTAATTATCAAATACATTTTTATACTGAATTTTGTTACCAATTAATTGTATTCATATAATAAATGTTTTTAAAATCTTGTTAATGCAAAACTTAAGCATACCATAGTCTACTGTAGTTGTTAATTTATTAACTCTTCTGCTTTAACATAAACAATACGCTTAAACTGCTTTAAAAATGAGGTACCTAAGTAAATAATTGAAATACGAATATTTTCTTTAATTTGATTTCATGAAACAGAATTAATAATATTATTTCGCTAGCAAGCCTTATGGTAGCCATAGCCCTTAATTTTTTCACATCCTATATTAAATTGAAGACTACGTTTATATAGTAATAATTGTATTGGCTTTTTAATGTTACTGGACGGTTGGCTTTAATCAATCATTTGAATTATTGTTATAATTGAAATTATTAATCAATTAATATAAAAAAAAAAGTTTATTAATGTGTGACGTAAATGGGAGTCATTTGTTTAGTATTTATAAACTTTACAATAATTCTATAAATAATTTTAATCGACTCGAATTGTATAAATATTTCTTTGACCGAGCATCAGAAACGCCTCTGGTGATGCAGATTTGTAAATGACGAATACATATATGTATATAAATACATGAGCTTTGATTATTATTATCATACATAGGATATTATATTCATTTGTTTATTTCAATTATTTTTCAATTACTAATGCTTGCACGGAAATGCGAAAACGAAGAAACGATTGTCGGTACGAAACGACCCACGTTTTGGACGGTGTACGGCGCTGTCTCTCCGGAAACGGGTCTGAATAGATCGCGTCCGCCACTATGCGATACCTACTGTTAGGTGATAATATGATGTATATTATATTATTATATTATTGTATTTTGTATCATGTATATTATTGTGCATGGTGTATTATATACACACACAAGCTGCTCCTAAATATATACATAATATTATGCACAATTATTATTACTATTTCATATTGAGGGAGGGGAGAGAGAGGAGTGTTTTTTGAATTGTTTTGAATAGTAATTCTATTTATGGATAACAAGTAACAACAATTACTAAACTATTATAATTATTTACCTATTGTACAAAGAAACAGAACGAGAGTGAAATTGACATTTGCGAATCTTTTGTAACATAATTACAATTTAATAATTATAAGGGCGATTTCTAGAAAACCAAAGTTTAAAACAAGTCCTCCTTCGATGTACAAAAATAATTCTTAAAAATCGAATTTAAACTATACAAAAAAATATAAAAAATATATGACTAATAATTATTAATTAGTATATATACGTTGAACGCATGATAAAGTTTTTTTTGCAAAGATATTGTTAAAATGCCTGGGGGAAAGAGCTAAAAGCGTCTATTTAAGACTAAGCCCCTCAAGACTCACCTATCAGAGTTGCACCGATAGAAACGTTAATTTTTTTGTAATATAATAATCAACTAAAGTTAATTTGTTTGGATCGCTCAATATTATGACTATAAAATTAAAACATTCACTTTAAACTTAAATAAACAAGTTTAATTGTACGCGCTGTTGCAACGCAGCACGTTCTGTTTCTGCAACGTTCGACAAATATTTAGATAATTATTTCTTGGTTATTTTTTACTATAGAAGCGAACATGTTTACTAAAAGCTAATAAAACCTTACACTAAATAATAGCACTGATGAACACGTGGAAGAATTTTTAGGAGGGGAGTTGAGTTTTTTAGTGATCAATATAAATATGTAGTCAAGTTTTGAGTGCACTATATATATATATATATATATATATATATATATCCAATCAAATAAACATAGTATAATATATTATGCACGTTGTACATCATAGAATTGGTAATATCACAGTTTATATATAATATATTAGTTTTTCAATGTAAACTGAATTTATATATAAGTGAATTCTTATTGTATGACGTTTAACTCAATATTTCATATCAGCAAACAAAATTCATTTAGGTTTGCACATTTAATTTAAAAGTTGTTAACGAGTTTCTCAATTATTAGCATAAACGTGGCGTCACGTCCTTTTTTTCGAGCCAAGCCTTCAATTATTCGAAAGTCATCTATGTACTTAATCATTAACATCATGATCGAGCCTACTTTTATTTTTATAAACCTACTTTTTCCATCTGATTGTGCAATTTCTATCTAAAGAAAAAAAAACGCCTATCACACAAAATGTTCGCCTACGTACGCGGTGAACAGCATTATATTATTTTGACGCGTTTATCTATTTCCCTCGGCAGGTTCTCCGTTCTAGCGTAAAATACATTGCAGTAGCACAATAATAATAATAATAATATATTGTTTTAATATTTCATCCATTCATGTTAGATAATTTATAGCTTAGAAATAAAAATAAATTCGTCGAAAGTTTTCAACAATTCTCGTTTAAAAATAATATAATACCTATAATGCTCTACTTCTCAGTTTTTATGTGTGGTGTTTTGCTTTTCAATCAGTTCGTAGTAATAGGTTATATTATCATTTACATAATGTATAATACGTATAGAACGTAACGTATGCAGATAAAATCAGCATAAGCGATTCGAGCAAAAAATTGGCCGTTGTTTTTGCAGTCGTTGAACCCAACACGCGTTGTTATCGCAAAATTTAGGTTCAACGAAATCACTTGTTAAAAATAATTACATTTTTACATAATGTCTAAAACTATACGTAGGTAATATATAATATACGCAATGTGTTTATCAACTTATATAATATAATGTATATTGTATATATTATATATTATTATATGGAAGTTTAAATTACCAATACTAATACAGTAATACGTACTGTATTTCATGTAATTATCTACTATATTTATTTCGATAAATTAAACAATTTTGTGTATAAGTACTACTTATTTTTGTTTTAACCTTAATAGAACGATCAAGATGTTTGAATTGTAATATTTTTTTGTTTTAGTTTTGCAATATGATTGTTAGATTTTCAGTTTATTGAATAGTAGTAATTATGAAAAACAAAAAATCTTACTCAGTTTTGAATATTAAAGTTTAAAAAAAATAATACGTTATTATAATTTCATACTTATCAATACTATAAAAATCAATAATTTTTAGTTTAATACTTTTTATTATTTATTTTAAATAATCCTCGTTTATTACACGTTATATAATGGCATATCACGAGTAAAAAAAAAAAAAAAACCATGCACATTTTTTTAAAGGAAGTATATTATCATATTTTATACATTAATATTGTTCAAAATTATCCATTTTAGCATATTATAAATATTTTACCAAATTTTTAATTTTTCAAAACTAAATGTATCACAATTACATTACTTGTTGACGTAAAATTGACACCTTATTTAGAATTCAATTTTAATGATCATTTAAAATTAAGTATCTATTGTTTATAATTTATACCTAAAAATATAAAGTACTAAATAACGGTAGACTATTAGTTTTCAACTATCTACTCAACAACTCTACATCATCAGTATGTTTAACGTATATCGTATTTAATATTTATACTGTATAATAATTATATTGTATAAACCGACATTGAATTTAAATATTACATTTAATGATGTAAATTATTTTTATTCTACATATCATATAGAATTGAATTTGTTTATGGCACGTATTTACAGTATGAAAAACAATTAAATACATTTTAAAGAAAGTCGTTTGCCATTGATTCGCATTGATGTGCGTTTTTTTTTTTTTAATTTTTAGTAATTATCACTTTTAAAATTATTTTAAATTTATGATTAACTATTAAACATAATTTTTAGGTAACAGTTAGATATCTAACTTATCTAATTAACTATACAATTGCACATTTTCAAAAAAAATGTTAACTGCTTTATTTTGTATCCATAGACTTAAAGATAATTCTTCAGAAATATAAAAACTTGATAAATTTTCGGTGAAATAAAATAATTTCCATCGAAATATGTTTGGCAATAATCCAATGCACTATTTTGATTAACGTGTAAAAATGCTAAAATAACCACAATTATTGTTCTAGGAATGTTTTATGTTGAATATTTTGGTATTTTTTGGAGAAAATACCAGTTAATCTACTTAATTCACATCAGATAAAAATGAGACAAAAATAATGAAAATATCGTGTACTTTTAGCCTTTAGGTCGTATGTATAATAATAGTCGTATGAATATTAGATTCTCATTTATATAATATTATGTTATATTATTATACACATTCAATGTGCAACTATGTATGTATATTCCACTCAACCCTCTCAACTGACTACGGGTTGTCAAACCTAATTAGAACCGCACGACCGGTTTGCTAGCTTGAAATATATTCCTGTTACCTATATGCATTTAGATTTGTCATACATACCTATGTCCTGCGTTAACATTTTTCTAACGTTTTTAAAACTTCGAACGAAAAAGACTTATTTAATTTATTATTTTAATTACAATATTATTATTTGTATAATTGCCTTATTTTTTTTGTTTTTGGTTTTTTTTTTTTACATATTTTATAGTGTTCTAAATATACAACGAAAACTAGCAAGATTAAACACGTTTACCCTCTTTGGAATATTATATATTTTCTCATTGAAAGTAAAAATAAATGGACAAAAAAATGCAGTCCTCTTAATTGTTTTCAAATTATAAAGAATGTGTACATAATATTATAAAAGAACAATAATCAGTTTAATGAAGTATATACTTGGAAAAAAAACTAACCGATTGAATAACGTAATTTATAAGAATGAGGAGTGTTTTGACGAAGCGAATTGTTTTATTTTGTTTATAGATGCACAAAACTATCCTGACCTGACGCGTCGCAGTCACTGAAAATTTCTGGTCATAATACACAATGGTGGTTGGTGGATAGTAATTTTTTACGGTAAAAACGCGGAGAGAGGAAGAGAAAGAGTGTGTATGCGAGAGAGAGAGATAGAGAGAAAGAAAGAGAGAGAGAGTCTCTCAATAAACGAAATAACAACTGGTACTAATTACTTTATAATATACGCATTGTACATTTGTACACTTATATAACGGATATTCTATATCTGTGCATAACAACAAAACATGCAGACACACGACCGACAGGGTATCGAGCGCTATCGACTGTTGCCGTTTGTTATCCGCAGTATGAATAAACTGTAATATATTACATGACACATCCACACATCCACATTCACAAGCACAATAATAAACAACGTCATATCCTCTATCCTCTAACCGTATCTACTTGTACACAATATTAATTATTAATATAATACACGTGTATATCGTCCACGTTGTTTTAACAAAAATTCTGATTCTAGGGCACGTGTCGTATGTTTCGTAAACAACACATACACGGACAAATAATATTTAAAAATATAAAAATGAAATAATATAAGCAACACATCCCTTTATTGCGAAGTATAATTTTTACACTTAACTATTTAGTCATGGTAACCAAGAGTAACTAAACTATAACTTATACGCGGTTCATGTCTTACCGTAAGACGTAAACAACTTTTACTTACCTATATAAAAATTACATTTTTAAATATCAATATAAAATATGTATTTAAATATTTAATAATAATTAATTTATTTTTTATGTACATTTGATGTCTATCTCATCTATAATCATAACAGTTGGGGCTTTTATAAGCAATGTATTTTTGCATTTTACAATAACTGACAACATTTGTTTCCTCGCTCTTGGGCCTTAAATACTTTTCATTTTATTGTGCGGCTAACTGGCTACTCCTGATATATTTTATATATATACTCACCATATACATTGCTATATACTATATGTGTACAATGTACGAGAATGGGTTAAAAAACTTTAAACAAAAATGTTGAGGATAATATAATATACACGGTTATTCGGTGGCGGCGTAACAAATCGCAGACAGGAAGTCCTTGAAAACGCGCTCCGCTATACACACCCGAGCAGTGTCACGGTCGAATCCGTTGCGTCGAGGCCACGCCGAGGATGATTTCAGTGTCTGCTCCGTATACAATGTATAAAAATGCTTGTGTGTGAGTGTGTTTCAATGTTTGTATCACACAATGTATAGAGTCGGTGTTATTATTATATTATTACTATTATTACTATTATTGTTCCAGTTCAATTAAATCACTGTTGAGAAGGTCCGACGACCGTAATCGATGCACGCCGAGATTTTCCACGGTTATGTGAAAAACAGATTGCCTCGTATACACGATCATCGAGTGTCATCCAACCGTCAGCCAGACCCTAGTCTAAAGACTATAACTTAATAATATTAAACTTTCAAGAGTGATTCTTTTAACAATATTAAACACATATCACTATTTCGTTTTTTGAAAATATTTGTTTTGCATAATTTTAACTATATTTTAAAGTTAATGCCAGTTTTGCATAATTGTTGTTAACATCTTTTTATATGGTTTTAGTTTTTTGCCGATGGTGTACAATTTTTGATTTCATATTCATAAACAACATTTTTTTCAAAAGAATATTATTCTGGTGTTAAAAATTTAATTTCAAACGAGTAGTTAATTAATTAACAATTACAGTTATAACTTATAAGTGTTTAAAGTTTAGATAAATTACAAACTTTATTGCATTGTATAATTATTTATAAGAATTAGACAATACAAATTAAAAATGAAAATAGCTAAATTTTAGAAACAAGTCTACACAGTACACAGCAAAAATATTCGTGCTCATCCAATATATTGCCTCATTGAAGAGAACATTGTTCGTGACTTTATATCTTATATTGATATATATTATACTTGAAATAACTATGAAAATATTTTGATGCTTATTATCACCCGCCATGGCTGTGCTTATTGCCTATACATCCAATTAAACATGTTTAAAAAATAAATATTTACAACTAATGAACTATTCGTTTAAAATACGATTTTTATTTATTGAAATTCTCAGTAAAATATACGAAATATGTAATTAAAAATGCATGCTGGCAAAAAATCAAAAACTTTTATATTTTATACTTTTGTATGCTATAATGAGTGTTTAGTCATTGTTTACTGTTAAAAAAATAATCCCATCAATTAAATGTTTGCATAAAAGAATTAATAATTAAATCTAAGAAATAATTGATCTATTCGGCTCGTTTCAAACAATGTTTATTCACCGTATAGTATAACGTATGATGGTGTATTAATTAAAAAAATGTAAAATGCGAAATTATAGATAAGTTTGAATTGTATATAGTCTTTGGACCATATTTATATTTTATAAAATTATAATACTCGTATTATTTTGTATGAATATTGAATATTGTTCCAAGTGGTACACAATAACATTCACAAATAATCTGAATTTTTTCCTAAACACTAAAATGATCAAATAAAATACCATTAAACCGCCTATAAAAAAAAATTATAATAATAATTATTATTATTATAGTTTATTAATGTTTAAATTAGAAAAATCTATTGAAAGGTACTTACATTAATAAATTGCTAATTACATTTACATTTTTGTACAAGGACATAAAGAAGTATAATATTACAATTACAAAATGAAATCGATGGACATTTTTCATAATTATAGCAGGTAGTTAAACGAATTCATTAAATTTATAACTATAAATTAAAACTGTTTGTTCAACAATTAATACATATTAGTATAATTTAATGTATTAGTTATATAATATGCAAGTAAAAAAAAAAATATAATACCAAAGAAAGTTAGAAAATTTTAAAAAAGTTATTATTTTATATAGGTAATTTACTTACAATACGAATACTATATAAACAAATTATATATATATAGGTAGGTAGTAACTAGCAACTTAATAGATTCAATATTTATTTATTTTTTTTTTTTGATAAGCATCAAAAATTATTTAAGTTTATTACACATCTATAAAACTTTATTTCCTTAGTTCTTTAGCTAACTTTATATACTACCTATATACCTATTAAAATTTTAAAATTAATAAATTAAACTTCAATCTTTATACATATATATTATACGTAGTACTAATAATTTAAAGACTGATATAATATATAAGTGAATAAAATGTAAAGTTTAAATCTTAAACTAAAAACTAAAAATGTTATTTACACGGTTACAGTAAAAACGTATGAAAGTAATTTAGTAATATACTATGTATAATGCAGTGATTATTTAAAAACACTATTATAATTGTCAGACGTCAGTTGTCTTGTAATCTATGCACCCATTATATATTTACAATGTTTGTTATTTACAATTGCACTTCGAGCGCCATTATAAACATAAATTGCATATCTATTGAAAACTTTTACTAGGTGTAGGTAAACATATCATATTGTCTAAACCAGTATAATATTAAAACAGTGTAACAGTGTATGCGTTTCAATGGTTTGTCGTTTTTTCAAATTATTGAAACTATTTAGTGCATGCAAATTAAAAAGTAATTAATTATTTATTGAAATTATAAATTTTTAGAATCAACCGCGAAACAGGTTTTTTTTCATCATTTATATGTGTTTAAATAAACATCAATAAATTTATGAACTTTTTGAAAGTTTATTTTAAAATAAATATTGAGTATTAAAAATACAAGAATAAATTATTACTGCTTGCATTGAATAATAAAGTAGTTGTAGCCTTGTAGGTATAATAATAATTATGTCTAGTAATAAAGAAAATTTACAACAATTAAAAATCTATAAAAGTGTACAAAATAAATGATTTGTGATTGCCCATTTCTTTTTTTTTATTTGAATAAAATTACCAACATGGGAAATATAAAATATATTATGATGTGCAGGCACAGGTATATAATTGACTAAAAATAATGTTTTTAAGCTGTATTGGCTACATGTTTTAATGGGACTGTCTATATATTTGTAAAATAATATAACTACGAGTTATATGATGGACTTTTTATCTTTTTAATGATATTTGAAATCATTAAATAAGCGGACGAGCAAAATGAGCTCTCACAGTACAGTGAACCATTTTTTTTTTTTTTTTTTGTCTTTTTTTGTCCGTATTTTTGTGTGATAACAAAATACCGAATACCTACTTAATAAATGATAACTTTTTAACTCTATACGCGTATATATTTAATAGTTGTATTGCAATAATATACGCAGTTCGATATAACTTATCTCAGAAAATGGGCGTATTCTATGAATTATGATAAATAACATATATGTATACCGAAACCTACCATATTGACATTGAATAATTAAACATTTATTATATTTATAGTTTATATAACTTAATCAATGGTTTTAGATATATGTATAGGAATAATCTCAGGAAATTTGCATAAATAATTTATTTTTTATTATCTACACAGTATATTGTATGTACAATATGTGATATGTGTATTGTATTGTATAATATGTAATACGTATTAAAATATATATTTCAATCTAATATATTTTAACGTAGCAGATGGGTTATAATCGCGATTATAATTTTAAGGTAAAAATCTCAATCTCAATTTCAATATTATACAGTTCAATATACATATTAGACGTACATTTAAGTTCATTTCAATAATCATAAATGTAATAATAGTAATAATATTTTATACTGCTGTCATAGAATATATAATTTGCAGAACACCACCGTACATTGATGCGAAACATTAGGTTGAATTTGATACAAATGAGATTAGCTGATAGTTAGCCTTTAAAATATATAAGAATCTGTATATAATTTGAACATCCAATACTGAATACACTGGCGTTGTCCACAAAAGCTTGGCCGTTTAAATCAATGTTGTTTACAGCGTTAAAATATAACAACGTTATAAACTTAACGACGATAAATATTTTAACAATTATTATTATTCATACACCATCACGTGCACTCACGAATACACAATCGTCAATCGTATAACGGCTATAACTCACGTATTTTATTATTCACATTTCAATTAATTATATTTCGTGAAACGTTTAAACGAAACATTAGTTTTTAAAGTGTGTTTTCTTGCAGATAATTCATAATTATATAATCGTTTAGATTATATATATACAATATACATAATAAGTCGTTTCAGAGATCTACGAATTATTTGTTCGTATAAAAGTACAAATTATTCGTAATTCGTATTATAAAACATTTGTTTCAATTAACTATAAGATGTATTTCATATGCTATTCTTTGTTGTTTTATTCAACATTATTAACCTACATTAATACGGAATATTATTGACCGGTACCTGGCCCGTGTAAATGTATTGTACGTAGGTATATCTATAGTTTAATTTGCTAACTAGTTTCGGACAAAATTAGTATTTCATTCGTTTCCTTTTCTAATTTATGTGAACATGTGGCGTGGTCGTTGATAACCCATGGCTTATTAATGATGGTGTGTTGTAGGAATTGCACGTATGTTAGACGTGGGGAAACGGATAAAAAAATTAAAGGGAGATAGCTCTTGCGATAAGGGTTTGAATATTTATTTTATTTTTCGATGCCAATTTAATGTGTATATAGTTTATAGTACCTATCATTTTTTTTTAAATACACAACTGAAATATTATGAAGATTACATACTATTATTAATATATAAGCCGGCACCAGCATGTACAATATTATACATGCAAAGAAAGCCTAACGATCAAGCACGTGTAAATTGTACTGTTGTTGTGATCAACTAAGTCGAAGTCGCTCTAAATAGATTAAAGAGTAAAGACTGAATTCAATGTAAGCTAAAAAACCTTTGACGTTGAAACATTAAAAATAAAAAAAAAACAAATAATAATAAACTATATTCATGATTTTACTTTGAACTATCGTAGTTTATATTAATAGTTAATAAAAAAATTTAAATATTTTACTTTATTCATTTATTGAGAGAAAGAAATTATTACTGTTTAGCTACAACATATAATATGTGGTATATAATCCGAAATTCGACTTGATTTAGATTAATTTTTGTGTAAAAAATCTATATATTGAAAAATCTAGACGTCACTATTGTTATACAATTATAAAAACCAAAACAACTCCGTAAAATTTTAGATTTGAAATCGAAAAACGTTCCAACGTTAACACCGAGCCCACCGAGGACAGGTATAAACTTAGCAAACCTATTGCATACACAATAATTAGCTTTCATCAATAATTATTAAAATCTAGTTTAACAATAAATAGATTTTGATTTTGTAAATTCTTTGAAACAAAAATTACTTTTAAAGTATAAATACAAACATATACCTGCACATAAATAAATTAACATAAAACCTTTTGATTCTCTCTCGATAAATTTGAATTGAAAAAAATTTAATGAACAATTTTTCCATCTCCCAAACTTCGTATTGGTATAGTGTTATTAATAACATATGCACAAAAATGCAAGATCATTAGATAAGTAATTAAAATTTAAAATTCCAGTTCCGCGTAGTTTTGGGACTTTGTAGGGTACGAAACCACTAAGTACGAACTGTATTATGTGCGCGTTATAAAATTCTATGTTTGTGTTATTTTTTTTTTGCGCACCCTCGTCTAAAGTCAATGCACGAAACATAGAACAATATACGTATATATATATATATTACCACTGTTTTATATCTATCATTAATAGGGTGTTCGAGGGGGACATTACGACCCCTGCAGTGCAATGGGTTCGTGAGCTTCGTAATAACTAATGGTTTCGTGAAAGGTGCGCGTCTAGGTATATATCGAAAAATAACCACGAAAATATGGCAAAACAACTATATATAATAAACAATTCACTCTATGACATAGGGGAAAGTATAAATCGATAAGGAAGCAAAAAAAAAAATAAAATAAAAAATTAGGGTGATTTTCCAATGGTTGCTGAAGCCAAACAAATGGCACGAGTATACATATTATATATTATACATTACCTGCATAAATAGGTTTTATGCGTATTTTATTAAAAGAGGGTGAATTACACGACCAGTGAGAATATATCATACATGCGTTATATGCGTATTATTGCTGAACTTAAATCGATATAGTTGTGTTATTTTTTTTTCTAGTTTAAAAATAAATATTGTATAAACCCTGCAAGTTAGAATAATACATGAACAAATAACTTAACGTTTATATACGTATATAAAGCGGTTCACAATCAGGTGTCTGCAACGGGGATAATAATCTCCCGCACTGAAAATGTTTTGCCATCGACAATACATTGCTGCAATAGGTGTACCATTATTATATTATAATCTCTTTAGCCACTAACGCATATTATGCGCATTGCTGTTTGCTATAGTAGTTACTGGTTCCCAATGTTCCCGTGTTCCCACGCAGTATGCTAATATTTTATAATTTTGGTTGGTTTAGAAAATTCTATTGATCCGGTGATTAACAATTACAGTTTACACAAAGTATAAATAAAATTTGAAATAATTCCTTTTATGTGTTTTAATTCGCAACAATCTTTTTTATCGAAAATATTGTTTGAGAATATATAGAGAAAAAAAATTATCCCAATTCTTAAGTGTTGAGTTATAATAACTATCCTATCCATGTCTGTAATGTCAATACATGAGTATCGCATATTGGTTTTTATCTTTTTTGATGAATAGACTTATGTGTTAAGCCATTATCCATAAAATATAATCGTAATTGGTAAACAAAAACGTGTTGGAACGTACACAAGCGGTTTCAGGGTGTGTCGAAAATACATACAAATCATATTAGTATAAAAAGTACGCACCTGCCTTGTATAATAAAATAAATCGGAATTAAAACTCAAAGAGATGCATATTGTTTTCTTTAAAAACATTATAGATACATGGATACTACACTACTAAGTATTCAATAATGATTAAATGTAATCGCATCTTACAATATTTCATATTATATTATTATATTAATATTATAATAATATTGTTATTACTATTATAGTTATTGATTATTGTTAAAAAATTGTCGTAAATTAATTTAAATAAAAATAATTCAAAATTTGGTTGAAAAAAAAATACAACAATAAATATCATGTTGACACAAATACGAAGATGAAGGCACCACACTAAGATATGTTATTTTGGTATGTCACACGCTGGCAATATTGTAAGAAACTAAAAATTCGTTCACACACATGTGATTTTCTTTCATGTTTATAATGTGTTTTAAGTTAGTGTTTTTAGCTAAGTGTTTAAGTTTTAATCAGTTATGATTTTTTTTACCCGACGCTTTTGATATATGCCTTATACGATTACAATATGTACACAGAAATTAAAGGAAACGAAAATTGCAAGCATTGTATACTCTAAAATTATACATTTATACTTAAATATGTGTTACCATTAATTATTAGAAGTATTTATTTTTTTCATAATTATTTTGCTTTTAATTTTACAATTGATCAATGATTCTGATATTAAATTATATAAATACTTATTAATACCTATACCAATGTAGCGATATAATGTATTAGTTCAAAATCATTGGTATGTGTATGTAAATATAGAATCACTTAAAATATCCTGAATTTATTATATACAATAACATGGTGTCTTAAATTTTTAATTCTTCAAGTCAAGCATATTGAGTCAATTTAAAACAAATTTATATAGAGTTATTTAGATCAAGCCGGTCCAACCCTTAGCTCTAGAAGTTTTCTTCCTTTTCATTATTTGTAAGTACATATATTTGTGAATCGGCAATTTTTACTATGAATTTAATAAAATTTAAATCAAGAAACTGTATTGAAAATTCATCTTTAGAATCATACATCAGATTAACCATCACACGGAGTTCAATTAATATTGAAAAATTGTTTTTTGAAAAACAATGCCTATCATCACAATAATTATCTAAAAACTAAATTTTAAATATAAGTATAACCAAATCATCATACTTATATTTTAATTTTAATCTGTGATGTAATAATTTGTAAATCATATAATATATTTGTAATCAAATAAAATATAAATAATAATATCTTTTTGTTTCTTTTGGCAATCCAGCCCCCAGTGTTTTTTATAAAAGTGTATAAAGTGTATATTGACCCGTTAACTACAAAAGATTGGATTATCCTGATTTTGATGTTTTCCACAAAACTCACCGATTATGCATTTTTTTTTTTTAAGTTTAGTTATTTTAATAAATTTATTATCATATAAAATTATTAGATGGAGAAATGTTGAAAATTATGTCAACAAATCATACCTCATTATGACGGACAAAATAGTTCGAATTAGGTATGTATTTTAAACATGAGAAATATTCTTATTTATTAATATAAATAGTTAAATGTAGTGTAAATAGTTAAATTTTTACTTAAGTACTGTCATATAGATACAGAGATCGTGAAAATATGATTATCATTAGCCTTTTTTGGCTTACTTCACCATAAGTCAATGTTGTATAATAAATATAGTATGATTATATAAACGGTTCTGAGGGTAATTTAGATATCATAATGTTAATTTATGATTAAAATTAAGATTAAACGATAATAAAAAAAATGTACATTTTACTAACTAAATAAAGATAAAAATCGCTATGAGTCAAAACAATTAGTTATTTATCTTGTAACAATAAATTATCGGGTTAACAAAGTTAAATTTATAAATCTTATGAAATAAAATTATCATTTCGAAAAATTCAAAGAAACAAAGTTTATAGAAATAAAAAAAAACTGAACTTTTTAAAAATTATAGTTCAGCTTCAATAGACTTAAATATAATCTTGAGAGTTTTAAGGTTCTTGCAATGTTTTATTATATGCGAAATATAAAAAATGACTTGAAGAGAATAGGTATTTAGTAAACATTATTTAAAATATAAATAGTCATTACAAATTATGAAAAAATAACAGTTAAACAGTCATTTTACTTAATTAGTTGTTTTAAAGTTAACTTTATCGATATAATATTATTAATTTAATATACGAGAAAGAAAAAATAATTAATTTTGTTTATTTAATTTAAAAAAAATTATGTTTATGAAAAAATAAACACTATATAAATAATATAAAAAAAGATCACCATTATATTATAAGAAAAAAAATTATATTTCTTTAATAAAATACAAATTTATTTTATAACAGTATTATGGTAGCAAAATTAAAAAAATACTTTATAAATCACTATATATGATGTTTTTGGTATATCCTCCATAATGTGATTACAAAATGTTTAAATCGCGTATTTAGTTATAAATTCATGTTTAAAGTAAGTTAGAATTGAACTAATACTAAGTAAAATTAAATACACTTGATAATAACTATTAAATTTTAAAATAAATATTTTTATTTATTTCTTTTTAAATTTTATTAAAGACAGATTATATTTTGGCGTATACTGTAAATAATAATAAAAGTAAAACTATTGGAAATTGCGTCAGGATCCCTTTTTTTTTTTTTTAATTCAAATATATTGATTCAATTGATAAAAATGGATCTTTACTACATTATGTAATATTTTTTTATTTTCAAATTTTAATATTAATAAAAAATCTTATTTAATAAAATAAGATTAATTACTAACAAAAAGGATATATGTTTTACTCCAAATTGTTGTAAAAATTAAATATTTTTCCAAATAAAAACACATTTAGGTATATAAATTTGCATTATTTTCTATTCGAATATATTTTTTTATGACACAAAATTTTTTGTAATCGACAAAATGAACACCGAAAACGGACAAACAATAAAACACTCACCAAACCGAACTAAAACAACTAAAACAATAACGAAAACTATTTAATCCAAGAGCAGTGTGCAAAACGGTTGCCACGGGCGGACTGAATGCTGTTGTGAATAATTTCTGCTAGTTAACCCTTTATTTTTTTGCAGCCAATGTCCTCCCACTCCGGATAGTGCGAAAACTCAATTGTGTACAGACTAGTGGGGGGAATACGTAGGAATGTTTACAAGAGAATTATGCAAGGTCAAATATGCGTGCAAAACATGGCGGAGTGGCCCAACTCAACACAGATTGTCAGTGGTCAGTTAGCAGTTTGCACGCCCACCCGTTTCCGGGCACCCCGGTTTATTTAGACGCCACGTGCTTTCAACGCATACGGAACGAGCAAATGTCGGCGATATTCCCAAATAAACTACACGTCGTTTAGTGGACAAACAATACTTAAAGTACTTATACGAACTAGGGACAATTTTTAGTTTCAATAATTTTATAAGAGGAATCATATGACTTTAGTTTTGCTATATTCACTTTTTGTATTACAATATTACACAATATAAAATTAAATACTAACTATAATTAATGAAATTTGATGTAATGAACTGTATTATGTCTAACTGCTTGTTTCAAGTTTAGATAATTTTAGATAACTTATCAGTATATTTTTACCATTGCCTACAAGCAACTATAAATTATATCGAAAAATCTTAGTATAATAAATACATACTTAAACTTGAAAAAAATAGTTATTATTTTTAGTTTATAGACTGCAGTTTAGATTACTGAAGACTAGGTTAGGTTTCTATTTTTGTTATATTCCAGAACTAATAAAACTTGCTGCCGTGTACCTGATAAATAAATAAGTAGGTTTAATAACATTGCACGCACATTTTGCTATATAGTGTTTATATAAGTTAAAAAAAATTAAATATTTCATATTGAATTGATACATAAGTTTATATTGAAATAGCTTGTTTTTATATAATTTGTAAAATTAGTTTGTTGTTTTTTATTTAAAAACTTTTTAAGAGTCGTCGTTATCGAATAATTACCGCGATAATTAAAATTTATATATTTCTTTATTTTACACAATTCAAAATAAATAAACAGTAATTAAGAATAGTTAAAATAATATCATTAAATATTTCTTAAATGGGAAAAAATAAAGATAATATTTTAGTAGACAGTAAAATTATGTAAAAATAAATATCCTAAAATCATGAAATATAATAAAATTTAAATCAGTTAAAACGTAATTATGCCAAAGCTACATAATGTTTATAAAAAAAAAAAATTTACAATACATAACTAACTTTTTACACTTATGGATCATTTTAAAATATTTTTTTTCTAGTATTTTTAATTTTTAAACATTATTAACATATTAACGTTTTTTTATTTATTGTATATTACATTATTACTAAATAATATTAGGAAGAAAAGAACGTAAAAATCCATTGCATATTAAGTAGGTATATGCCTTTATTTTAAAAATGTTCTATGAGTATAGTATGTTACATATTAAAACTTATTTAAATCCTATTAAGGTTTTACTTACAAACTACAATCACACTTCGTTATTCCATTTTAGCTGAATAAATATTTAATACGATAAAAAGTTTAAAATAAAAAAGCTATAATGTATTATGGGTATTGGACCAGTGAAAATATTACTCGTACAAATATAATGTATTCAGAATAATTTTACATTGGATTTGTTTATTTTTTATGTAATAATATTTATTATTATTACTCATTACATTTTATAACTGATATATTAATGTAATTCTATTAATATTTATTAATTTATTATCAATAAGAAATAAACCATTTGGAAATTATTATAACTTACTCATGCTTATTTATTTATTAATAATTATTATGTAAAATGTTATGATTATGTTAACTTTAATTTTTTACATATTATTATTCTACTCATTGACGAGTACCGAACATATTTATTTCATTGCTCAAAATGTTTAAATTATATTATTAATAATATACTTTCAAATACTCAGAATGTAATATTTTCCTAAAATTATCTTAAGTTATCAATTCGAATTGTTATTCAATGTAATACAAGTTTTATTTTATATTTCAAAATAAGAAGTAAAACCGTGTAGGCACCATAATATATATTATATATGTATCATAAACAGCTCAGTATTATAACATTATTACTACCTAACGCAAGACCCTTTTAAGTCTGAATTTTATGACTAATTCTAAGATCTAAGCAAAAAAAAAAAACTGCCCTTTTATTCGGTATTTCAGATTTTAAAATACTTCCGCCAAAGGAAGGTAGACCTTTGATGTGTTCCGACAGAGGTTTAGAGGTTAAAACTTTCACCCGAACAATATACACATACAAATAAATAAAATAATATTGGCATTTAAATTCAGTTAAATATCGAGTAGAGATTAATTGACGACAAGGAATATAAGTGTATAACAATACATAATTGTTATAAACCGTAGGCTTAACAGTTGGTATATAAGTATAATATCATATAATAATATATATATTATATATAAATTCCGACAAACTATATTTTTCGGCTTGATCATCAAAGAAATTGTATAAAGATTATTCACAATAATATGTTGTTCTCAATCGATTATAAATTCAGTATGAATGCGCCAATAAATAGTCAGGACAGTATACAAGTATATGGCTAAAGTGGTTAGTTGTTAAATATTATATCATGTAGAGATGACGAATAGAGTATATTAATGAGAACAAAATATATAGTACAATTTCAACATATTATGATAATATGATGTACATCAATGTGATTTTTTGTAACTATTTATGTAATAGAATCGAATTTTTATAATCGCAAAATTCCACATGTACTTACTATTTCATAATACTGTAGTGTAAACGTAATTTATCTAAAAACTATCCTACACGGATGAGTTGCTATGAAAAACTCAAAATTTGTCGTGAAACGACCGACGTGATATCTTATGGGTCGTATATCACACAAATCGCGTTTCATTATATGGTCCCTTGGTCTTGTGAATTATTACTAATTGAAAACAATATCGATGAGGGCAAAGGGTAGAAATAGGATTATTTTATTATTTTCTGTTCGCTTACAGCCAACACAGGTCCAAATCGCCCCCATTGGTATTATCATTTATCTGTACACTGCACACAATAAAATACAAGCGACATATCATTATGTTGCACCGTCGTCACGCCGTAGTCTCGGCCGACATAATATTTGTTCACGAAATATTGCAGTAGATTTTACTTGGGTGAAACATACAATCAAACGCTATAATTTGTACCGCATGGTTAAACGGATCGTAACACAAACAAGTATTAAATTGCGTGTTAAAACTAAGTGAACATATATTTTGTACTCTGACGGTTTTGTTTCTTTATCTGCGATGACCAACACATCCCGTTACAGCATTTTAGTCCACCACAATACCACCCTTTGTTTCTGTTTTGTATAAATTTTATTAAAGTCGATGTATATTAAAAATAATAATTGTTTTATTTGTTAACGCGTGATTAAAAATCTAACTAAATAGTGATAAACAAAAACATGTATAGGATATTTTAAATTGTTAGTACCTATTCGATTCAGAGCTCTTGCGATTTCATTTCTATGTATAAAATATTTGCGATAGCCGACAAAACATTATAGTAGATACATAAACTTATTTTTTTTTATCTTAATACCATCTATTTTCTACTTTAATATTACATTATAAACTGAACTCGATAAAACTGCCTATTCATTTTCTCAATTTTTTTTTATAATTTATTTAAACGTATAAATTATTTATAAAGTATAACATGCAATGGATATCGATGATATAAAATTATTTATGTATAATATTGATATAAAAAGGATCACAACGACTTGTTGTATATAATAATACCCGTCTCGCATTTTCGATATGATAAATTTAGCAAAATGCATTTTTAACAGGTTGTATTGTGAATATTGTATGACTGAGGAAATACATGACCTAAGATAAAAAAATAACTTATGGTCGCTAAGACAACATTTATGCAAACATTAAAAGGGTGAAGGTTCATGTACGTCCGTTATATATATGAATTATAAGGAATAAGTTGAAAACGTGCAGAAATCAATGGTAGTATATATTGGTAATAAATAAATATATAATAATACAAAAATTATGAACTATTTTGTACATAGTTTGTCTATATTATAGGTAGTATAACCTATATAGGGGGAGTTTAGAAATATAGAATTTTATTTTTTGTTTAAGTTTTGTTACAAGTTATAATTTATAACCAATATCTTTCAAACTAAGAAAATAATTTTTCTCATGCACATGCGTGACTCTTTTAAGCAATACAAAAAAATGTTCCAACCCGCTTTAAAGGTCATCATAAATAAGCGAGACCGGACAAAAGACGATAATTAGGCCATGACCGGCACGTACGCCATACATGCAATTTACAATGGTCATTATTTTTAAACAAGACAAACACAAAAACCTTTATAATTAAGTCATTTGTAAGATTTTTTTAAACAGTGACTAACTAGATCATATATCAGTAATTATTTAGCATTAAAAAATATTGAAAATATTTAATCGTCATTCGGCTGCAATATGTTAAGCATAAATAGTTAAGTAATTCATGTTATGATCAATGACATTTTAATTAACAAAATTTAAATACAATATGTACAAATGTACGATACATATTGTATCGTATTTCATTCAAATATTTTACTTTAAGTTTTCTTAAGTCGTATTCATTAATTTGATACAATAATTTATTAAAAATGGGATATAATGATAAAATAGCGAATTTTTTAAAATTACGAGTATATGCCTATTATAAATTATAATTAAATATGTAATATTTTTAATCTTGATAATAAAAATAAAATACCAGAAAATTTGTTATGCTGTTTGGAAGTTTTTAAGTATAATTCGACTTTAAGCAAGTCACTGGTAATATGTATTTTAAAATTGAATTAAATGATAAATCAATGCTCATCTCTATTTTTAGAAGAATATTTTAAAATGCAATCATGGTACTATTAACGATATAGTACTTTGAAAAAATGTTATTGAAAATCATAGCAAGAAACATGGATCGTAATTTTATTAATTATTAATTATTACGTATAATGTAATTTATTAAAAAAAAAAAACGAATGTTTTTTAGCACATAAATAGACATAATTAAACATATTACTTAAACAATTCTTTGTGCAATAAAAATTTAAGTCTATAAATCTATACGAAAATTATTTTAAAAATTGTTCAACATCAGTATTGTTTCAAGTGGATTTAAATAATTCTAATGTTATTCATGAATTTTTATGTTATTGTTATTAACATTTATTTTATGACCATAATAATTACAAGGTAATAACTGATTTTTTTAATATTTCCATGACTACATTTAATTGTCACTGTTTTCAAAAACGCATTGAACGTTTTTGAAAACCGATCATGGAGGACAACGATATCTAATTACATATCGCTTCGACCTCGGAGTTGTTATTTTGGTAAACACAGCTAATCTGTTTATTTGGCAATAATAAACGCACTCGGGGCGTGTAACAAACCAACAATATTATTGTCGTATATTGCTCGACAATTGCCAACATACTTCATGTCTGCATCTGGTCAAAGTCAACTTTCTACACGTTCGACGACGCGCGTTTCCGCGGGGCACGAGCGACACGAAAAAATCGCTATACCTAACACAAAATAATTATTTCTGCAAGTGTTAAACGAAAATACGATATAAACAGCGGTCAACGGAGATAAGTGTCGACTATCTGGCACACGCCGTAAATAATAATCGTGTTATCGACAACACACCCTTACTATCGAAAATCGCGACAGTTTTACTAGGCCCTAATATTATTACGAGTATTATATCATCGAACAACACGTGTGTCCGGCAGTTCGTAGGAGGTCCATGTGGCTGGTGCCCTTATTATATAAGATATTGTAATATAATATAATATTAATCGTCTTCAATAAACCAAAATTGACCTGATAACGAATTCTTCGAAAATAGTTATTCATTAGTTGCAAACATAATGGTACAGATATGTTAAAAACATACTTTGTTGTTGAATCTGTGGTTATGCCGATATGTACAAATTAAACGATTCGAGGAAAATAAAAATTTCACTTATGTTTAAATCGTTTAGGGTAATAAAAGTTTAATAAATGAACACATTTAAATGCCCGATTAAAAACCATTTTTTATTATCCCGATTATAATAATGGCTTAATTTAATTCTCATCCCTTCCATTAAAATTTAACCTAAGCCCATGAAAATTAAAACCAGTTTTAATCTTCAGATCCAGAACCTTCTTAGACCAAATTGTATTAATTAAAAAAATATAAGAATATACTATAATACTATAAAGTACATATTAACATAATGGCATACTATTGTGAGTATATTTTAGTACAAAATATAATTTTAATAACAATGACCAATGTTATACACAATAGGTATTATACATAGAAAAACACATTAATTATTATCGTTATTCAATTTTAGCAAATATAAAATACAATAATGTAAACATAAGTCATAAAAATAAACGACTCTACGACATTAGTTACAAATTAACTAATTTAAGATAAATTGTGTATTGCTAATATGTTCAAGGTTTACATGCCATTAACACTATTTTGACGAAGTATAAAAGTTATTCATTACTCAATCTATACATTATATTGTATTTAGTATACAAATCTGAAATCTGTCATAACTCGTAAGAAAATATGTTTAAGTGTGGGTTATTAATTTTATCACAGATTTTTAAATATAATTAATTGAGAACTTAAGTAGGTAATAGATACATGATATAATCAAAACACGAAGTACCCATTTCAAAATTCAAATTTTAACAAAGAAATTCATGCAAGCAACAAACAAAATGTATCCTTAGCTAAAAGATATTAAGCTACTAAATAAAATAAACTATTTACTACAGCTTTAAAGCTTGCGCAATTTTAGAAGCTATTACTTTAATATCTAATAGCTAAAATAGCAACCTGATATAGCCTTGGAAAATAATGTTAAAAATTTTAATTACCATCATAAATAACCATAATACCTTAACTTCGCAATGTCTAACACTGGTTTTCCTAGACAGTTTTGTTTATGTAAATAAAATGTTAATGAATATAAAATATAATATATATATGAAAGTCTAATCACTATATAAATTTAACTTTGAATGATTAACGTAATTTTTTATATTTATTTTGTTTCTGTGCTCTTTTATAATGTACTAATATCTATTTTAATTTTATTATAGAATCTAATGATTATATGACTATCAATAGTATCAATAAAACTTTATGTTATGTACTTATAATGCTAAATGATCAAAGATAAACTTTAAAGTGCTTTTGCAAATTGCAGTTGTACATTTTTTTTTAATTTGTGGTGTTTTGCCGTAAACCATTAGAATACAAAGATCATTTGAGGTGTCATTTTTAAAGTACGTGCTATGTAGGTACTTGTGTGTTGTGTGTATATATATTTTTAACGAGGAATTTTATTTTGATCCAGATGAATTCTATAGATGGTCTGTTCCCCGTGCAAACTAAAATCTGAATGTAGATTATTTTTAAATGTTGTCTCAAAATAGTGGCTCCTCTACAAGTCTAAAACATATACATATGTGAATATGTGATCCAAAAAAAACATCGCCGAACTTCTCGAGATACCAGTTTTTCTAAACGTACAATATTATTGTCCAAGTATGTAAAAACAAGCAACGACATAAATTATAATATTATACTCGAATAATTAGATTATAATAATCAGTTAACTTTGTTCGCTTTAAGCATGTTAATTGTTATAACATAATAAATGATTAATAAAAGAATGTAATTATAGAAAAATAATTAATAAAATATTTCCATAACTATGCATAACAATATTGAATTTATTTAATTTGATTAAACGCGTCAGTATAAACTGTAAAGATAAACAGATTTTGATAAATTCATTATTATTATATAGATATAAAGTATTTTTATTATTATATATTTATATCATGTTATAATACATTATATCAGTATTACAATTATAATTTATAAGTTGTTCAGGTTTGAGTATTTATTTTTATTAAAATTAAATTTAAAAAATACCTACTTACTTCTTTCGTTTCTATTGTTTCTAACATGTTGGTGTTATGTCTTCTGTGTATGACCAACTATAGGCCAGAGGCGAATTGTAAATTTTTTATTGATGTGTGGTGGGAGGGGGGAATAAAATATTTTTTATCGTTTTTCCGTATACTTTAGATGCTTGTATTTATTTAGGAATTTCTACAATACATAGAAAAATAATATAAACAAAGTATTTGGGAAGATCTATCCCTAAATCGTAAAATTATACGTTAAACATAAATTTATGATTGATAGTAATGTACAAATTAAAAAAATATCGGTATATTATTGTAGGTAAACATAGAGCGATTTATTAATTGCAAAGCCAAACAAAGTCATCTAGTAAACCAAAAGAAAGTTTTAATTGGTTAAGGGCTGAAGCATATTCGCCGTAATCCTACTCGGGTGTTTACCCCTCACCACTTAAAAACAATCTCTCTCTCTCCATATATATATATAAGAACTTTAAAATGTTTATAATATGTATATATTGCTATGTACGTCCAATCGCACTATTATTTAAACAAACTGAATTGCCGTATAAGGTACATGCGGTATATACGGTAGGATACAGCCAACGACCCGGTGTAAGTTCCTGTCCTTTCCTCCTCTTCCTCCTCGTCGTCATCATCATCCTCCTTCCCACTTCAACTCGCAGTCGTTTTACGTTCACACGGAAATCGAAAAAACAAACCAACGCTCGTAACGAACTACGACGACGAACGAATGTTCGCATTGTGTGCAAGTGTCGTTCGCAAGTGTCACGACGGCATCGGCAGGGAAATCGTATACCCGACGGTGCACATTGCGCGCTTTGCATTTATAATTATTATTGTCGTCAGAGCCCGCCGCGGCGGCGTCGCCCGTGAAATACTTTTCGGCGGTTGCAGCAGCGGCGGGCGTGGGCGTGAGCACGAGGCGCGAAAAGTCAAAGAACTCGACGCGCGCGTGCGTTTGTTTTTCGCTTCGGCCTCTAAAAATAGCGCGGCCGGGGCGGTCGTTTCGCGGTGTGCGCACGACGAGAGCTCTCGTTCTCGTACGACTCGGCGGCGGCGGCGGCGGCGGCGACGACTCGGCGACGGATCATAATAATAATAATAATAATAATATACCGCGCGTACACGTGGTGTGCGTTCTCCGGCGCGCCCGTGCAAAGAGCGTGGGCCTCTTCGCGCCGCCGGTGACCCCTACCGAATACGACGTATGTGCGCGTATTTTGTGTTTATTGTTATTTTTAAAGCAGCGGCTGCGGCGTCGGCCCGTCCGCACAATTTCCGCATCTCCAACTCCTCAGCTCTACGTCTCTATTGCATCATTTCACTGTCCCTCTCTCTCTGTCTCTCTAGCTCAATGTATATATATATATATATATATGTGTGTGTGTGTGTGTGTGTGTGTGTGCATACATATGTATGCATGCGTATAATATTCATTATTCACCAGCTAGGCCGTCGTCGCCGCCCGCCCGCCAAGTCCACCGGCTGTTATGTTGTGCCCGAATATTCGATTCATTATATCTGCGGCGGCGAGAAGGGGTTCTCCACCAGAAATAAGTTTTTCCTCCCTAGATAGTGTATATTTATACCTAACGCCGTTAAAAAGCCTCGCGCGCCCGAATCGGCGCGGTGACTGATCGGGAACGTCGTGTATCTGTCCGCGAGTTTTGCGTGTAGCGCGTACCTCCCCGCAGCAACCGCACAAGGCACAACGTGTCAGTGACGTAGCGTAAATAATAAATAACAATAATTATATACATTATAATATTATGCCAACATTTATACGCGTATTATTTTTTTATATATGGTACGACCGACGGCCACGGTAGGTATAGTACCTCGATGGATTGCCAGCAGCGGTGTCGTGGCGATGGCGACCGACTTCATGAGACGCCAACGCGTCTTGCACAGTTGCGCTTGCATTTTTCGCTATATCAGTGGGCGGACGCAAACACCTTATAATTTACTCGGCTATAATAATTTAATAGAAATACCACAGTCCACAGATACCCAACCCCTTGCTAGAAAGAAAAAAAAATGTAGAAATTGTAAACGTATAATAATATTAAATATATAAGTACATACTTACGTATGTTTAAGAGTTTAAACATTAAACCATATGTCCATGTTTATGTGTGTTAATACAATATTTAGCTCAAATGTTTTGGCCAATTTTTATATGATTGAGCCGTTTATATACAGCAATACAACTAGTGGAGGTGGTGTATTGGTGACTGGTGTATACTTACGACGTATACTTATTTTTCTATACTACATTTATGAGATTTTAATGCATTTAAAAATTTTTTAGTACATTTTCCAGGATTTAAAGGATTTTTATCGAATTGAATAATTAAATATACAGTTTTAATTATTAACAACCATTTGTATAAATAATGTTCGATGTTCGTACAAGTGTGTACGATGTTGGTTGTTTACAAAGTATTAATATTATCGCTAAGATTCTGAAAATATAAATAATAGCAATAACAAGAACAGAAATATCTATAGACATATCAAACCGGCAACTGGACAAAGACGGTATATACAATAATTATTTATAATATTAGTTAGTATTGTTATAATTATTGCAGATTATAAATTAGTTTTTTTTTTTTTTTAATACAATTAAAACAATGAGATAGTGACATATAGTGCTCCTAAGGTCTGCTTAAAATAATTTGCAGCCTCTAAATTTAAGAATCGAATTGCGGGTGACATTTTCAATGACGAAAATAAAATATTTTGTAATTGTTTGAAATTTTCATTTTTCAGATGATTTTTAACACTTAGCTAATACTTAGTAAAAATCGGATGATTATCAAAAAAAAATGTTGAAAACTAAAGACTTAATTACCAACAAAAATGCCTTATATTTTATGGCTACATTATGCCATATTATATAAGTACTTTTAATTTGTTATTCTTATAGTATGTAATCATAATAAATAATATGCATATGCCGTTTGTACATGTGTGTGGGTATAATCATATGCGTAATGAGTATCTACACATAATTATATTATGCTTATACACTTATAAATAAAGTGGGGATTTCTATGTAACCGTATATTTTTTCCTTTTCACTTTTTTGGATTTTTGTCAGTTATTTTCACAAATCATAATAATTTGAATTTAATGGAGAAATTTTTTTGCATATTTCTGCATATTTAATGGTAATTGCATGTTTTTGCATATTTTTATCCTTTTCACTTTTTTAGATTTTTGTTATCATTAAAAATCATAATAATTTGAATCTAATGGTGAATTTTTTTTTTTTTGCATATTTTTGCATATTTTTACAAAATTCATATTCAATGTATTGCATATTACAGCGAAAATTTAAGTAATTAATTATTATAATTTGTTTAATTTGGAATTTCGTATGATAAAAAAAAATTTCTAGCATATTTGTTGTATATTTTCATGATTTTACTGCATATTATAAACCATATTTCGATAATTTTAATGCATAAAAATCCATGCTCTACTTATAAATAATGTGTGAAAATTTCAAAGTACATTTTTTAGTATCAGATAATTTAATTTGTGTAACAATAAATATCCATATGTTTATGATCATCTACAAATTATTTCTTTATAATTTGCATAATAAAGGCTTTAAATGAATAATGATTTCAAGTAAAGTGATATAATTTTTTTTCTTATTATTGTCACCTACAAACATGAAAAACGAATATGACCAATATCCACTTTTTTATAGCAATAAATTATTTTAAACGAATACGACATATATACTCAAATATTAGTAATATTAGACGTAATAGCTAAAAATGAAACACAATAATTAATTTAATGGGGTCTAGATCATATTCATATAATAAAACTATGTAATTAAATATTTACATTACCTTGAAATTTCAGTCTTTTGATTCTTTCATAATTTGCCGAATTTATTTTTATTATAATCTTGTTTACAAACATGGAACAATTGCATGACCTATGCCTTCTACGAATAATGTCTATAAATATTATACAGAAGTAAAATAAATGGTTAACAAGATTCAAAATTGTATAACCATAAAGTAAAATACAAATGTGAGTCTATTCATTATTTGAAGAAACGTATAGGTTTTTATTTTTATAAATAATTTATTAAAATAAACGTCTTTTAATTTCGTAAGTTATAATGCTATTTAAATTTTATTAGAATTACATATCTACTTAAAAATAAAAATATTTACTTTAATCCCAATTTACTTTTGCAGAATAATCAAATGTGCAATTATAACAGAATACAATTTTGCATTCATTCAATATTTCTGGGAATGATTGTATATTGTTGGTTATTACAAAAACATAATAATTATAGATTATATAGAAGTAAGATATAAATGAGAACTATACGATTTTTAATATTATGGTGCATTAAAAATATGTTTTAGAATATTACAATCATAATAATATAGTATATTAAATTAGTTCATAAAATTATGTTAACAATATTGTTAAACGTTTCTGAAAAATTAGCATTATTTATAATATTTGATATCTAAATTATAAAAAATATAACTATATAACTAAAATACTAGTTTATAAAAATGTATACAATATCATCAACGATGATTTATTATATTATGCATATTATAATAAATATTATAACTTTCAATTCCTATTATTTTCACAATACAGTCAATGACACAAATTATAAATAGATTGATAATTGTAACCAGTACCTGTGTATGTAAACAGTGTTACAATTAATTTAGGTGTACAATTAATTTAAATTTAGTATTAAATAAATTATCATGAGATAAAATTTGATTCCATCATGAAAAATGTGGATCAACGACTCGGAAAAAAAGGTAGATAAAAGATTACAGACAAGTTTCATAAAACATTGCCGTTATCTTAAAATATAAATAACTTCATATCACTGGAAAATGGAAACAGAAAAGTATTTGGCTATATGAGTACAGGCGTTTAATATTCAATACAATTATTATATCTGAGAAAAAGGCAATTAAACTCAATATTTTACTAAAAGATGTCATTAAAAACAGCAATAGTCATAATCAAATATCATATATATTTTTCTAGATAGAACTTAAATTCGCATTATTATTTATTGCTACACAAATTAGTAAATGTAATTCGGAAATAGACATTCTTAATAAAATTAAAAATTAAAAATTCATTATTATTTTAAACGAGTTTCTATTTTATTTGATATAAATGAATACAATTTAGATTTCAAATCTTTAAGTCTTAATTTCTAGTAATCTTGAATTTTAAAATTATGTTATTAGATCATCGATTTTAATATTTGATGTAATACTCAAAAAGCACACGCAATTATACGTAATCGCTGAACAACGTAATGTAGACAATTATTCTCTACTTAGGGCTATATAGAAGGTTTATGTAAAAAATAAGTTTTGAATTTATCACCACTAAATCGATTGACATTGCTCGTTATATCCAGGTATCTCCGGGCATCTCCGGGCTATAGATAGCCGATAGGCGTACGTATTCAGCAGTTTTTTTTTTATTTCTCGACCGCAAATCGCAATATGGTTCAAAACACCGTTATTGAAATATGTGAAATTGGCTATCCAAGCAAGGTAATAACTGATAACTGTAATAACTGTGAAATCAGATAAACAATTTATTCTTGTTTGAGCTTATTGCAATTTAATACTTGAATTTCGTAAAATTCTTGAATTCTATAGGCACGTAAATATCCAATAAATGTATTTGCTCTAATTTTTAATGTTATTGTAATTATTATTTAATTTATAAACTCGCTCATTTACAATTCGTCAAAATTATACAAAAATCATATTTTTTATCATTAGTATATCTTATTATTGAATAATTAATTACTGTTAATTGTTATTAATTATTCATTTTGCATATTTTGTTCTGTACTGTTGCAGTCTAAACACGAGTAGAGACACTAAATAATAATTTAAGGTAAAGTATTATTTTTTTTTTTGAAAAAAGCAAATTGAATTTAAAACATTTTTATAACACTACTACACATTATTGTTTACATTATATAATTAATCTAAAAATTTGAACATCTAACATAATATTTATTTTTTGTAATGACCTTGAACTTCAACGTATAAACATCATATTTTTAAACAAAAGAAACGCTAATAATTGTGACGATTCTCATAGATTCAATAAAATTTCTAAAATCCAAAAATAACCTCGAAAGTAATATAGTTTATTGTTATTTATTAAATGTATGTGAATACTTGTAGAATAAAACCATAAAATTTGATTAACATAGAAAAATTAAAAGTGAAAATCATAAGTGATCTATTTAATAATCGGTTCCATTCGAAATTTACGTTCATTCGTTTTTAAACGTGATTCAATAATAATCGTAATGTCGTAATATTTTTGCGTGTTTAAACGTTCAACAGCGACGAAATCGCTGTCCAAACATCACACGAGCGTACACACATACACGCGCACGCACGTCACAACAGAAACAATATTATCACAGCAGCTATTATTATCATTATATAATTATTATTGAAAATGAGTAAAACAGGTAGAAAATCTATTGAAAAATCTGCCGGAAAAAGATAACGAAGTTCTTCGCTACGCGTGTAAACAGAAAACATGTTATGCGTGTCATTTTTCCTTTTCTTTTTCACTTCATTTTAGGCACCACTCCAGTTTGAATATTCAAATATCGTCGTGTGCGAGTGTGTGTGTGTGTGTGTGTGTGTGTGTGTGTGTGTGTGTGTGTGTACGTATACGACATACGTGTGACGAGAGAAAGAGAGCAGATAGCTCGCCGCGAGAGAGACGAAAACACGTACACGCACACGGAAAGTCATAAAAAACAGGATACTCAAAACACACACATGCACATGCACATGCGATATGCGTAAAACGCGCGCACACACACATAAACGCATCCGCGTAGGACTTTTTCGGAGTAGGAGCAGTGCACACAACACACACACTCTCGTCTGGAGAGAGATAATGTATGGTGAATTGTACGTACGTTTAATAATATTATTATACACACACACACACACACATACACACAGAACTATTACTACGATTCTACTACGCTATTCGACGGCTGCAGTGGTGCAGTTGGTGGGGGGAGAAAAAAGTGCGTGAGTCGCGTGCGTGTGTGCGCGCCGCCGACCAACCCGTTTTTTTTTTTTCGGGAGAGAGAGTGCGTGTGTGCGAACGATACGTAGTCGCAACGTGCGTATACCGTACAGGGCGCGGGGTGGGAGTGAGAGTGCGAGAGAGTGCGCGACTGTGACGTCGCGCGCCGGAGAGTTTGTGCGAGCGGGAGAGAGTGCACGTGAATGCGTGCGTATACGAGTGCGGCGGCGGCGGCACATTATTATACGCGCGCGCGCTGCTCGCCGAAAGAGAGTTGCATTTATTCGGGCGCACCCTGTCGCCGGCGTTACAACCACCGCACTGCACACGCACGTCGCTCGCACACACCAACACACGTCACGCACACCGACAGTCGGCCCGGAGTCGAAGACACGACCGATACGCGTACGGCCCCCGCCGCGAACGTCTTACGACTCTCTCTTTCTATCTTTCACCACTTTCGTCGCTGTTGTTAAATGTATTTTATATGTTCGTATTTATTATGTTTTATTTATTTATTATAATATCATAGACAATTATTATTATTATTATTATTATTATTATTATTTAACTAGATCATTTATTCTATTAAATTTTTGAACACTACAAAACGAAGAAGAAAAAAGAGTTGTTCTACATTATATCATAAGAGTTGTTTATTCGTTTGTTTGTTTTTTTTTCTTTAAAAGTTTATCGTCAATAATTAAATATAATAATAATTACGTTTTCGTACCGAATTCGCGCCGAAACGTCTGCTCGGAAGTGTGCTGGATGGGAAATACACAGTGATCTTTTGGCTGACCCAGGAAATGCATCCTGGTACGTATTTACAAGTTCTAATTGGATTTTATTACACACTTTGTATATTAATAAATCGTATAGTATAGTTACGATTAATTTATAGTTTATATTGAGCATGCGGGTCGTATAGCCACTTGACGGGGTTGGCGAAAGTGTTCCCCGCCAAATATTAATTATGGAAATCACAGGATACCGCTGGTTGCGTATACTTTATTCAAATTTTCGCTTATGCAAATAAACCGGTTAACCCTAATAATGTACCCTATACGGGTCGCTGAAAAATTCTCGCGTTCCCATGTCCCGTATGAGAACCGTTTTTTACTTGCAGATGGTTTGTTATATTTTACATTGTCTTTTTAGACCAACGGTCTTAAAGACTACCGATCTCAGGTATTAAAAATATAATATAGTAGTTATAAATCAAATCAACGGTTAACAGTGATTTGATATTCGTATATATTATATTCTTATAGTGCCCGTAATTTCATACTAGACTTGTTTTTGAGTGTTTCGTGAACTTTTAAACAACTAATAATTTGGATATTTTCGAAAAATCTCTGTTTTCCATTATTTTTTTTATCGTTTTATTAATTATAAATTATTAATGCAATCAACAATCGCTTGTCTGTCAAACTGTATTCTATGTTTACGACCCTTACACCTGTCATCTGCACGACACCTGTTAGCTTTTACCACACTTAAAGAAAGTTTCGCTTGTATTCAAAAAACGGTTTTTTGTTTAAAATTTGAAAACTTTATTTGATTTTTTGTACCTAATTAATTTTTTATGTTACAATATTACTCGTGTGATGAGTAGTGTCGGAAATATAAAAAATAAAATACCACTCATAGTGTAAAATAATAAAATATTACCAAGAAACGTATACATGATTAGGTTCCGGTGATGTAATTTTTATACGGAATAGTCAGAAAGTAAATTATTTTTTGCGTTATTAGCGATATTCACTGGAAAAGGTGTGTTTCCAACCCCTCCGCACCTAATTTTCGACTGTCTCCTCTACGCTATCCTCGGTTAACCGTGCGCACTTCCTATTTCCCACCGATCGCGATGACGAGTATACAATTATATTATACTTGTTAGCTGCTTTTAATACAAAACCATTAATATAAAATAAAAATATATTTATCATAATAGGGCGAATAATAATAATAGTTTTATATTTAAAATAATTACAATTCGAGTAATTTCTCGCCTATCATTATTTGTGAATGATTGTTTGTTTGATGATAAACTATAAATTGGCGAAATTCAAACTGTAGAATATTATAATTATCTGCTTTTACGAATAATTGATTTTTGACAGCCTAAGATAACGAAATGGCGATTATGAACATGGTGGGTGTGGGTGTACTTTAGTTTTTAGAACAAAATAATATTTTTTCAATGACGTTTATTTTAATGAAAAAAATATCGCAGATACTTATTATATTTGTATGCGTTCTATAGTCCATTGCTATTTGTTTTTAATGTGTTATGTTTAGGTACGTAATATGTATGCCTATGGGCTATGGCTATAAACAAGCAAAAACCATAAACGCAACGCTTCATTGCTTATACTACAACTTTACGTATTGTTATTTTTTGCAACAGCTCAATTGTTTTTCATCATAAATAAACTAAATGTAAAATTATTTGTGTATCTATACTTCAAATTTGTTATCTCCTATTATTAATCATAAATCATAATAATTCATTGATATTTTCATTTATTTTATACATTCTTAGCGTTCGACCGTAGAATGCTTCCTGTTTATTTGAAATGTCCTCACCATCTTGAGGGTAATTGAGGGTATCATTACTCATTAAGTTCTAATTTTACATTATCGTATGTCTTCGTATTCAGAATGTAATGTTAATTAAAGTTTTTGTTGGTGGAAAATATTAGGAATAATATTGCATTATTTTTCATTACTGATTTTTTAATTTCATTTATTACTAAAAACAAAAAAACAAAGTAATAGCACTGTATGATGAACAATTTAATTCTACATAAAAATTTATTTTGCTTCATAAAAGTGATATTTTAATATTGTCTTATTATTATTGAATTCAATATTTAGTTAACTGTATTTTATATCGTAAGATAATTTTAGCATTTTATTTACTAAATTGTGATTGATCAACACTGTTAAATATGTAAGGATATTTTCTATTTACTAAAATTAAGTATACTTCAACTTGTTTTAAGATTTAATCAATAATAATCTTATATGCAACCCGGGTTGCATATAAAACATTGATTGATTTAATGATTCACTAAAATTTAATGGATCACTCGTGGACTAGATACTTAATAATTCTTAAGGAACAATAATACACAATTGATTCATTAAATTAGAAAAAACTACAGTCAGGAACCATTTATTTAACTTTTATTTTATAGATAGTAAATAATGATAATATTTCGTAATATTATTAGCAGTTGTGTATTTAAATACGGTACAAATGTGTTATACTGTATGTTATGGTTATAAATGGATATTGTTTTAAACGTTCAGTAAATTTTAAAACAAGGATCTAAAATATTGATATTAAATAAATAATTATTATTTCAATATTTTTAAAAACCTTATTTGTATAAATAAATTCGTATTAGGTATATAATATAAATGTACCAATGAAAGTTTTTGGTTCATTTTCTTGAGAACACTTAGAAATGGGCTTAACTTAAAATTAAATTGTCCCTACTAAAGAATTATTATGGCGGTTGAAAGTTTTCTGTTTACATTTGTCATCAATTAAACTGCGGATCGATATTTCTAAATGTTTTGAGTATATAGGGGTGACCATGAAAACTCGTCGATTGACAAAATTAACTAAAATGAAACCAGCGGGATACTCGGTCGGCGTGTCCACCTCCGCATGTAAAAATATGAAATCTTTTGTAGATGACAAATGAGATAATTTTTTGAATTAGGTGGTAAGCCGCCCACTACGGAGACAAAAGCATATATTATATAACAAGTCAACAAATAACAAATAAATATAATGTAATTTAAAGTACCGTTTAATATTTGAATACACATCAAGTTTACACAAATGATTTATTTGATTATTATTATTATTTTTTGGCAAGGGTTTATGGTGTTCTAGACAACGAGTGAGCAGGTAAAAATGTGAAAGACACCCTCTGTTTCGTCAGACCCACGTTCCAGACGCGATTGTCGTGTTTCGCAATTTTTTTTTACACACATCGATGTCTACCTACTTAAAACGTGAAAAATAGTTGCCACTGGTTGTGATGGGTGGGAGGGGTCCGTCTGGTCTGGCAGACTATACCTAAAATACCGTGTCCCGTTGGAGGGTTGTTATGTCTGGGACCGATTCCGTATTCGCGATGCCGTTATTGTATAAAAAAAACGTTTTGTTATTATGCGGGCGTATGTGTATACAGAGTGTTTCAATTGTTTATCGAATATATTTCTTGGGTATAAACAAAAAAACATAGTTAAATAATTATACCACCATACAAAAAGTATAATATTGAAATAAAATTATTATATATTATAAATATTATAGTGTAGAATATTATTATTTCTTCACTTGTGTATCCCTCTTTCTGCTAACGTACTAAATCTAAATGTGTAATTTAATAAGTATATAACTTTATAGTATATTGGTCATATTCATATAACATAAGTATATATTTATTAATAGATTTATGAAATAAATGTTACGTTACACAATATTTTTTGTCAATAAATTAAAATTACTTCATTTTAATAATTTTAATAAATTTTAATATATTGTTGTCTTTATATTTAAAGATTCATCTACACTATGTATATCTAATCGCGAGTAATTAATGTTAAATTGTTGAGTGGGATTTGACAGTTGGACTTAGAAATATTATTCATATATACCTAGTATAGAATTATCAAAAATGATGGTTTGTTTTTTTGAAATTATATTATATTGTGAGAACATACTGTAGACAATTGGGGTTGTCGTTATGTATGGTTCGTAGATAGGGTAGACGAATGATGTTATGGTCTGTCGCTTATTCATTTTTTTTTTTTCAAATGTCAAATGATGTTAACCAACACAGGTGTCTTTTCTTTTATACAACTATTATAATGAATTGTGTATTCTGTTTTATCCAGAACGGGAGACACTTATTTATGTTTGATTTTAAAATTCTTTTTTTAAAACAAATCCCCAGTTTTCACTTTAGTGGATTGAAGTTTTGTCGATGAACCGACTTTGTGTCATAACACTCATAGCAATCATAGTTGTTGACGTATTTTGTCTAGATAGTTTAAATGTAAATGTATTTGCAACATTGAATTGCATTTTCGTAAAATTATATTTGTGACGTTTTTCTATTTTTGAAGGACGGGGGGGAAGGTCATTTTTATTCTATCAAAAATTAAACGAACAACATTTTTACCTGAATTGTCTAACATTTGACGTCAATATAACAGATATTACATAGTATTGTACACATTGATCAAATATTATATATAGGTACATTTTTACATATTTATAATTATATTTCGTATTTTTGTTCGTATGTTTACAAACTGTAACGCTGAAGTTGTGTCAATGGATACCCCCTAGTACTTGCCTGTGTATCTTTTTTTACACTTATTACCTATTGTACTTTATTGCATACACATTGAAAATATTCTCTTTCTTAATACAAATAAAAAGTGTAAATAACTATAATAGTCGTCTTTAGAGGATAGATACTTATATCTATGCATATTCCATTACAGCAATACATGTGTACTGGGGTTCCGTAATTTGTTAAATTTCATTGAATGAATGAACAATGTTCAATATTAGAATTAGTAACTCAAATTAATAAATATCATTAAAAGTTATACTTAATTTAATTTAAAATTTTATTTTATTTTTAGATTTTTAAAAATTTAAATTGAAGAACAAACATTACATTAAATTTGATCAAAATGACTAACAACCATTTAAACACGATTTCTGGACAAGATCAACAGTACTGTTTGAGATGGAATAATCATCAGACAAATCTAACAAATGTATTTGTTCAATTATTTCAATCTGAAGAATTTACTGATACTACGCTATTTTGTGAGGGTGGTCCGCCTGTAAAATGTCATAAAATGGTATTGGCTGCATGTTCATCATACTTTCAGTCAGTTTTTGCTGAGGTACCTGGTAAACATTCTGCAGTTGTGCTGAAAGATGTTGGCCATTCTGAAATGAAAGCCATACTTGACTATATGTACAAAGGCGAAGTTAATATTGCTCATGACCAATTAGCTGCTTTGCTAAAGGTTGCTGAAATGCTTAAAGTTAAAGGGCTCGTTCAAGACAATACATATCAACCACAGAGTGCAACTCCAACTGTTGACGAAGACCGTAATATAATAAGCACTTCATCTCCAAATCATGTATCACCAGATGGAAATACGAGTGCATCCAAAGATCTCGCCATCAATATTAACAATAATAACGAGCATAATGATTCACCCCCGCATAGTACTGGTATTACTCACCAATCGCCATTCTACAATAAAAACTATTATGGGAAATCACCACCATTAACTGACCATAGACCTGGAAGAAGTAACGTTCCGATGTGGCCAATGCCTGCCATGCAAATGTCTTCGACACCCGTGACAAATGCAATGTTTGGAGGTAGTTATGATGCTATGATTGCTGGACATCCGGGAATGTCACCGTTGCGTCGAAAAAAATTATCTAGCATGTTAATGGGCCGAGATACACCCATACTAAGAACTGTACTTGGACAAGGACAAGCTGATTCTTCGCAACAATTAGCTCCAATATTATATGGTTCTGAAGCAATGGAACATCATAGACCACAGTCTAATGGATCTGAGCACAGTAGTCAATTTTCAAAGGTCAGTATCTAATTTAATATTTTATTTAAAAAAATAGAAAAACAGAAAATTAATATGATACATTGATTGCAGATTAAAATAGAAGGATCAGAACCTCATTCTCCATATCCTCCTGATATGTCAATGAATGACGATGAAGAAATTATAAGGGTAAATATAAAAATAAATATATATATATATATATTTATACTATATAGCTATATTTTAAACTGTTATAACTATCAGATTTTTTTTGTTGACTTAATATTATTTCTTAGTTCTTAATCATTAAAATTATTTTTATTCCTTTTTTAATTACCAAGAGTCAACAATCAACAGTATACTTAAATCATTATTAAAAATATTTCAACGATTTTTTTAGATGGGAAAAATGAATAATTCATCCTCACCTCAATCAATGTACGGCGATTCAAAAAGTAATTATTTTGTTAATTTATTTCCATTTTTTAGTTTTACATCATTATAATGTATTATTTTACCAAAATTATGAACATATTATCATAAATTATATTACTCTTTTACACAGGTGGTATTGTAACTCCGGGAATTGCAACTTATGTCCCATCTCATAAACCTGAGTGGAAAAGATACAAACAGTACACACGGCAAGATATTATGTCTGCAATAGATGCTGTTCGAACTGGCATGAGTGCATTACAAGCTTCTCGAAAATTTGGAGTTCCGTCTCGTACTCTCTATGACAAAGTGAAGAAACTTGGTATAACTACAAGCCGTCCATTTCGTAGATCAGGAGTCAATAATGGCAATCTTGGCTTTGCATATGGATTAGGTCCAGGTACTAGCAGTGTAATGTTCTCAGGACAAATGTCTGGAGCTGAAGATGAATCGGGTCATTCTACAGCCATGGAACATGCAACTGCTGGTTTCTTACATCATGCTCTTGGATTATCTGGAGTGCCAATAAAATCAGATCATGAAACTTCTAACAATGGGCATTCACCTCGTTCAGACAGAATGGATGATGGAGGCTCACCGTGTAGCCCAGAACTGATTAAATATGCTGGACATAGAGAAGACACGCGATCACCAACTCCGACTGACAATGATGACCAAGCGCAAGACTTATCAGTGTCTCGTAAATCTGAGTCATCAATGCAATCGACACCTACATCTAGAGTTATTATGGCGCCTATTAGTCAAACGCCCTCTGTACCCATGTTAGCCGCTGGCACCGACGATAGGGACTGAAATGGTGGTTTACATTGGATGGGCAGTATGTGCAATCCGAATTCAATAATTGAATTTAACTGAAACCTAAACTTAGTTCTAGGCTAATTAAAGTCACCCTCTTAGCTTTAGTAATGTCATTTTAAAATTTGGGTTAATAATAAAAGACGTACCAGGGTTAGTTGGTGCAGAAAAGGTTGTACAGTTAAATTGAGAATTTGTACTTCAATATTCTCTTGGATTTAAATTATTTTAAAATGTTGACACTATATCATAAAAAATATTAGTTTTTGTTTTTGGGTCAATCAAACTTACAAATTTTGGGTATAACCTTGATTTAATTACATACATTTTATTTACAATTTTAATTTTAATGTGAATTCCAAGTCTGAAAAAATTTAAATCAAAAACATTGTTTCAGGTAGCTAATTAAATGGTTGTTTTTTACATCTAATATCAGGTAACATTTTTATAAATGCCATTTAATCCCGACAACTGCTCAATTATCGTTATTTAAGAGTTCCTTGTATCAAAATATCTACCAAAAGTTGTAGGTACCGATTGTAAATAACTGACTACAATTACAAATGCTTATTCACTCTATTTTCACTTAAATGATTCCCTCCATTTATTATTATTTTTATTAATATTCATGAAACAGATATCTCAAACCGCATAAGACTGCTACTTGTTAAAATATTATGTAGTTAAGTAGTAATAATATACATATATATTATAATTTGTTTAGTTAATTTAAACCAAGGAGACTGTTTTTAATGTTAAATAATCTACACTGATACTTCTAAATAATGTACTAACTAATGTGTTCATGCAGTTCTATGTCATTATGTTACACAAACATTGTTAGAAGCTTTATTATACTCAATGCTCAGTGTATCAGAAATGAAAATCATGTGTTCATTAGTTTTAGCAAACACTATTTTGGGGGCCAATATTATATTTGTATAATCCAGTTACATTTCACATAGTTAAATAATAAGACTGAGTAGCCTTAATTTTAAAAGAACTGATACACATTTTGACTGGTTTGATTTAAACATTCTCAGCTTTGTTCCTACTGAGGTTTATCAATTTAACTACAAATTGCAATAGTTTATTATTTATGATGTCTACAGGAACAAAGGTGTGAATTCAAGACTGAGTTGGTTTTTTGTTAGAAAAAAAAAAAACATTTAACTTGAATAATTATATAATTTAAATTTTTGGTCATCTGTTATTGTAATATAGTTAATTGAATAAAAAAAAAAAGTAAAAAATTCGTGTTTGAATTTACTTGTCTGGGTAGGATGCAATTTAGACAAATTTGGACTTTGTCGATTTTATTTACTTGTTCTACACAAATTAGTATAAATCCTTAAAATATAATCTAAAGTAAAACACTAAATAATAAATTACTAATTTTAAATGTATTTTTATAGAACTACATGCCTTCATATTATTACAAAGTATTTAAAATGTAATTTGAAAAATATAATTAAAAATGTATCACATGTTTGCGACCTTTCATTGTACATTTTATTATATATTACTATATTGGTATTGAAGACTTATGTATTTATTTATTTTTATTTAATAATTGTTTTGTTTTTGTTCGAGTTATTTTAACTTTGGGCTTCATTAAGGGTATTTATTGTAATGCTAATTAAAAGTTTAGATTTATATGACATGTTGTTAAAATTATATTTACTATTTATTCCTTTTTATTTTTGCAAGAATTGTTCAATTATTTTGGTAAATTGAAAATTTATGTTTTGCGTTTTTGTTTATATTATAAGATTTTTACTATTTAGATTAAAAATGTATAATGTTAATTAAAATTTTTGTATTTAATATTAAAAAAATGATTTTTTTTATCTATTGTAAATGGAAGTTAAACTGATATGTGCTTGAGATTAATACATTTATATTTGTGGAATATAAGGTTTAAAAATAAATTATTTAAGAATATTATGTTTTTCATTTGTACTAAAAATACAATTGCAAATTTAAATGTTTTAAATAAGTGTTTTATAATAAGTTATAATTTTTTAATAATATGTTTAAATAGTTTAAATAGTTAGACTTACTATGATGATAATTATAATTTATAATACTATTATTATTTTAACTTAAAACTCAGTTATAATTTTTTAATCTTTTTTTGACTAATTTTTTTTTAGGAAAATTGTTTATTAGGTATAATAATAAAATTTATAAATTATATTATATATTAATAATATTACTATTTTATCTCATTTATTAGACGTGCTTATTTTTTCTTACATTGTTTTGTTACATCATATACAAATTATTATCATGTATTAATTATTTATTTATTTTTTTTATTATAAGACTGAATATTGTTCTAAGTTTGTCTAACATAATTGATATACATGTGTTTTCTACTCTTTAAATCTTATAAACATACGTACAGGATTTATCCTTTGTAACAATAACTAATATGTTGTAGTAAGTTAGGTTAGTAGTAAATCTTTATAGTTATATACTTTATAATATCAGTTATTCATCTGATTAAAAAAAATAATTTCTACATAGAGCATGGTGTGTGTTTCATATAATCAATTATTTTATAGTTCAATAGTTATACATGTGTTAATTGTGTTATGTATTGTATAAATACATATTACATTATTACATATTATACATACATCCTATATAATATATATAGACTATTTCCTATTTTTAAAATGTAGATTAAGTGGTAATATGGTTTGCAATTAGTCACTTTCTTTATTAGTAAAATAATACATAGATATAATATGTACAGGTACCTTTAAACAATTCATTTAAATTGTAAATGATGAATAATTTCTCTTTACAAATAAAATATTTCACCTCAAACTTAAAAATACATTTTTAATCATATAAAAATCTTAAAAACATATTGCAAAACATTTTTTTTTTTTGAATCTTAATTCTAGGAATGTAATATTGACAATTAATGTAAGTAGGTTTTTAAAAATTACAAGAATTTAATCAATGTCTGATTAGATTTGAATACAGTTAATATTGATAATGGAATACAGACTAATTATTCATTTGGTGTACATTTGTTATAATTTATTAGGTACTAATGTATTTCTTTATAAACCTATATTGAAAAATCTCGGACCTTGAATTTTATAATAGAAATATTAACTTTTTGCCTGATTTTTATATTTCACAAGTTTTTTATTTTTGTAATTTATATTTAATAGGTATTACAATAATATATCAAAAAAAAATAATACTATTTTATTACTTTTATAACAATATTTAGTTAAATTTTGATCAATACTTACGTAATTAGTACCTACCGGGTATGCAATGCTTATTTTATATTTTAATATTTTAGCGAAGGTGCAGAGAATGCAATGCATTGGGACCTCGTGTTGATGTTTTAAATTTTCCAATTTTGTAAAGTGAAAAATTATTATTATTTAGAAAAGGTTAGTATAAAGTACGTCCAAAAAAAGGTGGTCACCAGAATGCATCCCAAGAAAAAAAGTCATATTTTGATATAGCCCAAGTGCGTCTCAGTTCATTTAGAGTATTAGGGGATGAACTGGCTTACACCTCATAAATATTTTTTGTTTCTTATTTATGATAATATCTTTTACTTTTGCTTACACCCTTGAATTTGGGTGAGCGTACTATTTATTTTAAATGGTTTTTTTTTATTCAAGAAAAATTTTATTCATTTATTTTAGTAGGTATATAATATAAATATATATATATATTGGTTGGTGTTTAAATGCCATTTTTTTGAAAAAATCTAGCCTTGATATTATATTGTTTTGAAAATGATTTATATTGTTTTCGATGTATGACATTTTTTTGCATGTGGACTGAGGACGCACTCGGGCTAATCAATATGATTTGTCAATAAGATTGCGGACACGCTCAGGCTATGAAAAAGGTAAAAATTAATAAATAATAAATAATTGTCTTATGAATTATGATTTATAGCTGAAAAAATTAAATTATTCTGTAGGTACCTATTTAAATATATTTTTTTCTGAATTTCGTAGTTGCAAATTTATGTATTAGTTCTTTCCACTTAATTTATTTAACCAAATCAGATTCAATACATGTTATCGACAAATTAGACATTTTTTCGTGGATTAAAGATGATCGTAAAAATTTTTTTACAAATTTCAAGATAGAAAACGATCTTTTATCACCTGCAATTGAAGAAGGTAGAGTAAAAATAATTCTTAACATTATTTTTATGTTTGGAAACGATGTTTCTAAAGACGATGTAATAATTAAATTATGTAATAAAGCAAATGATAATTTTCCTTCTACTGGATAATCGTTTACAATACATTTAAATTGTATTAACATTCTTCTTCAAAATCTGTATCTAAACCTAAATTATATAATTTAACAAGATTTTATCTTTTATTCAAATATTTTTAAGGTCTCATTTCCTAAGTTTAATATAAAGCCAAATTTATAATTGATTTCAATATACATTTCCATTCTTGTATTTAATAGAAAATCAATAGTGCCAATAATCACAAAAATAAAATTCAATGTTCATTATTCCAATCACAGTGAAATTAATTTATCTGGGTTCGAATCGTTATTATGTAATGTTGATTTTTTATTTTTTGTTTTGGATGTTACAGCACAAAATAGAAAAGAAAAAAAAAATTTTTTTTTCGAAAATGGCCTACTATTGCTTATTTTTCATTATAAGGATCACAGCCACTTGTTGATTTTTTTTATTAAAAACCTAGTATTACCTCTTTTTTAAACTGTAAAATGTTTGTAAATAAATTTGAAACAAGCTAAAATGTTTGATGCAGTGTTGCTCTTCCTTTTTATGTTTTTATTTAATAATTTATATGATTTTCGATATTTTTACGACAAAAGGCCCTCAAAAAACTTTTTTTTTTTAAGAAAACCACGTTTCATGCTATACAATATAGGTGAAGGAATAAATTTTACATTTTGAAACTTCAAATACACCATAAGTTATGATGCTAGAAAACTATGAGAAAAAAAAATGGAAAATTATGCAATATTATAAAAAAAAAGTAAAAATATGCCTTTTTTTCCTTATATGGTCCACATCTACCTGTTGAATTTTTTTTTTTTGTTTAAAACCCAGTATTGTCCCTTTTTAGAATGTAAGGTATTTATAAATGTGTGATTCATGTATTTATGTATATAGAAGTTAGAAAATTTACATTATTTATATGTTGAGCTTTAATGAAAGATTGTTGCGATATTGTAATAATTTAAACCATTCTTAAAATTTTCTTTTATATTGAACTAAAAAACTTATTTATAAAAAACTATCGTTACATTTTTTTATTTTTTTATTTTTAGTTTAATTCTTTTATTGTCTTTCAAAATTTGTCGCGTTTACTTTTTTTTTAACCTAATCTGGGTTAACGTGGCCCTGATGACAACCTTGTACGGTATAAGGTATAAGTTATACCTATTTAATCAAAATAAACATTCAATATACGTGAGCCAAAACGAAAAAGATTGAACGAATAAGCTATATTATTAGAACGTCATTGGAGTTTCAAAGAATCTTTTAATTTAATTTTTATAGAAGTCTCCAGTAGTTTCCGACATTAGGTGTGTAGATATGTAATATATTTTATCTCTTGTGATGAATGATACCACTTCTATAAACCTTTTTACTAGAGCACGGATTTCTATGTAATTGTATATTTTTTTCCTTTTCTCTTGTTTGGATATTTGTTAGTTATCTTCACGAATTATAATAATTATTAATTTAAATCTTATAGTGAAGTTTTTTTTGCATATTTTTGTATAATATTAAAATTTGAAATGTATTGTTTATTAATACTGAAATTTTTCATCAAGTACTTAAGTAATTAGTTATAAGTTGTTTAATTTGTGAATTTTATATAAATAAAAAAAAATGTTTGTATATCTGTTGTATGTTTCTATGATTTTTACTGCATATTATATGGCATATTTCGATACTTTTTAGTGCATAAAAATTTGTACTCTACTTATTATACACACATACATATATATATATATATATATATATTATATTATGACTTGAGATTTTATGTGTATTTATTATACATCATAATGGTAGCCGACAGGGACCATATGCCAGCATTTGTATCTATATATTTATTAAGTATACACACAGAAGGGAGTGTATGATAAAATATAATTAGTTACAGAGTATTATGTCAAATAATATAGGTAAGTAATACGTAAAACCAAACCGTGTGAATTGTGTGCATGGGAATAGAGTTACAACGCGATGACAGAAGAATATTATTCCTTTGGATATCCGGCACGTGTAGTTTTTTCTACATAATATGTATTAGAAATAGCGTAGGACGAATCTGCAGACCATATACATATAGTCATATCAATCCAAATATGGTAGGGGGAGGGGCACGGACTTCTTTGCCGACTACCAGAATAGCTGATCTTCAGGCCGTTAGGACCTACTCAGATGTAAAATCACAAAGCTTGCAACAAGTCAACAACACATCACTCGCTACCATAAATGAATACAGTCATATGGACTTGGTTAATTTTAATTTTAAAACACTTAGAATATGTTATAACTTAAAAAATAACACTAACAATTTTACGTTGAAATAATTTTAACTCCTTCATTTCAACGACTTCTAGGAGTCATTACAATATATCTATCTACCAACTCTTTAATTTTGTATTATTAGTTTAGACATTGATTATAAACTACTTAAATCGCGGTTAGAATTTTTTTTTACAAACGTTTTAACTTTAAATAGAGTTAACATTTTCAAGAAAACATGTAAGTCACGTGGTTGACGACGTTAACGTAAGCACTGCACTGCACGCATTACTAATTACTATTTAGTATTTACCGCTGAACAAATTCAACCGCTGCCGTAGTGAATGTAGATTGTAGAATATTTAGGTACTATTTAGAATAACAATCAACAAGTAAAATTATATTTATAATATTCTCATCTATGATAACGAGAGCTAAATCATCAGGCCGCTTAATATTTTGAGTAGGCTTGTGTGAGAGGGGATATCAGTAATGCATAACAGAGCGCATTTATATTCCATCATTATAAATTTATAATATTATAATGATTCCATCATTATAAATTTATAATATTATAATGAATGACATGAATGTAGGTAGTGCTCGAATGCTCGATACATAATTGCTAATTTCCTCCCACATAAACTTACCTAAAATCTTAATTGGTCCGGCTCGCAGCTTCCCATCACCCGCCCATTAGTTCGTTTCCAGTCCGTACCATGTTTTAAGTATAACTCAAACCGTTATACTTAAACCGTGGTCAATAATCCATTATATTATCATAGTTTGTGATAACTTATCTTCCATATCATGCTATAATCATGGATAACATTATTATCACAGAATAATCATTCTGCTTATTTATTTAATTTGTGTCTTGTGATATATTGTGAATTGTGATACAAATGCTACGTTAGAAAGTTAAAGAATTAAATACTAAATACTACTTAATATCTATTATTTAATATTTATATTATTCAGTATTCACTATTCAGTAATCAGTGGGATAGTAGCCGGTGGCCGGTAGCCGGTACTCCGGTAGATATTCTCACTATGTTGTAGAACTGTTGTATCTTTTTGTTAATGCTAGATGATTTTCCATTTTTGTTCTTTACTTATTGAATTATTTATGTAAGCTAATAATTCATAATCATATCTCATAATGGCACTAGTAAATAGTAAACAAATGCGAATGTATGCATCTATGTTGAAGAAGGAAATGAATATTGAAGCTAGCTTAAATCCAACTACGGTAATATACATTTATAAAATACCATTATTATCGTTATAGATAATTTATTCTGATTAAATATTATTTTAATCATTTACAAGCTTTTATACATAGTTTATTATTTTAAATGTACTAAATACAAATGCAATTTATTTAAACTATCTGTTGAGTTTGTTTCACGAGTTATAATTTTTGCTACTCCTTGCTATGGAGAATCTTCAATTATTTTCATCATTTTTATCGAAGTACACATCATTTTCAGTGTTGGAATTCTTTAGAAACTGATAGTGATAAGGATCCTTGGTTGAAATTAATTAAGATTTAAACAAATATAACTTTAATTAACTGAAAGTTTCAATTAATACTTCTCAATCTTAGCTATACATGGTTTCAAGCAATTCATGCTTCAAATATTAAACCAAATATATAGTACCTGAAGGCTATTCGTCATAAAAACAATTGAGAGAAAAATATGCTAATAATCTTAAAGTATCTTCAGTATAATTATTCCTTTTATTAACCATAGCAATAGTTTTAATCTAATGTTATATTACAAATATAATTTATAAATATATGCCATATTTGATCTTTCATCCTCTGAAAGTTCTACATCCATTTTTTTTTTTTGAGCTGGTTTGTTTTGATTTCTAAGTCTGTTCATCTAAATCATACTTTCTACAAAACAAATTTCATTCATTAAAAAAACATTTTGATAATTTTTCTTTTTTTATACTTCTTAAGCAACTTTAATTCATATTTTTGTTGCATTAACTAGTCTTATAGGTTATGGCATATGATATAATGCAAGTATGATTATTCAATATAAGCAATACTAAAAATAGCATCATACATCCATACAGGGTTAGTTTAATAAATTTACATTTACTTTTATGATATCATCAAAACCATAAATTAATGTTCATTTTGTTCAATTGACGCTGAAGTTTTTTAGTGCTGTGTTTGAACATCTGTAAATTGTGATAACAGCAATATAATTAATTAAAACACCTCATTAGACATTATAATATATTAATGGCAGAATAAAAGTATAATTATTGTAATTTTTTTTAAAAATCTAATAGTTTTAAGAGTAAAAAATAAATATATTAGGTTGGCAAACAGGCAAGTACTTAGTATTATTATTTTAATACCTACTTATAACACTCACTTACTACTTGAAGTTGAACCAAGTTCACTAGGTATAATATCCTTAAAGAGTTTAATTTTTTTGGCGCTGAGAAGAAAAATTTAATGTTTAATTGGATCGTTTTGTTTTTATTCTTGAACAATGATCCAGATTCTGCTAATTTATTGAATTTATACAACAAACTATTTAACTAAACATATTCCAGCATTTAGGTTGATTTATAATAATAAAATTATTAAATGGAAAATCTAATAATAGTAACGGCATTGAGCACACATCTTTTTACATTTTGTTAGTTGTTATAAAATATTAAAATATTTCAAGACAAATATTATAAGTTGTAACTATTTAAAAAATGTTTAATATAATTAAAAACTCCCTACCTTTAATTTAGATTGAGACAAAGCTCCCATCTTTTACACGTTTAAAACATCTCTAAAATAAGGCAATAATTATCCATTTCAACTGTTCTATTAATATTGAAAATAAATTATCATTGTTTAATATTAATACACCCATAAGCATGCACAGGGGTCTTCTTGGCAAGGGAGGCAATACCTTTAATGCACATTTATGAATAAAGAATAAACTCATTTCAAAAACTTTATTGCAAGATTAATCTAAGTTCACAAAAATAATGATTCTACTTTTGTGGTAGCTTTGATAAATTGAAGTCTTTAATGTCATCTACCAATTGTTTTGCACTCTTACTCATTTTATCATCTGATTACAGTTGGTTGTAAAATATGATTTATTAAACCACTAATTTTACTAAAACCTATTAATCTTGTTTTTGATTGTGTGACAATAATGTTAAAATATTGATATAAAACTAAATTTATTCTATATAATACTATTTCAGTATTCCATATTTTTGATACCTACTATATCTTTTATAATAATACTCTGTATATTTAATACCATTAAATAAAATAATTAATTAACATTTTTTAAAACAATTTAAAGTTTTATTAAAAGACTTTTTGGATCTCGAAATCTGTGGAATATTGTGCTTTTACTGATATGTTGTTCTGTCTTTGGGTTTATTGATAAATTTAAATAATTCAATTAAATGATTTTTAAAATAAAAAAATGAATGATTTATTAATAATTATTTTATTTTAGAATTTAATGGTGTGCAATTGTGGATTGGTAAATGGTTTAAGAAGAAAGGATTTATTACAAGTTTTTTATCAATGTGGTCAAATAGAACGCATAATAATGATACCTTACAAATCATATTGTTTTATTTCTTTCACTAAAATAGAAGAAGCAACAAATGCATTGGAGAAAATAAATGGAAAATTCAATGGTCTTTCTAATGAACATAAAATGTTTTTTTTAATTTTTACCGTTTCAAGTAATATTTATTTGTATATTGAAGACAAAATGATTTTATGTAATTTAAATTTTCTATTATAGTTCCAGAACCAATAGAATTGCCAACTGTATCACCCCCTGGATTAGAAATTATTGAAAATTTCGTCACAGAAGAAGAAGAAAATTTTATATTAGAATATTTGAATGAACATTGGCCTGGATCAAGTAAAATTTTAATAATTTAAATTTTATGAATAATTATATAATTGAGTTAAATTTCTAGGTTCAATGAAGCATCGTCAAGTGAAACATTATGGATATGAATTTGATTATGATTTTAATAACGTTCGATATGATACATGTGATCCGATTCCTAAAGAATTTGAATTTATTTTAAATGCTATTTATTTGCGTTTAAAATGGCGTCCTAATCAAATAACTGTTAACAAATATTTACCTGGACAAGGTAAAATATTTAAAAACTTAGATTATGTACTAAAAATTCTGCATAATATCTTGTATTAAAGTTTAAAATAGGTATTAATAATTTTTAAGTTTTAATACTTAAAATTATTTATTGGTTTTTTGGTTCATTCATAAAAAATAAAACATTTGAAACTTGGTGTTTTCTAGATTTTTGTGCGTGTATTTTATTGTCAAATTTTTAAAATTCTCTTAGTTACAACATTAAATGACTAATAATATTAAATAAATTGCATATTATTTAGTAGGTATATTTTTGAATAAATATTAAGAACTATTAATAAAAGTATTAAGTGAGTGTGGTTTTTCTCATATAGGTACTCACACCCTTCAATTTTTATATTTCATAATAACAAGTTGAGATTTTAGATTTTAACACTTAAGAGTATTATAGTTTCAGTAAAGAACTACCTATTTGGCTTTATGTGTACTTTATTGTACTAGGTTCTCTTATTTTTTTTGGGCTTTGGAAAAGAATAGAATAGACTATCTTTCATATAACTTTAATGTGTTTCATTATGTTTTAGGAATTCCAAATCACTTTGATAATTGTTCAGTGTTTGATGAATATATTTTGTCTCTATCATTGAATTCTGATGTTACTATGGAATTCAGAAACGGGTTAAAGCGTAGTGGTATTTTTCTCAAGGCAAAATCTCTTTTAATTATGTCTGGTGAATCAAGGTATGAATGGACTCATGGTATAACACCCAGAAAAATTGATATGATTAATACTGTAGATGGTCTTGATGTCGTTTATCGTGGAACTAGATTTTCTGTAACATTTAGACGAGTAATACAAACTAGTGAAAATATTGAGGTAAATAAAATAGTAAATATGTATTGATACTTAATAGTTTCTATAATCCTGATAGCTGACATTTTATGATCATTATTTTTATAAAATCATTAATTTTTTGACACATGATAATTTATAAGAATAAATATATTAGGTATATAAATATCCTTTCTTAACTAACCTGGGTAATAATTTATGTTTTACCTTATAAAAATGTACAATTTAATTTTTAATTAATTTTAATTTTATTGTTTCCAGGTTAAAAAAGATTTGTATGAAATATTAGGTTGTGATAAGTCTACACCTTTTGAGACATTAAAGGATAATTATAAAAAATTACTTTTAAAAATTCATCCAGATAAAAATATTTCATCATCATCATCATCATCAGCTGCTTGTGCTGAATTGAATAAAGCATGGAGCGTTCTTAAAGATTCTGATTTAAAAAAACAATATGATGAGCAAATTGAACAAAATGATATTAATACAGAAGTAACAATCTATGATTTTCTAAGTATTAGTGATTTAGAAAATAACGAAATGGATGACACATTATTCTACAGATGCCGCTGTGGAGGCAAATTTTTAGTACCCAAGTCAATGGTTGTTAATGTTGATCAGACAGAATCTTTATTATTTCCTTGTGACGATTGTTCTTTATTTATTGAAGTTACGATACCAAACACTAATGTTTCTAAATAAAAAAGTATAAACAATAAATTAATAAATAATTTTTTATATTAATTAACATTTGTATATTTTTGTATAATATGTATAAACAAATGAAAATGTATTGGTAATCATTATAATAAATTTTTAAAAACAAGAAATTTAAATTGTTTTTAAAAATAATGTTAACATTTAAAACAATTTAAGAATTTTTGTTTCTTGTTGGTTTAAGCTCGTTTGCTCTCGGTGCTTTAAAATTTGTATGTTTATAGATATAATATATATAAAAAATATTATACAACTGCAGAACTAAGAATATTCTACTTATTTGTCAGTGTAATAATTGTTTTCTACTTGTCTGTGCTTTTTACACACTTAAAGCAAAATACCACATTTTAGTCAAAATATGATTTTAAATTTTAAATTTTTATGTTAGGTAAATATGTTAAGAAAAGGTGTACAAATTATGTTAGAAAAAATTAGGAAGGTTGTATGTATTCATTATATTTCTTTTAGTTGCCTAGATATCAATGTTCTTTACTTATAAAAATTATATTTTTAGATAAACTTTTATCCTTATAATTTAATGAATTTTATAAAGGTTTTATACCCATACTGTATTTTTTTTACATCTCGAAAAGCTATTAAAAAAACAGTAAAATGTACTGCACATTTAGTTCTATAGTCAATGTTTGTGCGTTTTTTACACTTAAAACTTTAGATAGCTACTATAATGGTTTATTAATTAAAATAAGCTTTTTGAGTATTTAATTTTTTTTAGTTCCTATTTCATACTTAGAGTATAGTTGCTGATCTTATATAAACATGAACATTTAATTTCAACTAGTTCAATGTTTTTCGAGCTTTTATTCATAAATTGTTTAAATAATGTAAATTAAATTAAAATTAAGATGTTATTATAATGTTTTGTGTCTAGACCGCGGTTATAGAATTTACAGTTATTATATAAACTTTGGTTCAGACAAAAACTGACTGTGTTGTCTATTACCGTCATTTTAGATACTCAATGTGCCTCGCTTAGATACATGACAATATTAAATATTATTTAAATTAAGGTTTCATCTCCATCATTTCTGAGCAATTTGAAAATTTTAATTTCTTAAAAATGGTCACGAGTCACGATGACCAATCACATTTATAAATTATAATGTTAGATAGTGTTACATTTTCTTATTTTTGTGTTATTTTAAGATCACCTGTCGCAACCAGAAGATAATGCCGTCTTTAATTTTTTCAATGAACCGTAGTATCCACTTTGATATTTGGTATTTAGTTCAAAGAAATCTAATCATACCTAGTGATACCGTGGTTTCATACTACTATACCAATTAACTATCGTAGTTTACTTTACTGTGTAAAAAGAGTGATATGTATATACATTATACTTGAAAAAATTCATTTTTGCATCCACGTATACTCGTATATTTTGATTAATTCGTTTTCGTTTTATATTTATAGTAATATTGTTATTTTATAATTATCTTATTATTATTATTATTAATATTATTGTACCTATTTATTCAATCTTTGTGACATCTAGAACAGCTTATAATATTCGGTTAGATGTGAGGTAACCTAATGAATGTAATGTTACCTTGCTAGGTAGTTACTAGTTTAAGACTAGTAGAGTATAACTACAGAAGATATGAGTCGCGAAGAATAGGATGTTTCGTGTTTGTATCACGTGGTAGAACATTTAAAATAACACTGAGTCTGGGAGGTACCGGTACCTATACGAAAACGAAACAGACCGTTTTTCATGATTAAAAGTCCAGTTTATATTCCGTTATAGGTAACAGGTATGTATAGATATTGATCAATATTCAATCTAATTATATGATGTGAGTTTTGAAAAAAGTTCAAATTTTTTCTCATCTTGTTTTATTTAGTTCATATAATCATAGGCATAGAGTGATCTTGGGTCGTTAAGTCCTCAGTATTATTTCGAAGGGGTTCTGCTCTAATATCTTTAATTAACAAAAAATCTTAAGAATTTTAAAAAAATGGCCATTTAATAGGTATATTATTAAAAAATTTCTACATCAAATTTGAATACAATTTTTATTAAAGAACAAATAGGGGTGAACGTGGTTAATGCATTTTCCTGTTAACACTTTAATTCTATTAATTAATAGAATATACTGTTAATCTATTGTATTATACATTTGATCAAATAAGAAATGTATAAAATGATACGATGTATATCAAAAGAAGTAAGAGAACCGATACCTAGGTACTTAAAAAATGTTTCTCGCTTCTAATAATAATTGTTAATTATAAGTTGTTATTATGTTAATATATTATTTTGCTATACACCTGAGGAAATACAGTTTATTATTATAATAACGCACTGTCTATGAGGTGGAAATATGAACTAGTTAACCTCAGCAAATGAAGATTTATGACCACTCAAGGAGGGAGGAGAGGTCTTTCAATAGGCGATAGCTAACCTGTAATTTAAACCGTGGTCATAAAATTAATAAGTGTTTTATTATGTAAGATTATGATTATTTTTTGATATATATAAATTATACATAATATATACATATTAGGTACATATATTTTATCATAAAAAAATTTATAAAATATAGATATCAAATATTTTATTTAAATGACAAAATATTCTCGTCCTAATTTTGCATGACAAACCTTACTAACCTCTCCAAAATCTATAAGTCTTAATAACTTACGAATTCCGGGTCTAGAAAAATAAAAACTACCTTCGTAATACCACAAATTGTTAAATGTCTCTAAATGACACTGATGTAGTATATTTTAACGTCATCTGTATATATAATCTGTCATTATAAATAATAGGCTATCAGTGTTAGCATAATAGATTAACATAAAAAATATAGTGCAGTTATAATGTTAATCTAAGAAGGTAGGCATTATAATTATTATAAGCATCATCTATATTATGTAATACGCATATTTTAGGCCTTATATAGATTGTATAACCACGTTGCATTTATACTATGCATCAATATATTTATATTAGGTACCTATCAAAAAGTCTCACATTTTCTAAAATGTAAATTATTTTTTATTTATATAATAGATATAGTTGTAGGTGATTTGTGTAACTATCTAGTTTTTAAACATGTTTTTATTATTTTGAAAATTAATAAGAACACTTAAATTATTAAATAATAAATAAATATTTAAAGTTATTAGGTATACCTGTATAATATTATGTATTCATATATTTTATAAGATAAGTATTAATTTAAATACAATTTTTGTCTGTTATTTATAATATATAAAATGCCCCAAAAGAATTAAAATTTAGTAATTTTGAAAACTTTTATATGATGGATAAATTCTTTAAGTAGATACAATATAGCTTATATTAAGTCTTTTATCCAATCGACAAAATGATTAGAATGTACATACTTCGTAATTTGTAGGTACTCAAGTTAGGTAAGAAATACCGAAGTACAACGATATATTATTTTAATATAAATCAGCAATTATTTTTTGCTGTTCACTGCATATGTAGACTAAAATATTATATCAGTTCTTATTTTATTTTTTATTTTGGAATTTTTCGTGTCTGATTTAATCGTGCAGTATGTAATATGATTTTTATTTTATAGACCTAACCTTTGGTTACATCCTTCTTAAACGCGATATCATTACGATAATCTATTACCTACTTTGTAGTACTTTAACTTTAAATTCAACACGAACCTATTGCTCGTACCATATAACAAATCAAATTATATTCTATAAATGGAACACGAGTGTGTTTTTGGCAATCTATTACCATACGTGCGTATCAAAAATGAAGTTAGACATGCGAACATTCTGTGGTTCTCAGTCAATTCCAAATTGCCAGTGTCGGAATAATATCAACAGTTGACCCAGTTTAAATGTGTTGCCTTTTATTTTGGACTATTTAAATGTTGGATTTTTAAAAATATACATATAAAGTAGAAAATTGCAGTTATTTTTTATTATGGTATTTTATAAAGTATAATAGTGTTGTAAATATATTTTTTTTAAATTTATATTCGGTTAATTTTATCTAAACGTTTAGATAATTATAATATAAATACATTTTATAAATTGTTTTAATTTTAAAACCAAACATGGCTGATGTAAATAAAATACTGAAACTTGATAGAGTGTACACGAATTTGGATTATTTGAAAATAACGTTACCCAGTGATCCAGATTGGCAGTTGAGTACTTATAAAAAATTGGTAGAAAAACAAAGAGACATGAGCAAGCAAGAAAATGTGTAAGTATTATTTATTCTGGATATAGTTTAGTAGTTAGTTTAATGTTGATGTACGATAATTGATATATAATTGGTGATATTTTTTAATTAATTTATTAAATATTGCTTATTATTGGAAAAGTATGTTTATTTTATTCATGTGACAGAGTATTCATATTGAAATATATTGGTGCTAGTGTATTCAATTATGTTTTATTTTAATTGATTATTTAATCTTCTATACCTATACTTATGGTAAATCTTACTTCTTTATAGTTATTAAATAGAACCTTATTCTAATGATAAATTATAGGTAGTATAATATGCAATTGTCGATTAATGTTCTCTGTTAAAATCATACATTATTAATTAGAAGAAAAATACAAGTATAGATAATTGTTTTTAATGTTAACTAAATATCTTATGATTAGCAATAATTATAAATACACAGAAAATAAATTTAGATGTAATAATTAAATAGAATTTAAAAAGTATTTATGAAGCAAAAAAAATATATTTTAATGTATACTTTATAAAGAGTTGTTAATTATATTCATACATAGATTATCGTCTTAGAATTCTTTGTAGAAGTTATTCTTGCTAACAAATTAGCCAATGTTGATAATTTTTAATAGCTGATATTTTTAAAAAGCTTGTTTTTTTCTATACATTTTACCAATAATTTAAATACTGAAGCATACTTGATGATGCTAGTACTTCCATTTTCATGTAGAATTTTTTAGAAAAAAAGGTCAAGAAAAGCTATTATTATAATTTTATATTTTAGTGTTTAAACGGCTGTAATTTACTATTGTTACTATTTATTATATGTACATATAATTATTAGGGTTGATGATCCAGTTTCAATGGTGTCGTCCTTAAAAGTTGGGTATTTATTTGAAACTGCATTTCATACATCGCCAAAAGAAACTGACCAATTATTGGATGAGGATTACCTATTGGAATTTGAAAAGGAAATAGTTGTTGAGGAATTCGACCGAAATACTGAGCTTTGGACAAATCGCGAGGTGGTGCTTGCGGCTAAAGTTTTAAGTGCAGAAAATCCTAAGAAACATGGTATAAAATTTGCTTCTGATAACCAGATGAGAAGAGTGTATGACATAATATTTGAAGTGTTTAGATGTAAGATTAAAACTATACGTATTTTGTACTATGATTTCTTTTATATAAATAAAAATATATAAATTAATGCAATTATCATAAAAAATAATTAATAAAATATATCTATTTTAAAAATAAGCATACAAAAAAATAATTAAAATTATGAGTAAAATTTTTAAAATTATAGATAATTTAAAATAATTCTAATTTTAGGTCTTATTCTGATTTTTTAGATAGATCGATTATCAACGAAATTCTAAATAATATAGATTTTGAAAAAATCTATCCAAATGTAAGATTCATTTTTTTTTATTTCTAACTTTAACACACTTGTTTAATTTTTTTATATTTAATTTAATATATTTTAATTTTTAAAAGTATTCTAAGATGACACTTCTTGTATGGTTGATGTCTTTTGATTACTACCGGAATAAATTTAAACCAAGACAATTAGATGAAAAGGAGATATTGAGTTTCAAGACATTAAAGTTGATTGAAATAGCTGACATTCTAAAAGAGATAAAAATCCAATTAGCCGCATCTTTTTCGAAATTTAGAATAAAACATTGCGCCTTATCATTGTCTGATATGTTGCCAAGACATTTACGTAATGAGCGATTCAAAAAATCTTCGGAAACTGTAATTAGTTGTTGGATAAACACATTTTTGACCAGGTGACTAAAGTTTATTAATAATACACCTATATCCTATATTTATTAAATTATAAGGTTAGAAATTTTTATATTTATACTTATTTATTTTTACTTAAAGCACAGAGAACGTTTTATCTGTATTAAGTAAATCAGGACTAACTCAAATGAAGAACTTTGAAGATTTAATTCCCGAAACATTTAAAATGGATCATTTATTGCCTTATTTTATACATATTTATCCGAAAGAAAAATCGGAGTTTTTAAAAAAAATACCATTGTTCCAGAAACATTTATTGATTTTACAGGTATTTATTAATATTATATTATAAGGTAAAAATTAATAATTAATTTCAAGAAACGTTGAGTAAAAGAATCGTTTGCTGTATAGATAGTTTAAATATATTTTTATTTATTTGGGTTATTTATTTATGAAATAACACGATAATAATATAATAATAATATAGATACAAATCGATATTTAAATATCTACTTCTATAGTCTACACTTCCATATTTATAAATAAATTATTAAAGATACATAAGGGTTGATTATTTACTACAAGGGTATAATATAAGTATTATTTACATGACTTTTATGTGAAATGCATTTTGCTAAAATAATAAATAATATAAATAAAATCATTTTACAAAACAAAAAAAAAAAAAAATGTTTTTCAATTTGTGTACAATTTATATATTTATTATTAGTTCATACTTATAATAACTAGAGAGCTCGGAGCTTAATAAAAATATGAACAAATGTATGAAAAAAGATACATAAAATTACATAAAAATTTTAAAAATATAGGAATAAGGTGTTTTGATCATTAAATGTGTTATATTAAATAAATAAAGTATGCTTAATATTTTAAAATAAAAAAGATAGGTGACTTACAAAGATGTGTTAGGTGCATATTTAAAATAAGTTATGTTATTATAGTAACAATTTTCATTGTTTTATATCCATTATTTTTTTTTGTAAAACAACTGAAAATTTATTTTTAATTTTATTTCTAACAATATTGCTAGTTAGTTGAATTTTATTTTTCTCTTCCTCTACAACTTTTATAGCATTTGCAAGATATAATTTTGAAAATTCCAACTGTGTTATTGAATCCGGTAGTGATACAAAGTTTTATTTGATATTAATTTAATTTAATTTCAATTCTGGATCAGCTATTAAATTAACTACTTTTTCAATGGAGATTGCATCTTGTTTGTTCAGTTTTATAATTTTATTTTTAATTGTATTAAAGTATTCCTAATAATAAAAGACTGTCGATAACCATGTTTCCCATTTAATTACCACAAGTTTTGGGGGTAATAGAATGTTAGGTGTTATTTTTTTTAGTATTTGAACTCCGGTAGGGACTTTCAGAAATATATTTTTTCAATTTTAAATGCAGGCCAAAAAAACCATTGTCGTACTGTTTTGCAAATAATTTAAGCGTGAGTTGTTACTTTTCTTGTAATTAAGTATTTTTATAAAACAAATTTTTAAATTAGGAATACTTAAAATTTCACAGTCACTTTTACTGTCAAACATAAGCTGAAATAATTCCAAATAAAATATTACGGGTTTGCTATAATATGAACCAATTAGCGCTGGCCCATGTGGCGGTCCATGTTAATATAGATGTATATTCCATATATTTTCAGAAATAATACAAATATACCTTAAAAAAGTAGAAAAATGAATAAAATGAACTAAAATAGCTAAAAACTGACTTGTAAATCAAGAATTATCTGAAAAATACTATAAATTCAAAACAATTTAATTCATACTATTTGACATCAGTCAAATTTTTATACAGATGAGTCTTGAATATAAGCATTAGAAAAAAAAAAGATGCAAATGCGTCGAGTTCTGGGTTTTAATAATAATTTAAATAATTAACTATATTAAGTAATATACTAATATGAAAAAAGTTGAGCTATAATTCGAATAACTATTTTATTTATTAGGTGTAAAGTGTAATGTTATATTTTTATTTAGATTCAATCAAAATTTAATATTAATTATTACTAGTATTTTTAAAACGATAAAAGGACAAAAGGTTAATTAATGTTGTAACAAATAGGACACTCTACTAATATATTTTACACGTATATTCTTAAAAAAGAATAATCTTCAAATAAAATATTTTAAGATATTGATGGTTATTATGTAATTTAAACTGCGATAACGAGATTTTATTTATACGAAGATAATTATTTATTTTTCAATCAACTGTAATCTTGATTAATAAGTTAAAATATAATACATTTTTATGTATTGATATGGTAGACCATAAAATATTCATTATTCAAAACAAATTAAATATCGATTCTAGTTTTTTTAAATGTCCCGCTATACTTCTTATGTATTCTACAAAATATGTTAATCTTTAAATGTATAATTAATAAATATAAAATATTAAATTATTACTATGTTTAAGAATTTATTATTTAGATAAGCCGAGTAGTACGAGAAATAAATTAGATAAATTCATGGGATATATATACAAGGTAATCGATTAATTTACCGATCAACTTATCTTGTCTACGTTTTAATTGTTTATAATTTTTAAACAATAGAGTATTAATTACACGTTCTGCGAACATTTTAATAACAAATATTTTACTTCAAAAATGCATTTAAAAATTAGAGGATTGCTATTTAAAATAAGGGAAATCCGCAAAAAAATGTTCTTGAGATAAAGAGCTTTTAAATTATTTTTAAAATAGCAGTATAATAAATACCAAAATTTTTTGTAAAAATGAGAGTATTAAGTTCGAAATCGCCCAGTGTATAATTTGTATATTTTGTTACTGTATGCAAATAACCTTAATAATACTTAATGATTTGGTCATTAACCTTTTTTTATCAGTAATCACTAATCAGCAGTGTACTTTGTTTTTGAAAAAAATATTAGTCTTATAATCTTACTATTATCAGAATAGTAATTTCTATTCGAGTAGGACATAATTACAACGTATTTTTGTTCGAGGAAAAAAGAATAATAGCTCTCAGTAAAAATGTATAGATAGAAAATTTGAAGTTATTATATCACACTTTGATAAAAACAATTACTTAAAAAATACGATTAAATGGATTACATAAATTGACACTTGTCCCTAGTCGAGTACTCAAACTATTTTGAGGATCTCAATTAGTGAAGAAAATAACGATGTATTGGTAAAAAGTTTTATTATAAATTATATAGTACAAATAGGTTATTATTTATGTATAAAATGTCATTCAACTTCGATATTTAAGATAAATAAAATTGATTGGTGTACATAGGTAAAAATACAATGTATTATTTACAATTGTTATTAATTTATTCATAAAATATATTTACAAAATTTGTCTATCGTCACTTAAAAAATATACACGCGTAAAATAACAATTATAATTATAAATAATATAATATAGGTAGTCTAAAAGAAAAATAATTTTTTATACAAACATTCGGAAATTATTATATATATATATATATATATCGGCATTTTGAAAACTGAAATATTCTGTTTGCGCATAAGTCGATGTATACACATAAATAATGCTTCAAAAAAAAAAAAAAAAAAATGATTCCCTTATCCATTGAGTTTAGTGACAAATAAACGTTATTTCTAATAAACGATGACTAGTATTTTCGGGCAAATGCACTCCCATCGCCGTCTAAACTCGGCACGAGTCCTTCTCCCGCTGCAGCAGCAGCAGGAAGAACGTCCCACCACGATCGTTATATAATATTATGTACCTATTTAACGTCCTACACATTCGACGGCAAGTCTTAAACGCATTGTGCAGGTGTTCGACTCCGGCTAATACAAGCCGACCTGTCACCATTCACCAACCTCCACCTCCTCCATCGGCAGCGGTTGAACTCGATCACGCGCAGGCGTTCAGACCAAATCGTCCGTCTTCCTGAGCTGAGCCTGGATGGCGGCGAACGTCTTGCCCTTGGTCTCGGGCAGCCAGAGGATGCAGCTGACTATGGACGTGAGGCTGAACAGCGACGATATCAGGTAGTTGCGGTACATGCCGCCGTTGTCGGCCAGCACGGGGTATATCTTGAGGGCCAGGAACGAAGCGACGGTCAGCGTGATGGTGTTGACCGCGTTGGCTATGGACCGGGTGTTGGACGGGAACAGTTCGCAGTTGATGGTGGACAGTAGCGAGCCGAGGCCGAGCGTGTGCGCCACGGACAGGCCGCCGACGGCCAACACGCACAGCCACCCGTACTCGGTTACGTCGTACGCGGTGCACCGGTCCACGTAGAAGTACGCGAATATGGCCGTGTCGAACGCGAAGCACGACGCGCACGACACGATCATGAGCGGCCGGCGGCCCACCCGGTCGGCCAGTATGGTGGACGGTAGCGCGGAGAAGAGCACCGAGCACGCGAACACCAGCGACAGCTTGTTGGCGTCCACGGCCACGTGCATTTCGGCGAACGTGATGGACGCGTACGATATGAGCGCCGTGACGCCGGCCATCACCCGGAACACGGACAGGCCCTGCACGATGATGAGCGCCTTGAGGCTCACCCAGTCGGTGAACAGCTCAGTGAAGGACGCGTTGCGCATCTCCTTGCATATGCACTCGACCACGGAGTCCATCTCGTCGTCCACCGAACTGCCAGTGTCGTCGCCGCGCAGCCAGACCAGCGCCTGTTTGGCGTCGGCCAGCCGGTTCTTCATCACGTAAAAGTGCGGCGACTCGGGTATTGTGGCGAACAAGGCGCAGAACACCACCGGGCCCACCATCACGGCGTACGTCAGGTGCGTGTAGTCCAGGTACATGCCGGCCGCGTACACGTACAGTATGCCCACGTACATCATTATCTGGAACATGGTGCCCAGGGCGCCCCGGATTTTCGGCCCGGCGATCTCGCCCGCGTACACCGGCAGCACCGTGTACGCGCCGGCCGCCAGCAGGCCCTGCGCGAACCGCACGGCCAACAGCCCCTGAAACGTGTCCACGTACAGCAGGGCCACCCAAGTGGCCAGCGCCATCGGCCCGATGATCTGCAGGCTGGGCTTGCGACCCCACCGGTCGGCCAGCACACCGAACGGCAACGACCCCAAGATCAGGCCCCAGTCGATGACCGATACGAACCACGAGGTCTCGTCCACCGTCATCGGTATCGGGCTGTCCGGTCCTAGCAGTTCCTCCATGATCGGAGACGTCCAGCCGAGTATTATGCCCACGTTCATTATGGACAGCGATCCTGCGCACAGTTTAACGCTTACGTATTACAATATTCTTACATTATTCGTACACTTGACGTCTTGTCGTGACGACATAATGTACTACAGTGATGAGTATTAGCTATTTATAATATTATAATATAGTTGAGTGTTTGGGCTTAAATTTATTCTAATATGTCCGTACTATACCTAGTGAATAATTTTTATTAAATTTCTTAAAATATTTTATTGTAATAACTACATGTTATATATTTATAAATTATAAGTGCTATATAGTAGGTAATTGAACTTATTGAACATAACTCATAAATCATAGGTGTAAATAAATATTAGGTTTAATAATATGTGATACGCACCTACAATGTTTGTACGCAATCGTTAACTTTGGCGTGAAAGTTATCAGTGCCATCTGATAGAAGTACCTACCTACGTATTTTGACAGTCGATATAGGACGAAATCCTTTAAATATTGTAAATGCAATTAGCCTAAATTTTTGAGGTAGCCCCAAACAGTCTCAATATTAGTCAAGTACTGTGTATGAATAAATTATGTATTATTTACAAAAAAAACCATACCTAATTTACATTTGATAAGTATTTATTAAACCAGCTGATCCTTTTATCGTCAAACACTAATTATTTCAAAATCTATTAATGTTTTTGAAAATATTTATTTTACATAATTTACAATCGAAATAAAATAACATTATTTATTGTTATAATTTTGTATGTTTTTTACTTTTTTAAATAACAACATGCATTTTTAAATTTATATTCTGAAACAGAATATTTTTTGGATTAGTCTCGCAAAAGCTTTATGTTAAAATAATTTTTCTGGGTAAATTATTTATAGATCAAAATACTGAGATAACTTATGTAATGAATAGTTAGAATATTAATTTATGTTTATAATGCGAATAGTTTTAAATTTATTTCTTGATATTTGTTTATGATTATTGATTAATAGTTATCTGAGTAGTGTGTATATATAATAGGTACTTCTTAAATATTTACTTTTAATAATAAAGATAATGAAAACATTATATAGGTACTAAGTATAATATAAAATAAAATTAATATATTTAATTTAAATAGAAATAAAAAAAAAAATATATGTTTATTGTGGCGTAGTATGTAAGTACCTATTATGATAAGATTTAAATATATTTTAAACATAAAGTAGGTACTTCTCTAAGTAAAACTAATAATTAATTGATCAGACATAAAATATTAAATTTACTAATTGTAACTTGTCATTTAAAAATGTTTAATCGAATCTTATATTTGTATTAAATATCAAACAATTTAGGTACTTCATATTTATTTATAAACATCGGTTAACTATAAAAATTGCCAATATTATTTATTTAGTAGATAGGTATTCTACTAGACTTTAGACTGAGTTTAGACTTTAATAAAAAGTAAATATCATCATTTTCTTATCTTAAAGTTATTACAATGAATTAAACATTTATAACTTTTATATTTATGTCTAGGACCTCTTAAGATTAACAATAAGTTATAAATATAAGTAAAAATTTGTCTACTTTTAAAGTATTATCATTTTTCATACACAATAAAAACCTAATATTTAAATAATATATATAATTCAATGTTGTATAAAAATATGAAATACATAGATAAATTGATAAAAAATGTGAGAGTCGCGATCTCTTCAGTTGAGTTCAATTATTATAATAATTGTATATAGAAACTAAAATAAAAGTTACACCACATAATTTGTAATAATTCATTTTGTAAGAGATTTATTTACAATAAATTTATCAATAAATCCGACAGTAATGAATTAAATTAAATAGATAAATATGCATTGTTTATTTTAAAAACTGCTTTGCTTTTAAAGTGACGTTTTAGGATATAGCCGACATAGGTACTTATAAGTTTTAATTATAATATGATGTATGCACTTGAAATAACCTATGTTATTATTTTTTTGTTAACTATCAAGAATTAAGCTGATTAAATAGATTTTTTTTATGTTTTAAAATATTTAAGAGTATATAGTCTAACAACATAAAAACACTTATCTGTGATAGAAAAACACTCAATTTTGTATGATACCTACTTCAAAACTACCTTAAAAACAATTATTCTTTATTCAATACGAGTTTTAGGAAAGATATATATTTTGTAATCGATTAAATTTAAATCGAATATAGTTTAACTACTTAGAGAAATGTAATATCTTTTGATTAAGTATTTAATTTTTTTTCTTGATTAAATTCTTAACCTAACAATGACTACACTTAATTAATTGGCTAACATCATATTAGTTTGAAACAACTTCGATATCGTACTTAAGAAAGTTTCTAAATTTAAAACTGTTTCTTTTTCAATTTATTATCAGTTATCTATAATAGGTATATCATATAATTAACTTGTCCTTATTAAATTTGTCATACATCACCCTTATTGAATAATAAATAATACAATTATATCATTATTTTTTAATTTAGTCAATTTTTATAAAGGATAAAATAAAAAAAAAAAATGGATACTTATGTTTATCAAGTATTGCCATTACATTATATACAAGAAAAAATTAGTAGTGTTAAATATTTTTAAACATTTGAGAGGCGATTGTTCAATAAACCTTACTCATTTATTAATTATTTGTTTGAAATTTAAAACATAATAAATTAATAAACTTAGAGATTTGAAATTTCCAGCAACAATCTATTTAAACGTTACATAATCTAAAAAATTATTACTATTTTTTTTTTTTTTGGCTATATATAAAATTTAAAAATCATTTTATTTAATAAAATATTCTATTAGTTCTTGTGATAAGTGACTTAAACTTGTAAAAAGTTTGGAAATGATATTATTAACCCTTGATTAAAGTTTTAGTCCTAATATAATATTTAATAAATGATACAGAACTATATCATTCATATTAATCTAAAATGTAGACATTTAAAAAATACTTTAATGTACTATTAATTTTTTTATAAATGTCTTTGTTATGATTATGGTAGTTTGAAATTCTAAAATATATTTTTGAAGCTAATCGAGTAAAATTTTATCGTCTATCTAATAAGGAGTAGCCTAATCATTCTGACGGACATTTAGACAGTTTAATTATTTCCATTAAAATTAAATTTTTTCTTACCTGCAGTTGCAGCCAAAAATTGTCTCAAGATTCCTTTGTTTATCATTTTGTTTTTGTTCTTGTTTTGAGATCAAAACTGATTACAAATTAAAAGTAACTCGTGAACAATAACTAATATTATTTATAGATAAATAATCGCCCAAGACCGTTGAACAAAATTATTGCTACTGTTATAGTCCTCTGGTAATAACGTTATTCAATTTTAAGTTATTTATTATTTATTATAAATATTATTTCCGCATTCATATGTGACTGTATTTAAAAAAAATGTTAGTCAGATCGGTGGTTTGGATGAATGCAGAATACCGAGTGGCAATCGTAGATCAGGCTCAGACACTTATCGAGACAGCTTCTTATCAGTTATCTTTGAACTTGCGAAAATCAACGAGTACTGACGACTGTACAATATGAAACATAAATCTGAACAATACAAAATAATCCCTTTATCAATAAGTATCACGTGTTGAGTTATATACTATGAAAATTATATTTATTATAGTATTAAATGTATTTAATGTAGTATGATATATTATGTACATACATTTATACGTTATATATAAATATTCAAAATTTAATATTTTCGTTAAGTTTGGTTAATTTTAATCTTCCTTTTAAGATTTTATCTGATTTATGAATCACTTATATCTATACTGTACAATAAAGTAATTGTAGAGGTTTTAATTCAATTAATTCGATGCTAATTTATTTATATATTATGTCAATCTTGTTATATCAAATCTTATTTTCCAATAAGTCATCTTTTTATTAAAATTTATTCAAATTCAACTATTTAGCACACTTTAATGATTCACAATCCAACCGTACATACATGTATTCTGTGCTTAAAAATGTCAATACTGATATTAATATTATGTTAATTAATAGACTGAGAAGTGTCATATAGCATTAATATTATAGTCAATAATAATATAAATAACCTCCCACTACTAAAAGAATTAATATTCATTTTTTTATATTTATATAATTTTTATTATCCATATAGTAAATATTACCCGTAGAAAGTTATTCTATCATTTGAAAGTTTTACTTGTATGAAAAAGTAATATCTACATAAACATAAAAGGTATAAAAATAGAAAACATTATTAATTTAGAAATATTTAACAATTTTATAAATTGTATAATATTTACTCTATGCCTGTATATAATTTTCATTGCCTTCATATTTCCTAAGAATACGAGATTATAAACGAGAAGTCATTTAAATAAACGATAAAATACGTTAAATTTAATAGAAAGAGATAACGTTCCTATTTTATAACTGTAGGTTCCACTGATTATAAAGCGAAATAATTGGAAATTTATTAAAATATAAGCCATATAATATTATTTTCATTTGTTTAACTTTTCTTAGCTCATAGTATGGTTAACTTTATTATAGTTTAATAGGATATTGGATATTAGGATAAATATGCATCTAAACACGAAATTATGTAATACATTTATAATCACATATTACGATTATATGGATAGGACGGGTAGGTATACGCGTACATAGAAGACTTTTTCAGTCTATCAAGTATTGCTGATCGTTGACATATGACTTATTTTAGATTTTTGTCCCATTTCCTAGTTGAAAAAAAATCGATTCTTCAACACTTTTAACCTTTATTTTATCAACGTATCTTTTTACATTTATCATTCTCGTCCACCGCTCCATATCCCAATTTCTCCGGCAAAATCATATAAGTATTGATATAGTTTGATATTAACTTTTCGTTATAATTTTTAATTAATAACTGTAAATTTTTATAATATATTGTATAATTCAACCTGTTCATTTTTTTTTTAATGCCATTGTTTTTAGGGCTTGTCCCGTATTTATGAACAAAATAATATATATATACTCACAAACAGTAATTTTATGTCGTCGGGGTAACGACTTTTGTACATATTATATAATATCAGGATTAATGTCAATATACTTGTAATACGTTATATTTTGCGTTAGGTAGCTGTCCACATAACGACCGTAAACACAATACTTGACTGGATGTCGTCAATCGTCAATGGTCACGGTTACTACTGTTGACGGAGGCATTGTCGAAAACTAGACAACCAGACCACGGAGACGGTGAACGAGAGCTCTGTTTGTAGTCATATCCGAATGGCTACGCTTTTACATAATAAAAACATGTTGCCACGATACTGGCAACACGATGGTCGACAAGAGGCACGTAATCGTAGCCGAGTGCACGTATACAAGGGAATGTATAAGGACAACGCAGAAACGTGGAGTGGGTAGCAGGGTGTACTTTGTTACCTCTATTTGTCTACGTTTATTAGTCTGCCATAAAATGTTCAAAGCACAGATAGCCAATACACTAAAGTTAAAACCATCGTAATGCGTATAATATTATATAATATTACACGTAGGTACGCATGCATCGAACATACATAAAATACGTGTATTTACTATGATTAAAAAAAAAGTGGACTGACGATTAAAAAAAATTGACTAGCTTAAATGTTGACTCCACAAGAAAAAAACTCGAATGATTCAAATGGCTTCACTATCCCCGACACGCGTCCTCAACCGAGCTGTTCGTTCGCCGATTACTGAATGCGTTCCGAGGCAGCCATCGTGCACGGCCTGTTCGTGTCTTGAAGATAACGGTCGAATCATATCGTATATGCGTTTATCGAGTTTGCCTGGATCAGTGGTCAGCTACCTTTTTGGACTCTAGGGCCACATTCAAAAATTAAAAAAGTTTCGCCAGCCGTGTCAGACACAAATAAAAAGTATTAAATTATCATGTAAAAGTGTTACAATTCAATAGGTAGTTAAAAATTAAAGAGTAATGAAATTAAAACTGTTTGAATATTTGATAATTACATTTAATGAGATTTTTTTGTGATAGTTATTTTTCACTATTTTTTCGATTTTTATATCAATTACTTGTACACAGCATTATAAGCACATGTTGGAGATGGTCACTTGTTCAGCGAGATCGGTGTGAATTTTTAATTTTTTGTTGTATGAGAAAAGGCTTGCTCGCACGTACACATATGTAAACCCAAACATACAATAATATATTCCGTTTTAATTAGAATTCAAAACAATTTTTACAAGTAGGGAAATTCATTTTTTCTAAGATCAGACCGTAAAAGACTTTTATGAAATCACGCATCACGAATTAGTTAATTTTTACCTTGTAGTTTTGTGTCAAGTTCGTTCGCGTACTTCAATATATCAATAAAAATGTCAGTTCAGAAATCCAAACTTTATTTTTAAGCGCGGAACCGTTTTCTCTTTTTTCTTCCAAAAAGTCTTATATCTCTTGACGTAACATGAGACACCGATAGGTACACATTAAATCAAATACAATTCATTTATATAGACATAAAATGTGCAGTTTTAAGGACAGTAACTACACAAGAACCATTTAATTTCGTTAGTTAATATAGTCATATGTTATAATATATGATTTAAAATAACATGTAACGTAACGTCTTAACGTATCTCATGCACACTCTACTCAAGTCGTAAAAATGTAATACAAGTACTCGAATAGGTCTTAAATTATATGAATCGACTTAGGTGTGCACACCACTTGTTGCTCATCAGCATCTCCGTCCACCATTAGCGGTTGGACTCAGCTGAAGTTCCGGTAAGAGGGCAAAATTGACGGCATCAGATAATTACGGCGAACTTTTCAAAGGCCGGAAACGACGCGACGGCGTTGACTGCGTTGGTTGTGGCGGCCGGATATCGAACGGGAACAGCCCATTGCAGTTAATGGTGGACAGCGACGAGTCGAGGCCGAGCGTGTGCGCGCGACGGACAGCCCACCGACAGCCACCGTCCGTACTCGGTGACGTGTCTAGTCGTACTCGGTACACAGTTCCACGTAAGATTATGCGAATAATGGCCGCGTCGAATACGAAGCACGACGCGCACGACACGATCACGAGCGGCCGGCGGCCCACCCGGTCGGCCACGCGCATCGTCCGGACCACAGTGGTCGGTAACCCGCGGGCCGCATTCGACCCGCGCGACTGTTCCACACGGTCCGTTCCAAAATGACAGTTGAATTGATTATTTTATATTTTTAGCTATTTCCTTAAGTAGATGACTCACTCATTTCAAAGTTCATAGGTCACCGAAGTAAAATAACGTAACCGATACAAAATATTGTATACAAAAAATTTGATATGTAGTAAATAAAAAAAAATCCCCGCTAAGCCGTCGCACGATAAATGATTTGATATTTATTTTTTCAATTGTCGAATCGTCGCTTATTTATGGTGTGTGTAGCTATAACAATTGAATAATCACATTATGAACTGTATGAACATAACACAATCGTGTGTAGTCACTTGCGCGAATAAATTTCGTCTCCGAAGAACATCATCTTTGAGATTACTTCCTATCTGGATGTTTGATATACATGAACTATTTACCCGATTTTTTTCATTATTGTGTAGGTACTTACTATTTCGGCGAGCCAGGATAACGACAGTTGCAGCTAGATGATTAAAATATTAATTTCTGACTATGTCACAAACCAGAGGTCTCCAACCTTTTTTTACGGAGGGCAAAATCTGAGATACACTTTGGCATTGCAGGCCAAATTTTTTAAAGGAATTGAAAGATAACGAAATTGAAAATAAAAAAAATATTTTTTGATTTTAGAAAAATGAATATTTTTTCGATTAACGATCGCCCCCTTAAACATGATAACATAGATAATACACTTGACGGGGTAATCGACAACGATTAACGAAAATCCATTTATTTTATTTAAAGGTTTTATTATTTTTCTTTTACTAGGAATAATATTTTCAAAACATCAGTTAACTTGACGGGCCGGAACCGGCCCGCGGGCTGTAAGTTGGAGACCCCTGATACAAACTGTTACAATATTTATTACTTTTTATCTAAAAAAGTTTGTTCAAAATGTTGATTTCGGAATTCCTTGCATTCGAACTTTATCTATTTACATACATATAGAAATATTCGCAGTTAAATACATTATATTATTATGTATCTATTATAATATATATATTGCTTGCCATTTGATGTCAAAATTATTTATTAGACTGCCATTGTCAAAGTTCAAATCTAAACTCGATTTCTACTTTCTAGTTTAATTTAAGCGATACATGAACCATGCAAGTACCTATGTGAACATAATTTCCAACATACATGTATCCTGCATATATATACATATATTGTGCTTGTACTTAAATATGTTATTATAATATTTATACTTCATGTTTTTGAATTACATATAGGTTATTCGCGTTTGTATTGCGTGTTGCTAACATCATCGAAGAAACATTGAGTATATAAAAAAATTATTTTATCTTTTAAATAATAAATATCAAGTTATAGAGTTAGCGAACGCGATACATATTTTATTTGGTTTCATTTACATCAAAGTGGTAAATGACCTAATTGTTTCAGTAAACTATCTATCGAGTCGAGTGTAAATCAAATGTATTCATGGCGTGCCCTAAGTAGTAATTATATCTATGTGCAATAAGTACATAATACGTTAATACATAATTTACGTATGCATTAAATTACACTACAACTTTGCAAAAAAAATTTGGATAATTATGATTTATGATGTTTTATTATTTTTTATAGTGTATTGTGTTGTATATTAATTTATACACAATATTTATTATGTTATTTAATTTCAATCAAACAATAGTTGCTTCAACTATATATAAAGTAACGACAACGATATGTTGTATGTATTACCTATTAAGCTCACTGCCCATAATGAACATGTATTGCTTAGATGTGTTACGTGGCAGGGTAGACGGGACCTTAGTCCTGGGCCACAGGCTTGATCAAGACACACGCTATTTGAAATATTATGTTTAATATGCAATTTACACAATCTAATTTTTAACTTTGTTTTTTTTATTTAGACACATTTTAAACGTATTATAATTATTCGATATTTACAAAATAATAATAATAATAATAATAATAAATAATAAATAATATATAAATAAAAAAATTATTATATATATATATAATACATATAATTATATATTATATAGGTAATATATAATATTATTATTATTTATTATTTATTAAATAAATAATAAATAATATTCATAATTTACCAAAAAATTAAAACTTAAGTTAATTATAATCAAGAAAATATTTTTTCTTTTAAATTTTATAATAGTTTAATTTAACCAGTGGAATGGCAAAATGCAATGATTATTATTTTATTATAATTTATAACCATTTATTTATAAGTGATTAAATTAACTTTTTCTCGTGTCAATAAGTGGTTAAATTATCATTATTATGTTATTATATATTTATTAATTAGTTATATTTACACAAATATTTACCAGAAGTTAGGTAATTTTTAGTCTGGCACAACATTTAACTATTTTTCTACTTTTTTTTAATTATCTACAATTGTAATTACCTTGGACTCCATGTTTTATGGATGGCTATCAAACATTTTTTTAATACGTATATACTACGCATAATCTTCAATCATATTTTTTTTCGTTCAAACAGACGTTTTTTTACCTTTTAAATATTTTTAGGAAAGTCTGGACTACTAGACAACTCTTATCTTCCTAAGTAACGGCATTTGATTCTACACTACTTGGCGCTTGAAATGGTAGGATAAGTTTTTAATAACACGTTTTCATTAATCCCCTCCCAGGAAATTCTTCATATAGATACCAATGTATATAAATATTTAAAAATGTATTTATTATTTGTTGGTAAAACTATTCACATTCTGTGTAAAACGTTTCAATAGCCGGATAGTATTAAAAATATCAAAGACATAGCAATATAAAAATGAAAAAATGACAAAGAATTAATAAATATGTGTAATGAATTCGAAATGAATATCAATATTTTAATAGTTATTAAAATATATCATTGCCATTTGACATATTATAGTAGATCGGAGTGGTTATTTTTTTATACTCTGAAATCGGTAAAATCAAAATGAATAAAACAAATATTAGGAAGCTATTATACTACGATACCTAGAATTTTCATATCATTTAACAAATATTGAAATGAAACGGACTATGTCTTAACTAATTAACAATGACAGTATGAGTTTTTTCAACCAAACATCAAACAAAGTGTAATTAATTAATTAATTAATATCAAGGGCGTTTTGTTTCATTTATTATTATGAGCAATGAGCATACATGTACACAAATTACTGCGGGTGATAGATGTGTGATGTCTCTTGTCAGACTGTCAGAATCTATATTTGTTCATATATTATGATTTATTTCAGTCTGTCCTAATTAATTGGACTTAGAATCCATATCTCAAGACTTCGGTTTATTTGAAACGTGCGTTTCAGTTTGCTATTTGTGTAAATTGAAGTCCGACACGCATCAAATATATATATAGGACTTGTATACATTGCAGTGTGTCTGTGTATAGTGTATAGGTTCACTATTGTTTCACAGGCATATTATAAAATGTAAAATAATATTGTCGCAACTACCGTATGTGTCAGTTGAGCTTCATTTTTGCATAAACCAATAATAAAAACACACGACAATGTTTAAAAATGACATTTTAAAATGATTTTATAATTTTAACAATACGTATATTATAATAATATTCTAAGCATACATATGGTACATTGGTACGAGCTAGTATTTAGTAGATAGTCAAAAATTGGACGATTAATCTGATTGAAAATTATTCGAATCAATTTGGCCTTTGAAAATTCCTTAATATCACATTGACGGAGTTGAATTGTTAATGAAAATAAATGTTTCCCATATAATCGAAATAAAAAATACGTTTTGCAATAATAGAACTGCAAGTGCACAGACGTGCACTGTGTATAACATGTGTGTATTAATACACTCACAACATTCGAAACGATTTTTGTGTCGATATCAAACATATTTAATTCTATTATTGCAAACAAAAATTTCAATTTTTCGGGACTCCAAAATCATAAGTCATAATATCACTACATAAACAAATATTAAATTTTAGTCCCGGGGAGAAGGATTTTTATAATATGTTCACGGTACCTGCTGCATATAACTATTAATAATTTGTATAAATGTCGATGTTTTATAACAGGAACGCAGATATTGTTTGGGCCCCGCTATGCTGGATCGGACGATGAGCGCCAACAAGCTGTGCGGTAACGTGGCTCAGACGCATTTTACAATCCAAACGGCAGTCGCCTACCTGGCGTCTCTGTTGTTCAAACGAAAACAATCGCTGATCGTTTACGGAGCAGCCGAAAGGTTTGAAAGAGTATATTATACATCCTACTGAGCACAGTGTTACAATACAATAAAGGCCATACGAAAACATTTCAACCATGATCTTGAGTTTGATTCAGGTCTTTTCTTTTTTTTTTTTTGATGTATTATTGTAAGAACTTATCACATTATTTTTTGAAAAATTATAATTAATAAGTAATAACTAATAACCTTTATTCCGTGTATGCGTTGCAAAACAATTTTGTTTTAATCGTAACCAAAAAATTCAAATTATATTGTTTTTTTTTTTAATCTTAAAAATTGACTAAATGAGAGTGATTTTTAACAATTGTCATATATAAAATTGCATGAAAATAATATGTAAAATGAATATACTTTTACAGTTCAGTGTTAATTAATTTTTATAAAATAAAAAATTTTATAAGCAGACTATTAAAATAAAATAATATAATTCAAATTCGCTTAAAAAAGAAGAACGATTAAAAGAAATAACTGTTTTGCTAGCCTTATGAGACAAATAAGATTAACAATTTGAATTTTTCATATACTAATGTAATAATGAGTCTTTAATACAGCAAAGCAATCCAAATTAAATTTAAAGTCATGAGTTTGAAATATTTTGTGTTACTGTTAGTGTCGAACACCTCATACACTAGAGGTCATATACTGCAAAAAATACGTAAACTGATCATAACTTCATGCAGACATGCAATACGTAGAGGTTTATCCATCCCGTTTTTAAATTTAAATCTATCCGTCTAAAATATTATTCCGAGTCTCGTAACAAAATCTGTAGCTTTTTAACGATAAAATATAAATTACGAAATATTCAATTTGGAATAATATTTTGTACATGACTTTATAACTAAAAGTAAAAATAAATATATTTTAATAATATACCAATATATGAACACAATATACGATAATATTTCATTTTCTATTCGTCTGTAAGGCATTGATGTATTGATGTTGTTTTTAATTTTCTCCTAATAAATTTCATCGAAATATTATATCGACCGACTGTTATATCATAAATGTATAGCTATTGCTACGGTCTATTAAATTGAATATATATTTTATATTCATTTAAGGAAAAACGACTATTACAACTATTTCGTTAGCTTGGGTGTGCAGAACTGCAAATTGCTCACCGAAGATTTCCTTCAGTCAAGCTCCAACAATCAGTTATCATTGGATATCGTGTCCATTTTGGCTACACCGCCAAACACAAATACTGGGGTAAGATTGTCATAATATATTATACCAGATAGTGTGCGGAGTGCTAAAAGCAAAGCTTAAGCCTTAAATTGATACAACATGTAAAACGGTCTGTGCTTTTTATATTTTGATCCATTTAATACAGTATTGTCCCGTACAGCAAATCATTTGGTAAGGAAATAGATAATTTATTAATTTACTGAACCAAACTATTTTGTTTTCGAAACCGAAATTGTTGCTTTATTTAATAACAGTAAAAAATATATTAATATTATATAAACGCCGATAATGTTTTCCTTAAGACTTGCCACAGGCACACAGTAGTTGATGTCTAATCAATAATCATATTTATTAGGTAGGTAGGTACAGTAAAAACAAAATAAAACACGTACGATCAATGTTCACGGCTTAATTATGTAACAAGAATTTGGTATGACGTTTTATACTTTTTTTAATATTGTATATATATAAATATTGTTTTTTATTGTATTTATTTTTAAACGTAAAAAAGTAGGTACTCAATAGTAAATAATACTAAATATTCATATAAATAAATATGTACAGTAAATGGGCGGACATCAGGAGGATATGAACTACAAAAAAAACTGTGTAACACTTCAACACTTGCCATGTTAAATATATATGATATCAGATATTCCGTACAGCGACTTAGTGGAAAATTATTAACTTGTACAGGTCACGGACCCCGTTCAATTGGTATGTTCAAAAGGTGGAGATCTAACGTTGCTCAGAGCTGTGGCGTCGTTGGACTACACCGAAGAGTCGTCGGACATACCTTGCATGTTGGACCAGAGAGACACTCTGCGGATGGCCATGTCTAAACCTCAGGTGCGTAATTCGATTATAATATATTGCAATTTTAATTTTAGACCATTAAATTTTTAATTTTCCTTATTTTGGGCAAACTACCCGGAGGTACATGTACATATAATTATAAAAACCAATTCTAACTTTGCAAAACCCTTGAAAACTTACACAAAAACAAAATCCGAACCTTCCAATGAAAACAAAAGCATCCTTTTACAGTTTTACGTCTAAATAATGTGTACACTATCCACAAAGACCACACGCTTCCAACAATACAAAGTGTAACAACATTTTTCGACAAACGTATTCAATCAATGTTCACACTTCCGTAACCATTTTAGTCTTATCATCTTCACAAGTTACGAACTGTTCGTTCGTAGGTACTATAATTCTAGTATTTCAAGATGTCTCTGAAAGTTGACTGAAATGTAAATGGTAGTAATACAATCAAGTTTCTGGATGAATGAATACGGCCTGCATATGTTAATAAAGATAGGTACCTAAATTGATTCTTCATACAAGCCTCGTCGACTGTTTGTCCAGTCGCCAAGGCTTTTGCTTATTTAAAAATTAATTGCTGCATGCGAAATTTACTTTTGTTAATAATAAAACATTTATCATTTTATAAAATATGAATATTATAATTGTAATGTCGCCTTCTTATCTCAGTTGTACAGGACCGTAGATATATATATATATATATATGTATTAAAATTTATGCGCTGTGCGTATAGGTGCAAATCGTAGTGTACGAAACGCATTCCCGGTTGGAGCTGGAAAACGGCGGCATGGTCAAGGCGGTGGTGGAAGAGATGAACGGATGGGCGTACGAGAAGCACAACATGGACAGTTATTTATCGGTGAGCGCCGACGATACCAACAAATTCAACACTTCGGTTGAGACACCCTGGAGACCGGCAGTTTTCCATCCGGTTGAGGTATGTGTGTGTTGTACGTTAAAGTATAATAACGTAATACATATTTATAGTATATTCATTGGTCGCAAATTTAAAAAATTTAATGCAGGTGGTGTCAAAATTACGCGTAGGCACCTTTATTGAGTATTGACGAACAGTTCTTTTGTCAGATAGTAAAATTTAAACGTGCAAATCAGAAGCCGTTTGTAAAAAATAATTAGATGACTTAAACATATAACAACCCATTTATAATACATGCTGCATACCGAGTTCAATATACTTTTTTTTTTTTTTAATTTTAAGAATTATTTTAACGTTATTCAAAGGACGCAAAGATGACGCATAGAAAATTCTCATAACCTTCCAAAAATGAGCTGTTTTTCATATCATTACTTCATAATTTATAAAACCGTTAGCATCTAATTGCACCAAATTCTGAGGTTATTTTTTAAGCGTAGGTATTGTCCTACAATTTTTTTACTTCATACCGTTGTACACGATAAGATACAATATTATGTTTTATATTGTCAAATTGCTACTTGATATTTTTATCACCTAGTAAATTATTTATTTATTGGTATAGCTGAGCCGAGTTAATATTTGTCCAAAACAATCCAATGTTTGCTAAATATTTACAAAATTAAAATAGGTACTTGTTTGTTATTACACTGCTATCAGGTGATCGTCCGCTGTGCTATGATATTTTTTATATAACGCTACAACATTTTCAAATAATGGTTAATAATAATTAGTATAAATTATTTACTATCCATAGTAGCATAGTTAACATTCAAAATGTTGTAGCAACATATAAAAAAATAAAACGATTTTCTAAAGAACTTAAAATATTGCACATTTTATTTATTCCAACATTATTATTATTTTATTTTTATTTTTGTTAACATTAAATACCAGTATCAAATATTGTAGAAAATAACTTATTAAAATTAATTGTTAATAATATTTTAAAATAAGCTAAAACGGTTTATAACCTAGCCCTAATCTATCTTGAAGTTCTTATCTATGAACTTTAAATTACAACTGCAAGCAATATAGTGAAAAGTCGAAAACGTAATAATACTATTAAAATAATAAAATACAGTTTCAAATAGTAGATATATGAAGTATTTACCTTTTTTCCTTAAATAAATAACATAATAAACTTAGGAACATGTAAGATATCGTAGAAATGCAGAGATATTGATTATGAATATCAAAATTTTTATTTGAATGCTGAAGTAAGAACACTTAGTAGTGGGATAATAATTTTAAATGGATTATAATGGCACAACAATAAAAACCAAGTATATTTACATTACCGTTAATTTATAATAAATTATAAGCTAATATTTAAATTAATGTAATACATTTTAATTTATGCATTTATAACTTAAAATGCTGTTAAAAACATATAACTAGGTATAAATACATTTATGTTAGGTTGTTAGGTATAACGTATATAAAAACGTTCAAATACAAATGAAACCGTTTACAATAAGCAAAACAATTTGATAGTTCAAATTTAACATAATTTTGTTTTACCCTTGTTAAAAGTGTAAAAATTGTCTGCACTTCCAAGAACCACAGAAAATTCGACTACTTAGTTCAAATCTAGGTCAAAATAATTTTTTTTAAATACAAAAATAAATAATTTTTCCAAACAAAAGACTAAGGAGTTTATTTATAAGTATCTATCTACATACATATTACTACTTACTAGGTATTTATAAGATACTTACCTGTTATCAAAAGGTAAAGCGTTGTATAAATTTTTTTTTTAAAGTATCTACGAATTTAAATACCTCAGATAATTTTCAATAATAATAAAAAAATTTAAAATTTCTAGATGTTCATCCAAAATACGCTATGAAGTTGGTTCTCTTTTAAGGTTTGAATACTGGAAATGTTATTTATCTGTAATCGAGTGTATTTTAGGAAAGAAAAACTTCTTAATATGACTAAGAATTAAGAATATTAAAGACGTCTTTGCTAAAAATCACATGCGCGTGTGTTCATAATTTATATTAAGATTCCCGACAAGGATAGGTTTGAGACGAAGATACTGTATCCGGATAAGACAATTGAGAATATGGAAAAGAACCATGTTACTGGAAGTCTTTATTTAGCCGCCGTCAAAAGAGTGGTGAGTAGTGTACAAGATACCAATTAACATTCATTGAGGTATGCAACCAATATAATTTATTCAAAATAAAATAAACTTAATATACATGTATAACTATAGTCTTACCGTGTGTATTTTAATAAATATAATTTAAATAATTTTTCTGAAACATAATACAGCAAGAACTTTTTAAATAACTATTAATTATTAATATATAAAAGGGACACGTTAACTATTATCATTTTAAGTATTTTATAGTTTTTATTCATACTCGAAATAAGAAACATTTAATCATTATTAATTTACACGCATTTTACAAATTATTAATATTGTTCCGAGAGTTTGTAAAATAAGGAAGGAAGCTGACGGAAGTGTATTTCTATTTGCTTGTTTTCAAGGAATTGATGACTTTCGACGCGAACCATTTGATAAGAATGGCTGAGCAAAGAGGACTGTTCGGCAAGCCCGTGAAGGGACGTAAACAGAAGATTCCCAGTCCCATTATATTGTTGTCTCTGACCAATAGCGACGAACCCAGGTAACACACTGATGATTGACGAATAATAAAAAAGAATGGACACTCGTAATTTTATCAGATTTCATGTGCTGTATATACTTAAACGTATTTATTTTAGAGTAATGTTGAAATTTGAGCAAATGCACGTTTTGGTGCCAACGCACTCATTTCTACAACGTTGTGCCAACAAAACATTACTATGTCCTCGTTTTGGTAAACCGTATGACAAGACTTCCATAGCGACCCGCTGGTGGAGGATAAGCATACACCATGTAATCAAAGCATTGAGGAAGCCTTTTTTTGTATGGACTAAAGTGAAAATGGTTAGATTTGGAAAACGTACAAATAGAATACCACTGAAATTGAAAAAAGTAACTACATCTTTTAAACCGCAAAAAACAAAACGGATTTATTCATATATATGCTTGTGACGTATAGTATAATTAATTTAATACATCAATAATAATATGTAATATCATATATTAAAAACATAAATATAAATATTTTATTAACTAACTTGCTTTTGTTAACAACAACTTGTAATGGTTGTGTGTGCGCTTCTCCTTCATCACTATAGTCTTAAAATTTGGTATTATATTATTTTCTTAAATTTTTGTGTGGTTGCCATTGTTTTAATTTTATTCAAATGTATTTGTTGTCCAGTTGCACTTTTAAGTATTTTGAGGTTACTGTCTTGTATTTGACGAATAGAGACAGTTTTTGGCATAACCCTAGAATTTATTCCTCCTTCAATTCTTCTCATTTTATTACCTGTCATGGGTAATCTGTTCACAAATTGAATATTTCCTGTATTTTGACTGGGAACAGAGAATGTTTGGTAACCACCACTGGATACTAAGCTTTTTGGTGCTTTGTTCACTACTAGCTTGACTTTGGAAGGTGAGTCATATGCAACCTATAAAATTTAAAAATTTAAGAATATAAAATATGAAAATTAAAAATGAGGTGTCTATTAATTGCTTGGATTATAGAGCTCTGATATAATTGTGGTATTTTATATTATATATATTATATATATATTTTTAAGAGAATATTACATGGTCATACAGAACATATCAACTCAAGTCTTGATTACTAATTATCATGCACACCTGTTTAATTTTTAGACGTTCGGGAATTGTAGTTCTAGATACAGTAGGACATAAAACATCAAAATCTTCGTCTTCATCAACAGGCTCTTCTTTGACAACCATTTTCCGCTCATTAAAATCATTTAAATTTGTAATGAAATAGGAACTGTTATCAACATTTTGTTTTACTTCTTCCTCTTGTGGTTCATCTGCAAAGACTATTGGCATATCCAATATCTGATCAGGAGTGATTTCTTCCATGACAGGAGCAGGTGTTTGATTATGTAGTGACTGAAAATTTGAACTGCATACCACAATATTCTTTTGGTCAGGTGTAATCATTACAGGTGAGCCATTCATAGATGTTAAAGATGAAGCTAAAATATTTTAAAGAAAAATAAATAATTAGTGAATGAGAATACAATATACATAATATAGGCATACAGTCAACACTAATAAGTGAAACATACATGTTTGAGAAACATTGAAATTGAAATTGTCTTGTTCTTGTAATAAATCTGCTAGAGTGGAAAATTTTTGATTTCCTAATTTTGGTATGAACACTTCTTCTTGTTCTAAAAAATAAATTTAAATAATTTAAGAACATTATACACTTAATTTTTGATAACAATTTACATTAAATTCTTAATATTAGTATTTGTTAAATAATTCTTCCTCATTGCAATAGTAGCATATGGCATAACAGAATTCTTATAACTATATTATAACACTATGAATATGTAATGCCAATTCAATAATTTATTGTTCATTATTTAAATTAGGGTTTGACTTATTTGTGGTGCATAATGGTAGGAAATAGCGTATAGTATAAGTGAGTAAAATACAAATTAAAATAATGAGCAATAAGTGATTAAATTAGTATTGCCTATCTATAGTATACTTAATATATGTTACAATTAAAAATATTTGTTTATATGTGTGAATAGAAAATTATAAAAAGTAAAATCTGGGGTCAATGTAATATTATCTAAATTAACTTACTACTAATACTATTTATGGTAGAGTCAGGATTTTCACACTGAAGATAATATTCCTGATTTACACCAGATGAAGGTGGAGGCATAAGTTCTTCATCTTTAATCATTACATTAGAACCTGGTGTTTTGATAGTTTTGCGATTTGCAGTTTGTCTCTTTGGAGTTAGTTTATTAGCAGAAACAAAAAGTTTTTGGTTTCCTTTGTTGAGGCGTGCTAAAGGTTTATCTAATTTAAAACAAATAATTCTAAGTTAAATATAAAGACACAGTATAAGTTTGTAACTATAGAATTATATAATATATAGTGGGCTTAATACAATATCTATACTCTGTCAGGTGTAAGAACATACCATGTCCCAATGAAAATTGGTTCTTCTGCATATTCCCATACAGCATCCAGCCATAGTAAAACCGGTTGGATGGAGCAGGGCGTTGCGTAGGAATACACAGAATTAAAGTTTTTCTTTTTGAACAGAGTATAGATTTTAACCAAAAGAACTTTTTTATAAATTATTCCAACATAATATTATACAACCCACACGAAAAAAAAATTATTAATAAAAGTTATATCTTACTAGTAGGTTTCTTTTTAGAGAATACTGGTTTTTTAAAATCTGTATTTTCAACATCAGGCTTACGAGTTATTTTTGGTGAAGGTTCCAAAATGTCTTTTAAGAAATTCCCTATTTCTTCCTATAAATAAATTTAACTATAAATATTTGTTAAAGTTTATTATTAAAACACCATACCTGCATGTGTTGTTATTGTTTTACAACATATCAAATTTATGTTCAGTTGAACCAATTTTGAGTTATTTGTTTTAATATTAGAGTAAATTGACTTATGATCAAAATATTTTCTATGTTTGTTCATTGGTATTACATAAAAAATTAATTTTTAAGTACATTATGAGCACTTTTATACTTTATTAATTATTATTATATACTTATAACTAACAAAAAAGTTAAAATAATGTAGATAACCAATAAAAGAACACAAATAAGTTTGATAATACATCAATTCATTCTAATATTTAATTTAACAACATAAAATTTGTCCTGCTGAATTGCATATGTTTTATATTTGTAAGGCTGAAATAACACCACATGCGAGTGTGACGTTTCATTAATAGCGTCAAGCTTAAACTATACCAAAACACATCTGTCTACTAGTTTTTGAGTGACTGCTTCTCTCATCTTAGTAGAATGGTTCATGACCAATTCATCATTGGCTCCACCAACTAGTATATGATTGGTTTTACATTTAAGCTTTACTCTTAATTCTTCCATATCCAAAACCCTAAATATTTTTAGAAATTTCTGTTAAGAATAATTTATTTTCAATGTATTAATAAAAAAAAAAAATAACAACATACGGTGAAAATATGCTTAGCTGGCCAGTTACAAAAACTGTAGGACATTCGAGGCCTAAAATACAATCACCTTCATAACCTCTTTTTACCTCGGATGAATTAACAATGAATCCAATGCATACTAATCCTTCAACTTTTTCTAGAACAGCTACCTAAAAAAATAAAAAAATATTTGTTTATATTTATAAATGTATAAATGTGTTATAAAAAATTATAACTTATAAATATTTTTATAGTTATGTATCTATAACATTTATAACACAATTTTTTATTTTAATATAGTTTATAAACTATATATATATATAGATATATATTAGTGATGGGTAACAATATCGATATTGTAGCAAATATTTGATATCGGTATTGATAAATAATTTACTGAAATACCAAATTTTTTTTTATAATTATATTATTTTCCAAGAGTTATATTTTATTTGCAGGTTTTAAGGCATCTAAGCTATAATAAATTAAATTTTATTATAATAAAATATGTACGATATTGGAGTAAATGAATTAAATTCCTTACCAAGATATACATTTTGTAATTGGAAAACGACAAAAGGATTTTAATATTGATAAATTTTGAATTTTATCCTAACCCATTACTAATACATATTATAAATGAAATAACTATATTTCTTTTGTTCTTGCATTATTTTTCATTGTTTCTAGCTTGATTGATTCATTTAACATAAAACACTCATTATTTCAAAAGCTATTTAAGTTTTTGAACACATTTATATCAAAAAATTATAAGTCATTAAAAACATTATTTAAAATATAACTATATATATATATATATTGCTATTTTTCATGGTCATTTTTTAATTTTTTTGATAATATACCTTTTTAATTCCTTAATCTTAAGCAAAATATGTTTTAGAATACTTAGATTTATAAAAATCAAATTTTGCACGAGTAATTTATGAGTTATAAGTTTTTAAAGTTTTGATGAGCAGTACCTCATAAAATGTTAGTCCACTACTAAAAAAATAGTAAAAATATTATATTTATCCAAAAATATTATTTAGTAATGAGATAAAATTATTTAAACTATATATTTTCAAAAACGTTAACAAGTTTTCTAAAATAATGAGTTTCATATTAAATGAATCATCCTGTTTGAGTTATAAAAAATTAGAGTATACTCATAAGTCATAATAATATATCAATATTAAAATTATATTTCCATTAATATTATTTATTATTTACTATTATAATTTTTTTAATGTCGTGTTGATAAGAATATGTATCAATAAAATATATTTACTTGACAAGCTATGGCAGCACTGACTCCAACGCCAGCCAGGATAATAGGTCGGCTGGAATCTTCAGATCGTACTGATACAACTTTACTTCTTGTAGCATCTACCATGGCTTCTAAACTAGTTTCTATGTTTAATTCTTCTTCGCGAGAGTACTCTTCATAATCCCATGGTACTAAAATGCAATAGTCTTATATTATTAACTTGATTAAAAGTAATTTATGTATTTTTATAAGGCAATAAAGTTAATATATGATACTTATTTAATAATTTAGTTTTAATGATTTAAAAAAATTAATTTATTTTATAGCCATAAATACCTATATATTCTATTTTATTCAAAAACTTTAAATATAGAGTTTGAATAAACATTGACGAATACTAATTAGTTGGGTGGAGAGATTTAAGATTGGATTATTTTTTGCAATAGATATTAGTCTCGCCATTGGAAAGCGCGTTCAGGAAGTAATTTGTAGAACAATATGATATTAAAAAAGAGCTGTAAAACAATTCTATCTAGATATAACCTTAAAATATACACAACATAGTAGATAAATTGTGCATTAATTACTTAATTATAATACAGTGGAACCTTAATAACTTAAATTAATTAGAGATAAAAAAAAAATTAGAGTTATAGAAAATATTTTATTATACAACACTTTATTTTATAATTTTATTTATTTACTTATACCATTTTCAAAAAAATATTCTCTAGCAAAATAAATAAGTATATAATAAAGGTAATAATAAATAAAGTAGCACTATTTTTGGAAAAAATCACATATTTTTGATTGTTTAATAAGGATCTATTTGTAGTTTTTAATTATGTCGAGCATAGAAAAAGAACCATCTAAAATTTCTGGTTGTTCTCAGTTATATTTATTTAACCATTTGTAAATCATCTAATGCCTGTACAAGAGTAGTTAAAGGCAATTCCACATCATCATCAATATCCAACTCTTCTCCTTGACTTATTAGCCTTTATTTAGAAACTTAGAATGTCAAATCATTAAGGATTTCATCATCAGTAGGATAGTATGTTGTTTAACAACAAAGTCTACTTTAAAAAAACTTTGGGATTCAACTCCTCGAATTTCAGTTAATGATGAGTGATGACGATTAACATTATTTATGAATATATACTTTATAATACAAACTTATCTACATTATCATTATAGAGAACTGTTTATATATACATATAAATTATTTTAGTAATTTTTGTATATCATATAATTTAAGTTACAAGCTAAAATTTAACTTGAATGATTTAACTTAACAAGAAATTCAAATTAGCAAAATTAATTAGTTATTGAAAAAAATTATCCCATATAATATCATACATTGAAATGCAGAATCCTAAACATTCTTCAAGTTATCAATAACTCGACTTATAGTGGTTCAAGTTACCGAGGTTTTATTGTTTATTTTGAATTATTATTTTAAAAAATAACATAAAAATTGATTGAAAAAATTAGTGTACGGGTCTTAAATAATTAATATATCATACAAATGATTTACCTTTCGCTGCCAAAGCAACATCTAATTCTGCTAAATATGATAAATCATTCATCCAATCATAAGTCCTTGTATTTGGTTGTGTACAATACCCAGGAAAATCAGGTACTAATATGATAACAGGATTTTTTGGTAGTTTTAGCTAAAATATTTTTTGTAATTTTACTTAATTGAATATAAATTATTATATAACATTTAAAGCATTTATTGTACTTACAGGTGGATAAGTTACCAACATATAGTTAAAAGGATCAACGGGTTCATCTAGGTTAATTGATTTTGATTTAATTTCTTCTTTAGAACGCCCTATTGAATTTGCTGATATCATATCATTTACAAATGATGGAGCAATTTGTTTCAATTTCTATTAAAAAAAATTTCATACATAACAAGTAAAATAGAAATAATATAGTTATTTAAATAAGTACCTCTAATATATCAATATAGGATGCAAGATAATCATCTGGTAAATTTGAAATGAATAATCCATGTAACCATTGTGACAATGATATGTCCCAGTGAGTGTAATTGGTTAATAAATGGTGCATTTCAGCAACTGATTTTTCGGTACTGATGATCTTTTGAACATACTCTTGAACTGTACCTTCATACGTTAATCTCGTTAAGCGATTTGTATATAAAATAGATAAAGCTCTTTCAAACAAGGTTCGTTCTAGTTTATTCCACCGTTGTCTAAAACAAATAATAATATTAATAGACATATTATTGATATATTAATAAAGACATAAATTGATTTATAATATCAATAACCAAGCAATATTAATTTTTTTGATAATAGCTAACATTTTCTGGAAAATAATTTCATTGAAACATCATATTTAGTTGTAGAAAATAATTTTAAATTGCATTTCAGTTATGCAGTTCAAAAAAAATTATTTAAAACTTATAATTATAATGATATTGAAGGTTGTAAACATACTTGTTAATATTATCTTCCCACGTTTCAGGGTCTCTAGGTAATTTTGGATTTTTATATGATTCTATTGATTTAGGTTCAAGTTCAGGTCTGTATGTTAATAACTTCACATCTTTGTCAATAGTTTCAATATCAATTTCATCAGTAGAATTTTCACTAAAAAAGGAGAATTGTGTCAATTAAAAAATTCAAAATAGTAGATTAGGCTTACTTTTGAACAAATCTGTGAATGAATAACGTTTGAATTGTAGAACACAAATTATCTTGTTGATATTCGGATGATGAGTAACTGTGCTCAGTCAATGTTGTATTATGTTGATATTTCTACAGGTGAACATACAACAATATTATATTATACATTCATAAATAAATAAGTATTATTTAAACGGAATAAGAACATACTTTTCTTTGGGATATATGCTCTAGGTACGACGTGAAATCTGATTTTAGTTCGGAATCTACATCGCAATCCATTTTGAATGTAGTACTATCTAGTCTAGAGAGAATAAAACAACCTTTAAAACACTCTTTCAACTACCTGATGGTGTTCTACAGTTGTTATAATTCTAGTCTAGATAGTTAAAAACAAAACTAACAACATTAAACAGTTTAACTTTAACACCTATGTTAATGTATCAAATCATGTAAACAATATCTTATCAAAAGTCAAAACAGTATATATAAAATAATATTAAATGTACATAATTAAGACTTCAGTAAAAGTAAAAGATAAAATTTCGTTACACCACAGTCTTAGAATATAGATAGACATAATAAAAAGAGAAGTTTGCGCTTGGAGAGAGAAATATGATGTAATCATCGTTAAACCAAGATAAACAAAACACAAGGATTTCATGGAACAAACAAAAATTTAGTTTATTTTTCCAACGAATATTTCAATTCTGAATCGTGTATTCATGTATGATGTGATTTTATTATACGTCACACACCGACACCGGACACACCATGAATCATGATTCCATACTGCGACTTGCGAGTCTGCGAATGGTTGTAAAGTTATGTTCTAATATATTTAATAATTAGTTACTAGTTAAGCATTGTAATGTTCATTGATTATTGTGTTGTTCATGAACCTTAAAGTGTTTATTGTATTCATTTTTCTAAATATATAGGTAGTTAAAAACCACTTAAATTAAAATTTAGTTTTATACGGAAGTGGATGAAGTTGTTAGATTTTATTTAATTTGCAAAGGATTAACAACATACAGCAAAAAGATACCTTACTCATTAACCCTTTCATGCAAAGGTTATTTATAATTTTTTAGATAAAGTCTGTTTTTGGTAGAGGTTGTAGCTTATAGTTATAAATAGGCACCTATCTAATTAAAAAAAAAAAAAAATAACAAAATTTGAAGATTTTAACGACTACTTATAATAAATAACATAACATGTGTGATTATAAAACCATTAATCATCAACCGTTAAGTTAAAACTAAAAATATGAGTACATATCACAAAATTATTAAACCGTTAACATTTTTTAAATGCAAAAAAGGAAATTAAAACTTTCATCGAGCTTAATTAGTTCTTTGTTTTCTCGAAACTGTACTATTATGACTATTTGTATTTTTTTCAATTTTTACTTGATTTTAATGGTAAACATTTTTTCTAAGATCAAACAAAAATAATTGATTATTTTCTTTCATAAACTATACTGTCTAAAATATTTATATGAAAGTATTACATTATTTCCTTGAAGTATATTTTTGTAAACACTAAACAGCAATCAACTATCATAGTATTATTATTTTAAAAATATATTATAAAAACTGGATACCTAGTTTGATTTTGTAGAAAATTGCTAACATTGAATAAATCACTGTAGTTAGGTATTTATTAGAAAAAAAAAAAATAACAAGAAAACCGGTAATATGTAACGTTCATGAAATAAAATTATGCACCTCTTTTGATATTGGTTTTTAAAATATTGCTTTAAGTATATCTATTAAGCAAAATTAACTTCATTATTTTGGAGGGAAACTGTATTACATTTTCAAAGTTTTAAACCTTTAAGTTAAAAATGGAATGCCATTTTAAATAAAAATAGTTCGTGAATTTTCAGGATTAAAATATCCATTTAATATATTAGAAAACTAAATGATTTTGTAACACTACTCAGTATTCAATATTTATAAAGAAATTTCAAATTTTATTCTTAATAATGGTAGTCTACAATTATCGTTATCAATTATCAATTTATCATTTTTGAAGTCCTCTATCTACTGACTACTACCTAGTAAATATTTCTTTTTTTTGGAGATTTTTGAAAATTACATTTTTTATTTTCATTGGTTTGAATGCTTTATGTTAAAACCCACTACCTTAGAGATAAACGTTTCTTTTTCATGTTTCTACTTACAAAAAACAATTTCAAGAATTTATATATTTTAATTAATAAGTAACAATTGATTATTTAGAATGTATATTGTATATTAATATTTTTCATAAATTGATGTATAATAAAACTTACAACTGAGTTAATAACAATAATTTTTAATGTAAAAACTGCTATAATATCAAACCTAACTAATAATTGTAAATCTTAAGATTATGATTATTATTTTTTATTTTTTTTTCAAATAAGGATAAAGCTCATAAATTATACAGATTTATTTTATGCATTTATCTATGTCCAAAATAATATTTTATGTTTTTAGAATTTAAAATATTTATTTTATGTGGATGAAGACCAATCATTTTATATAAGCCATGAAATTTAATCAAATAAAATGTTTAATAAAACAATATCCAATATGTTATAATACACGTAAGTTAATAATAAAGTCATATCTATTATTAAAAAAAAAAAGTATTAATATTTAACTAATAATAAATAAGTAAAAGTCTTTAAGTATTTCTTTAATATTTTTCAAAACATATTTTACTTTATTTGTGTCAATGTTTTTAATTTTAACCTTAACAAATGAAAGTTTTTTGAGTTTATATATGTACATAGTGCTATGTGAATATTGTTGATGATTAGTTACATTATACCAGTAGTTTTCAATCTTTTTAACAGTATAGCACATTTCTTCTACGAAATTTTTGTGGCACATCAATTCATATAATACGTGAAGCATATATTTTTATATATAATATATATATATACAGTGCTTGATTTGGAAAAAAAATAGAAGGGGGACTCATCGGATGTTTGATAAACGAGCGTTCCACACAAAATTAACCGTCACATTACCGTAGGGGCAAATAGAAGGGGTACACTAAAAAAAAATTAAAAAAGAAGGGGGACTCTGTCCCTCCAAATTAAGCACTGTATATATATATATATACACACAAAATTAACTCAATTAATAGATTTATTGTGGCACATTTCAAAGGCGTTCATGGCACACTGATGTGCCACAACATACTGGTTGAAAACCACTGCATTATACTTAAAATTTTTTAATTGCTTGTTTTTCCCCCATTTTTTTGTTATTTTTAATCCAAGTTCAAAAAAACTTGCACGGTACTTAACTCTTAATTGCAGTATAGCCTTATTTTAGTTTGTTTACACATAAGTAATAAATAAGAAATAAAGGTACCTATATACAATCGACTCGGTAACAATTTTGATTATGAATTATATTGCCATTGTTTTATGAGTGCTCTTTAAACATGAAATAGTTAAATTCATTTTTTAAAGATTAGTAGATATTTCATTTGTTGTGTAGGTTAAATATTTTAAGTAATATTATATGTCTTTTGAATTATTATTGAAAATTATTTTGGTATTAAAAATGTAACAAAATAATTTTTCCTAAGAAATAGTTGAATTAACTTTTTGAACACCTATTAATGTGATAATCATATTGTATTTTTAATTGTAAAGTAAACTCAACTAGGTATATATCACTAAAGTATTGAGTATAATTGATTCAACATCTATTAGTATGTAGTTCAAATTTATTATTTAAATGAAATAAATATTTAGATCTACATTAAACAAAAGTTATATACTTAAATACCTATGTTCTAAGGAAGTACAAAACTATTTATATTATAACAACTTATGATTTTATTTTCTAATTGACAATTTAAGTGTTGTCAATAGTTTTACTACAAATCATGAACAGTTGACTTTTTAATTAAAAAAAAAAAAAAAAAAAATAGAGTAAATAATAAATCAAGCAGTATCAATATCTACTACCTACTTTATTTTTGGTATAAAAAACAAAAATACAAATATGTAATATGTAATAACAGTTAAAATTTATTTTCCATATAGATATTTATCTTTCCAAGAGCCTCTTGCTTTATTTATCGGAAGTGTGCCTGATATTTGTTTTTGTTCTTCTTGCATTTCCAATAATTTTCTTTGATTTTCTTTAAAAACTTCAAGTGGGTGATCAAACTGTTTATAATATGAGAGTACTTCTCGTACATCACTCACTTCACTTGCTGAAACTACATTTAGAAACTCTGCCAATTGAATCAACTGTTGATCACCATCTTCGCCTGTCCATCTTGGTATTACCAAAGCATTTTCCCTTTGTAATTTAACAGAATCTACATTCCAATCAACCATGATAACTTTGGATAAATCACGGTTAATACGGTCAATGTTTTTTACATGATGACCATCAATATAATCAGTCGCATTCTTAACGAGTCTATACATAATTACATTATTTTTATCCAAACTGTCTAAAATTGGGTAAACATTAAATCCATTTGAAGCAGTGAATACAACTATTTCATAATTTTGAGATACTTGCTCTAGGAAATGATCAACATTTGGCCTCTTTTTAAATCTCCATCCGGTTGTATACGTCCATTCTGGATGAACAAGCAGGTCTGTCATTTCTATAATCAATGTGTAAGGTGGTTGAATATACGGGTATGGCAAAGGATCAGGCAATAGCTTTTCATAAGAAGGCGCTCTCATCGATTCAAAAAACTCTCTTACTGCCAAACGTCCACGATTAAATAGGCGTACGGGATATATATCTTTTTCATCTTCATCTTTTTTATAATTATTGTCATCCATTAGAACATAAAGACCAGTCCCAAGAACCATCATTAAAGATGCACCAATGAAAAAAAATCCTATCTTTAAGTTTTTTATCGCTTTTTCTTTTTCCTTACGTCTTTCATCTTTATTCTCGCCAAATATATCTAATGGATCAAGTGCACGTGTTGGTCCTAATGTTTCAGCAGGTTTTTTTTCAGATTGAGAACTGTACAATTTCTTGTTTAACAATGACATAAATGAGGGTTGCATGTTTGATATTAGTTTGAATGTATTCTTCTCGCATTTGCAACATGCTGTTGTTTTGCTCAAAATAGTAGTATTGCACAATCGGAGTCCTCGGAATAAAATTTGTGCCATATTTATGTTGTTCTATTAAATGTCAATTTTTAGGCATATTATCATATAAGAATACTAAATAATATTAAACTCATATCACCAAATCTGAAACTGTACACTGAACTTTAAAGTCACTAAATAACCATGATGTAACTAACATATAATGCAAATAAGTAATAATAGTAAAAAAACAACTACAAAGTTGACGTATTATAAATTATAACACTATGCAATATGAATGAAATAACTAAATGGCAAATACTAATAAATTACTTTATTATATATTTATAATTTATATAACAATTTACAGATTGGTAGGCTGAAAAATAATGTTAGATAAGAAAAATAAAAACATACCGGTGGACATAACCTCAATTGACATCGAATATTGATACACAATTTCCTAATTCCTATCAAAATATTCAAAACTACCAATGTACCTATATAGTATAGTTTAAAATCTTTAATTTTAAATTTTTAATTAATAACTTTTTTTTTTTGTAGCTTTGTATGTACCTTACTTAATACTAATATTGACATATTTTATAATCATAAACCATTTTTTTTTTCAAAATTCAAATTAGTAATAATTAGGTAACCAAATTTTAATAAATTGTAATTTTTTTTTATAAGTTATGATTAAATTGAAACTTTTCTAACTAATATTTTATTAATCCTTTAATTATATTACATTTAACTGAGGTATTATTTAACATAAATTCATAAATTGTATGTTAATACTTTCTATTAAAGTTTTTTCATTTTATTTTCAGTTAAAGATACTAATTGTAATATTTATTATTTAGGTTGCTGTTTTTTCAGTATGGAGTCTTCATCCAAGTATACAGAAATAAGTGAGGGCAGAGCAAAAATTCGGGTGCCTAGCTCTAGTAAAGTATTTTATAATCCTGTGCAAGAGTTCAATAGAGATTTAAGGTGAGATTAAACCTATATTATTATAGTATTAAACATTAAAGATGAACATATTATGATTATAATTGGATTTATGTGCAATATATTGTTAAATTATTCAATTATGTTATCTATTAAGAAGGTCAAAATATTTTGAAAAATTAACTGATAATTTTTTTCTCAAATTATTCATTAATTTACCTTAAAATAAATTTATTTATAGTCAAGTATTTGAAATTTAAATATTTGAAAATGTTTGTACAACTTATAAGTAGAATTAATGTTCAGAATAAAAATAGTTATTTTTTTTTCATTATTTAATAAAATAAAATTTAACTGTTGTAAAATTTTTAATTTATTTAAAATTTTTCTTATTCTTTGGATTTAATAAATTATTAACAATCAAATTTATTTAACTAAAAATGTACATTTCGCTTGGACATTATTATTTACAGCTTACACTAATAATAAATAATTGATTCATTTCAGTATTGCTGTTATTTCAGTATTTTCTGAAATCCATCACAATGAAAAACTAAAAACTAGAAAAAGACAAAGATCCCCTGATGAGAATAATACAACACATGTTGAGCCTGTGAAACTAGAAGTTGGAACACAAATTGAAGTTGGTTGGATGTACTTTATTAATTTATTTTTTTTTACATAAATTATATTCAATTGATTAAATCAAAATATTTTAGTAACTGCATTTTTTTTTCCATTTATAGTCAGGTTTAGAAATTTTAGAAGCATTAGCAGCAACTGGTTTACGAGCTATTAGATATGCTCTTGAAGTTCCAGGAGTTAAACAAATATATGCTAATGACATATCAAAAACGGCTGTACAAATAATGAATCAAAATATTGAAGAAAACAATGTTAAAAATTTAGTTACATCTACTCTTTATGATGCTGCGTAAGTTTTATTTATCAAATATTAATAATAAATTATATTTATATTAAGATAAACAAATAAGTTACTTTACAGGAAATTAGGGAATAACATTATATACTTAACATTTTATGTGAATATAAAAATATTATTAATTAAAAAAAAACTTTTGGAATTAATAAGCTATTTAACTTTTTATTTTTAAATTATGTTTTTTAAGAGGTTAGATATTGCAAGATCATGTTTTATATTAATATTTTAAAAAAATACTACTTTTTTATGTGTCTATTAGTAAATTTAATTGTCACTTATCTGAAAATATGTTAAAGATCCTAAAATATTTGTCAAACCTAAATCAAAATTAAATATTTTACATAGTATCATAAGTTTAGTGTATAAAATATGTATCATCTGTAATTTATATTTAAATATATTTTGTACAGGCATGTTATGAGAAAAAGACAATTTGAATCTGAAACTAAATTTGATGTTGTCGATTTAGATCCCTATGGATGTCCAACAAATTTATTAGATCCAGCTGTGTGTAGTCTTGCTGACAATGGGTTATTGTTAGTCACCTGCACTGACATGGCTGTCTTAGCTGGTAATACACCAGAATCGTGTTATGCAAAATATGGTTCAATATCGTTGAGATCTCCAGCTTGTCATGAAATGGTATATTTCATATCTATAGCTATTTAAATTTATTTATCAAGTTTTATTTATATTAATTTTAGGCATTAAGAATTGTTTTGCATACAATTACTAATGTGTGTACTCGATATGGTCGTTATATGGAGCCATTATTATCAATAAGTGCTGATTTTTATATAAGGGTATTTGTAGTTATACGTACTAGTCCTTTTATGTGTAAAACAATGTCCAGGTAAATATAGTTCATTTATTTGTATTAAATAAATTAAATACTAGTATATTATATAAGTATAACTTAATCAACAATTTTTTACTTTAATTTCTAGAAAAAATATAGAAGTATTGATATATTAATAAATCAATTTAAATAATATTTTTTAATTTATAGCAAAATTTCAACAGTATATAAGTGTAGAGGATGTAATATGACAACTTTGTTACCATTAGGCTCTGCTAAATCAGATTCAAAAAATATGAAATTTACTCTTTTGTCTGGTCCACCAGTTGACAAAAAATGTGAACATTGTGGATTTCCTCATTTAGTAAGTGGTTATAATTTAAAATTTACAAAAAATATATTTTATTCAATTATTTTTTTTTTTTTTAGGTGGGAGGACCTATATGGAATGGTCCTTTGTATAACACTGAATTTCTCACTAAATTATGCAATTACATAAAAACTGAAGAAGCCGAAAAAAAATTTAATACTATTAAGCGAATGAGGGGAATGTTGGGTATGATGCAAGAAGAATTACAGGATATTCCATTGTATTATACAGTACCTTCACTTACCAATACTGTTCATTGTGAAGCAATGCCATTGAGATACTTTTTGTAAGTATAAATCAGTTTCTTTTTTTTCTGATATTTACTTATTTATAAATAATAAAACAAAATATTTTTAAATCCTCTTATATTGATGCTTTGTTAAAATCTATTTTTTTGTCTGTAGAAAAATAGAAAAACACCCTGTTTCTTATTTTTTTTATGGTTTTAATGTTGAAAATGATATAATTTATTACAAAATTAAAAGGAGATAAATTAATCTTTGATTCTATGTCTGTGTTTTCTCAAACATTCTTTAAGTTTAATGTAAAATATAAATCTCACATTTAAGTTTACATTGTAATCAAAACTAATATATAATCCATACATTAAATTTCATTCTGTTTAGTATAAGTCATGTTTGTTTTATTGTATTCTAAATAAAGTACTATGTAAAAAAAATCAAGAAACATTTTATGAGTGACAAAAAAAATTAAAATTTATAATAATACAATTGAAGCATTTTTAAATATTTTTAGTTCTGCATTAGTGGGTGCTGGATACCGTGTATCTTCATCACACTGTGCACAAAATAGTGTTAAAACTGATGCACCTCAATCAGTTGTTTGGGATGTCATCAGAACTTGGGTTCAAACACATCCAGTATCTGAAAAACGATTACTAGATTCAGTTGCAGCAAGAACAATTTTGTCTAAACAATCTACGACTGAGATCATTTTTGATAAAAAATATAATACAGTACCAAAATCATTGCAGGGATTAGTACGTTATCAACAGAATCCTGCACCATATTGGGGACCAGGAACTAAAGGAAATTCAAAGTAAAAATTTAAATATTTATCCTTTAAATTATTTATTATTATTAGGACTTGGGTTCATGTTTAAAAAAAATCAAAATATGTAGATAAATAAATACATGTTGTATAGTTTAATTATACTTGGATCTTCTTCTTAATTACAATAAGCTATTTTATTCTTCATCTTTGTTGCTATGTTTTGTATTTGTATAACTTCTTCTGTGAGACATTGAGACTTAGAACTATCTAAAGTATTAGATCATCTAGAAATCCATAATTGGTAAATGTATATATTAAATCATATTTATGATATATTTTATTTGATTTTTAATTAGGATTTGTCACTGTATTTATATGATCTTTAACATTTTATAAGGTTTTTCTATAGAATTTCACTCTCCTTGATCATGATTCCAATTTTTTAATAATTGGTTCTGACAGAAGACTTAAATTTGAATACAATTAACTTTTTGCAACTGAAAGGTTTCAAAAATTGTACTAAAGTGGTCAATTTGTTCATTTTAGAAAATGTAGTTCTTTACTTCTTACAGTTTCACCAATGTGATAAAGTGTATCTATACGAGAAAAAATTAATAGCCATTGCATATTTTAACAAAATATAGTGTTTAAGTTTTTAAGATAAATCTTCATGAAAATGAATTAACTTATTTTATAATTATTGCTGAAAATAATGAATTATGTATAAAAACATGTATTTATGACAAAATAATTAAATACGTGTAAAATTAAAGTAAATTAATTTTATTAAGAATCTTTTGATTCAAAGAACAAACAAGAAATTAATTTAACTTTTGTTAAAGCTAGGTTATTTTAACCTTAAAAAATATGTATTGCGATATAAATCCGAGGCTCTCATTTTTATAACATAACGTGCAAAAGAATGTTGTATTATATTGACATTTGTATAATATAATTTTGTATTTTTTCAGACAAAAAGTTGTCTTAAGTGCTACAGAAGTGGAATGTGAAACGGATATCAAATGTTCTAAATAGTTTAATTTTGTATATATTATAAATATGACATGTTTTGTTAATACAGATTATTTTTATAATATAACATCTAGATTATAAATATTGTGTTAATTTATAGAATTTAAATTTACATTAATAACATTGTTTTAAAATATCCATTACTGGTCATTAATGATTAGTAATTAATGAATCATTCTCATTAAAGATTATGAATTGGATAAATTTACTAATTTGTAATTTTATGAAATTCTGTTTTGCAGTTTAGTTGTTTATTTTTTCTGTGTAATAGATTGTTTTTAAGTAAAACAATTTAAAATACTATTAATGCCTTGAAAACAATTTTGTTGTTTTAAATTTTTTTAGGTCTACTCTTCTTTAATATGGACTCCAAGTTACTATCAGGCAATAATTATTTTTTTCTCAGTACAAATTTTTTTTTATACACATAAAATTTATAATATAATAATAATAAAAAAAAAGTATAGTCATTGCTCTTAGGAATCAGGACCCAGAGATTTTTAGTTTGCTGTGAATGTTAATTTTTACAATGAAAATTAAAAATTATTTGTATTGGTAAATACTAAATAAGTACAATCCATGAGTTATTAAATAGGAAAAACATGTTCAATTCTCTAAGGAGTAAAGACAGTACTTTTAATTTGTCATTTTATTATTCTTTTTGTACATAGCTTTAGTTTCTATTTATCTAAATTGAGCTTTAGCTCAATATAAATTAAATAATAATTTTTAAGCATACTCAGTACATTTTCATACCTAAATTAATCATTTATTCCAATTTTAGTTTTTGGGATTTGTAAATATATTTTTAGCAAATCTGTGTGGCATAATATACTCATTGCACCATTACGCTGTCACTGTGTGAAGCATATTAAATTGTAAGTATCAGTTATAGAGGTGAATGACAAGAAACTGTTGTCAATAAAAACAATATAATATATTAAACTCATTATAATAATGTATATGCTAAATTATTTAAAATTATACCTGGTTCTAAATTAATATTTTATGATATCATATAATGATTTTTAATTTTAACTTGTACATAAAAGTACATAGAACAATATTTTAACTGAGAAAATGATAGTTAGCTACCTATTCTAAATTTATAAGTAAGTGACAACACCATTAAGTGCCCCTGTCTAATGTATAGATACAATGTACAGATTTATCTGTAATTACTACAGACAGTAACTAGTTGGTGTACTTATACAGTTAATCATTAAACACAACAATTTGGATTCAATATAATGTATTTATATACCTATCATTATTTTATTATTTTTAATTGAAAAATGATTACAAAATGTATAATTTTCATATTATGATAAAAAATATATCTTTTAATATCTCAAAATCTATTCTTAACTATATACATATATATCTATATCTAAGTAGATAATGTGTGTATCAGCAGAGAGGAGGAACTTTGAAGCTGTACAAATAAATATTAAAAATTAGTGGTACCTAATTGTTTATTTGTGTGTAACATATAATGAAAGTATTAAAACCACCAAAAATATGCAAATGCATTCAACCCTACTCATTTTAAGTAGTAAGGTGTTAATTTATATGCATTTCAATTGTAACATGTTTAACTGACCACTGCCCATTTAAGAGTTATACACTCAAAGAAAAATCCATTTGAGTTCAAAGTCTTTAATGAACAAATGTTTTTTTCTGTAATGTCAAATGTGATATATATTTTGCTTTGAAAGCATAAAATATATAGTAAATAAAACCATATACTTTCGTCCAGTGTCCATTATTATACTAGGTACAAAAAATGAAAAAAATGAGACAAGTACTCAAAATTATAAATAATATCAAACTTGTTTCATAACAAATAAAAATTATGTGTTTTAAATTAGATAAAAATGAATTAATTTATTATTATTATTATTATTATTATTATAACATAAATAAAATATTTTTTTAATTTAATGGCATGATAATAATATAAAAATAAACTCTAAAACTAGGTAGGTAATTCATAAAAGTATATAGGTACTATTAACATACATGGTATACTATACATTTATATAAGTATTTTATAGCATACATATAAATCATTTAGGTATTCTATAGTTGGATGTATTTACTTTTAATTGATTGCAGTTTCTGTAATTCTTCGTCATTAAGCTTCTGTAAATTTATGGAAACAAAATAGCACAATGTTAATATATTTATTATAACTATTTATAAAAGGTGGCTCCAGTTATTAAAAGAATGTGTATGGTATATTATGGTTACCTATCTGAAAGTTTGATTAATTTGTTAAAATTTGATCGTTAGTAAGTTATTATTACAAGTTAATAGATTTTTAAAATTTATTTTCAACTTGATTTTAAATTAAATTTTTAAATCTTTAAATTTAAATGCTATTATATCGATTGGTTATTTTTTCAATTTTAAAAAAACTCTTTAATTAATGTACCTATGTAAAGAAATAAGTATTTTAAATGATAAATTAATTTTATAGAAATAATATTGAAATAATTAAAATCTAAAAATTGTGTTTTCCACAAGATTTTGAGCACGTTATAGATTTTTTATATATATATATATATATATATATTTTATAAAATACAAGTACCTATTTTGACAGTAAAAAATTAAAAGTTTAATGTGGACTTTCTTCAGATTAAATATCGAACACATATTTTTATAATAGTTTAAAGAGGTTAATAATTATTCTTAGATATTGTTTGAAAAAATATGAAAAAACACAAGTTAAAGTAGGTACCTACCTAAATATTGACAAACTTTAAAAAAGAAAGTATTGGTCTTGCAAACAGCTTTCAAATTGTGAGTTCATTTATAATTAGTTTAGTAAACAATTTAAATAATAAATATATTATAATATACCTTAATAAACTTTTTTGTTTCCTTAATAAGTTCCGCGTGCTTTTTCAAAGAATTATATATCCTTCTTGAGATGTACTCCTTTTCATTTTCCATCTCATTTATTCTAAAAATATGTATTATATTTTAAAAGATAATATTATAAGTATAAAATGAGTTTAATATTTTAAATAGGTTTAAAAAAGTAAAAAATTTTACTGTTTATGTAAATTATTTTTTTCTTCTGTTTTGATTTCAACCAGTTTTAAATTTTCCGTGTCATTAAAATTATTATTTTCTATTTCTGCTTTAATCTTATTCAACTTATTTTCAAGCTCTTCTTTTTCCTAAAATAACCATTAAAAATAATACTTAAATAAAAATTAAACTATAAAAATAAAATTTTTTTTTTTAGTGCAGTACCTTTAAAACTTATATGATGGGTACTAGTGATGGGACACTATTGATATAATTATTTAGTTATTATAAAATACATCTGATAAATAGTATTGTTTATATTATAACGAGGTAATAATAAATACACAATTACCATTTATAGATTAAAAAAAACTTGTCAAATGAATACAATTGCCAATTAAAAATATTTTTTTTATCCGATTATAATAGAGTAAAAAATACAAAAAAAATACAAAAAAATGAAAAAAAATGTATTAAATATAATATACATATAAAAATATAAATACATTTTATAATGGTACTTAAAAAATGCTATTATTGTTAATGAATTTAGTAAGATTAAAAAAAATAGTTGGATACTAAATGTAAAGTAAATACTAAAAATCTATAGTCTTTTAAAAAAAAAAATTAAGTAGAAACTATCTATCATTGAGAATAGCACAAAAATATTAAAATAAAATTTACCTTAAATTGACGATCAGCGATTTCTAACCAATGTTTTTTATCAGCGTTGCGTTCAAAATCTGATTTTTCAACTATTAACTTCAGTTTGTTGTATTCTAGCTGTGCCTAAGTCATAATAATTTGTTCGTACCTAGTATACAGCATACATATATATTTATTCTTTCAATTTATTAGGTACTTACTAAATCAACATTAATTTGTATAGAAGCATTTTTTTGTTCAACTTCTTTAAGTCTTTGAACATTTTTATTTTTTAAAGATTTTAATAATTCATCAACTTTTTTCAGAGATTCTCTTGTGTATATAGCAAGAATATTCTTATCTGTTATAGCGTTTTCAAGTTCAGGTAATACAACAATATTTTCTGCACACAGTTTATGGTATTGTACAAATAATGTGTCCAGCTAAACAATAATATATTATAAGCTTATAAAGAAGGCTACTCATAGAGGTTAAGTATCACTTATCAGACTGTACTTAGAAACATAAACTATAAAAAAAAACAAACATAAATATGATTTAAAAAATAAATAAAATATATAAAAATGTAAAGTCACGAAAAGTCAATATTAAATAGTATATGTATTATTTAAAATTTAAATAAAATATCTTGTATTTAATTTAGATTCTAAGTATCACTATTTAATGAATTAACAACTCTTTATTGTTTATCATAACTAATGTTATTATTATTTATTTATGTACAATAGGTATTATACTAATCCATAGCTTCTTTAATAAAATTAAAAATTAATACAGCTATCAAGAAGGTAGGTAATATTTTTTAAGAAAGATAGAAGGAAATAGGATCTACCATCTACTTATTGGAAATTGAACACAAATTATACTTTATTCATTTGGTTAGAATTTGAATATTGAAGACTGTCTATTTTATTTTGATATTTCTAAAAATTATAATTTATTTCACTATGTATATTACTATTATAATCAACTGTAAGTTTATTTAATTTTTCCGAAAATATTTCATTTGTAAATCGTAATAATCAATACTAACTTTTAATTTAACATCAATAACTTTTAAATTTTCAGAGCACACTATGTTTTTGTATTCTTCTAAGCAATTTTCCTCAAATTTTAAGTCTTGTTTTAGACAAAAAATATCTTCTTCAATAATTTTCTTATCAGCTTGAGTAATTTCTTGACTATTAATACAACTATTTACCATATTTAATTCTTTTTGTAAGTTTTCAATATTGTTTTCTGAATAATATTTAAAATAATAATATTAATATATATGTATAAAAAAAAAAAAAAAATAGAAAACATAAAACTCAATTAAATTTTTTAAATTTATTCGACTACAACTGTCAGGTATTATGATATACGTAACACAATAAATATTTAATACATATTTGTCATCGGTAAACATAAAAAAAGAACGCTATACATTTACTTAAGTGTAAATAATGCATTCTTGTTTTATTGTACAGATTAATATGGTCAATTTTAGTAGTAAAAATCAAACTAAACATAAAATTTAAATACAAATAAATATAAATGCAACATAATTATATTTTACAAAAGTAATTTTTACAATATTTACATATTTATAAAATTACAAATAAAAATTAAATATATTAATTTTGAGTATCAAAAATAAATAGGTTAAATTAAATACCTACCTTGAAAAACACATTCATCCTTTTTTTTTAATATATACTCCTGTATTTCATTGTAACAAGTTTGTAAATCTTTAATATAGTTTTTTGAATTAACAATATCTTTATGTAATGCTATTTTCATAGCTTTCATTTCCTAAAAAACATATGTAGTTATATAAATGATTGTATATTTCATAGCTATTTAAAATAAATAATAAAAATTTTACAAATTACCTATAGTTTATAATTTTATATTTTATTAATTCATGTTTAACTATCTATATCTACCTTAAATTATTATATAATTTATATCTAATGCTTATTAATTAATTAATAAATATGTTAAGGCGAAATCTTCATAATTTTAATACCAAAAAAGCATACTATTTTTTCTAATTTTAATTTTCAAATTCTATTTTCTTACTTACCAAATATTTGTCAAACTCTAAAATTTATTTATGATTTTAACCTATCTTTTACATAATTTTAATATTGTTTTGTATTCATAATATGTATATTAAACAGTTTATAAAATTAAAATAATTACATAGACAAGCTCTTCATAACTATAAGCTTAAATATATATATAATGTATTTATAAGTTATGAATATTATGAAGACTAACATACCATAATATAGAAGGCAATTTATTAAACATCTCGAAACTACATAAAATAATAAATATTTATATTATGTATGCACAATAACAATGTAAATTAAAAAATAACTATTTTAATAGTGTTAATGTTGTTTTAGAATTTTAAATTCTGAGTGGAAAGATAAATATATTGGTTTTACAACGGATAATGATCTAAGTATTTTATGTTTAGACACACTTTATAGTGGAAAAAAAAAATTGAATCTTTAACCTAGATAGTTAGTAAATCAGATCTAGTTGGTAATTTTATAAGTTTTTATTAAAAAATTTTTTTTAAAAATTATTTTTGAAATTGGTATCTAATTTATTAGGAAAAACAAAATTAATTAAGGAAAAAGTGAAGATTTACGTACATTTAGTTGAGAATAACTAAATGATAAAGAATTTAAATTATTCAACAAATACTTTAATTAGCATTTTACTATAGTAAAACTTTAAATTTCAAAAGTTCTTGATCTTTGTTGTGTTATTATTTATAACAATTATTATTATTATCGATTTATTTTAGCAATGCATGTATTGTGAAATTATTATTTCTGAACAAAAGAGCTTGAATGTTTAGTACAAGATTTCTCGTAATTTGTTTTCGATTAAAAATGTTGAAAATGTAAAGTATTAATTTTTCATAGTGACTGTTGAAAGTTTAAGTTTTTACAAAATTCATAAAAATACTGAAATATATAAATAACTCTTTTGTGATTATAAAAAATTTTTTTTTTTTTAAATTTTACTAGTTTAATATTTTAAATAAAAATGATGATTTCAATTAATATGTTGAAGAGCCTACGTAATAATTCCAAAAATATTATTCGTAGAAATTTTTGGTTAGCATAAAGGTAGATTATTATATACTTGACATAATGATATTTTTAATATATTAGCAATTAACAATAGTTTTTAACTGTTTATATCGCGAACCTATATGTTTATGAAACATCAGTATTTACTCATAAGTCATATCAGTTACCTAGTTAAATTATAATATAATATTTAATTTATTTCAGGTAAAAATTAATTCACCCTACCATATTATTATTATTTCATAACAAAAAAAATAAATTATTAATAGCAATATAAATATATTTAGAATTAATATTGATTGACTATAGTCAGTCATCTGTTTTTTTGTATGCAATGATTTATTATTGAATTTAAATTTAACACACTTATTACAGTAATCTACTATCTATTTAGTGACCAGGTATACTCGACACCAACAATGTAGCAGTAAGACTTTCCTAGTTTTTATTCTAATTATACCTCCAATTTTTTTTCTTCAGTAATGTCACTTAGAGTATTAAGATCCTTCTTATGGTTATTAACTTCTGTCTCTAATTTAATCAATAATTTTTTATCAATGCCAAGTGTTTTGACTAAATAAAATAAGAAATATTTCAGAATTATAATAATAATAATAGTAAAATAAAAGATAAAATAACTTAAACAAACTATAATTTTCCAGCAACAACTCTTCTTGTTTATGCAGTGATTCTTGAATTTCAAGTTTAACAGTTCCTTTACTCTCAATTTGATATACATTTAATAAAAATGGCAAGTACAACTATAAACATAATTATTTACGCTTATTTATAAAAAAAAAAAAAAAATAAAAGATGTTTACAATAGTTACAGTAAATAAATAATAAAAGTTTATCACAAAACTAGTATTATCTGTCTATAGGTATTGATGAAAATAAATTATTTAGAATAATACATTTAATTTATATTTATTCCATTTTTATGTAATTTTATAAAAATATAATTTTAAAATTTAACTTAAAATAAAATTGTAGGTTAGGTACCTTAAATTGCACTTTTTGTTCATAATCTTCAGATTTGTCCGAATCAAGGATTAATGGATACATTTCGTCCAAAACGTTAAATCCTTTTTGAGATTCACATAATTCTACTAACCAAAGAAATAAACCAACCACTTGTGGAAACGAATGACTGGCATTTACTATACAAGAACAAATCATTAGCAGGTATAAAATTTAAAAGTTTAAAAAACATAAATTAGTGGTCTATCAATTTTGATTAAACTATGGTTTAAACTTAATATTGAAAAATCATAACCATAAGCTAAGTATTTATTTTTACTATTTATTTTATTCTACTTACATATCTCAGTATCGTAAATTTAACATATACTGAATACAATAAAATGATAATGTTACTTAAATAAAAATATGCGTATATATGTATCTATATAAATATTTTTTTTTCGAAAATCATATGATGACAATGATGTATATAAATAATAAACTTAAATATTATTTAGAACCCCACTTTTTATTTATCAGACCAACAGTAACATAATGTACGCCATGGATCTGAATAAATGGTGTATTTTAAAGATTATGACTGATTATTTTATTAATGGCTGTATTCAGTAATGCGTTTCGCTTAATCAAATTTAAAATTAGACGAAAAAAAAAATTAAGTTTATAATCGTAGTGAACGTTACCAGTAATAAGCCATGATTTATCCACTTTTCCTTTATAATAATACTTTTTCATTATTTTGGGTAAATCTTCCACGTATTTATTTTCATTTAATATTTGATTTCTTTCTAGCTTTTGTAATAAATACTTGCACATATCAGTAAACCTAGTAGTTGTCATTGGCCTTATACTACCATTATTCAGAATTTTACTTGCATTTGGAGCAGTTAAAAAATAATTTTGAATCTATAAAATTAATACTTGAATAGAAAAATTAGTTAAATTAACCTTGTTTTAATTCTATTACATATAGTACTTTATAAAATTAAACAATTAAATAGTATTTGAGAGGTCAATTTTATAAATTAATTTACTTTAATATTAAAAAAAGGTTAAACGTGAATAACTGCAGTCTATAGATTTATAGAGGATACGGGCATGGCTGTTTTCAACCAAAAATTATACCTTTCCTTTTTTGACCAAAATCGTACTCTCCCTTTTCGATCAAATTAAAAAGTTCAATATTTACTATATGTTATACATATAGATAATTTAATACTTTCGTAATTAAAACATATATTAAATATTAAACTTCTTAGTGCGGCCAATTAGTTGACAAGTGAATTAGCTGAAAAGGGGAGGGTACAATTTCAGTCGAAAAATGTCTTGCTTAAGCATACATTTGCTATGTTACGTCATATTTATCGGTAGAAGCAATAAATGTGGGTGGGATGATTGAGAAGTCTTCTTAAGCTTTGTTTTTACTCAAAATGTCCCTGACAAATACTTATTCTCCATAATGTGTAAGTAACCGATAACAATAAGTGTAGTTATCAGAATTATAATCTTATGAAACAGAATACTGAGAAATATTTAATTATATTTATATTATATAATACTTTATGAATAGCTGTTTGTTGAAAGTCTTTTTCAGCTAAAGGTCGCACTTCTTTTCTATTTTTAACTACGCCGTAGTTACTATAATGTGGTTCTGAGTTTGAATTTCGACTCCTATAATTAATTTTATGTTTATAAATTGAAATATAAAACTAAGTAAATAATATGGTTACTTGTCACTAGAATTCATTCCTGGAAAATTTGGATTAAGATTAGGCGTAGACGCATTTTTATTAACACTGGTGTTAATAATCACGGGTGTAGTTTCTGGGTTCTTCGATTTTGATAGCCACTGTTTTGAATGATGTTTGGACAAATTTTCTGATGAAATAGATTTTTTTCTTTCAAATAACCCAGGATTTAAAGACTTTTTTTTCGCTAAAAATCCAGGTTTCAAAAGAATTGATTTTTTTACCTTATTGTGATTTTCTTGACTATTTAATCTAATTTTTAAACATATTTATCATTGTAGTAATTACACTATTCCACAAAAATGTATCATAAAATAATTGTGTTAATGATCGAAGAATACCTCATATTATGACTATCAAACGATAATTTTTGTTTTCCACGCGTGGACCCGCTAGCTGCTGACGAACGCCTTCCAAAAGACGTCTTTTTCATAATTTTATGTTTTTTATTCAATAAATGTGTTTAAATCTAAAAAATATGGACATTTTTAGTTTTTTTTTTTTTAATTTAAGAGGATGCCACACCTACATGAATCGTTTGCAAAGCAGAGTCAATTTGATTTATTATAAAACTTAAAAGTAAGAACATTATCTCTATTTCTACTTTAATGTTTAATGATATTTTTATTTTTAGCCAAGTCAGTTATGAATTTGTGAAGTATTAAAATTTAAAAATACTTAAGAGTTGTTTGGTAAAAATATTGTAAGAAATGTACATATGTATAAATAGTAAACATGGATAATTTTCTTACTTTTGGATTTAATTTGAAGTCAATTTACTATAATGTTAAAGCTAACAACAAAAGTTAGTTTTGAATATTTTGATCTACGCAAATTTATCATGCTATAAATTTATTTATCCTAAATAATAAACAGTGGCAACACTTGTGCGTTTCTCTTGATAAAATACATAAATATGGTCAATGGTGGGGTTGAGAGGAACGGTCTCCTTTAAATACGCTTCTAATTAATACAATGGAACTGTTAACTTAGAACGAAACAAAATACACTTCAACACGTTCTCGTCACGTAAGCTATAACTATAAAATTATACTCGATTTACGTACAAAAATGGATAAATTGTTCGGAATTATTAATTAGTACTGTAGAATTGAACGAATTTGTCTATTTTATTTTAAATATTTTTTAAAATAAGTATAATATTTATTTTAAATTTTATCAGTTATAAAACAGTAAACTCGATGTTTCATATAGTAAAATATGTTGCATAACATTTTTTTTAAAATTTTACTGAACCAAGTCAATCATGATTTACTATTCTACAAGTTTATCACGAAAAACGGAAAAGTACTAGTGAAAAAACGTTGAGTAAAATATCAAGGTGAGTGGGGATAATTTCCTTAAAGAGGGATATTATTTATACATATGAGAGTGTCAGGGCAAGAAGAGATTACTTATTTTTATATCATAAAAGTTTCATATACTATGTTTAATTTGTTATTAGATATGTTAAAAAAAAGGATTCACACAAAGTTATTAAAATAATATGATTTAGTATTACCATTGATTATAGAATTCTATAATCAATGGTATTACTTTATATAGTTATATTATGCCAGTTGGAATTTCTGATGATTTATTGATAATACGCTATTAATAATAGTTGTTTGAATCAAAAAATTTAATACATAAATATATTTTATGTTTCTTAATGTATTTATCCATAACATATAATTTTAATATTGTTATAGATGTATTACTATTAAGGAAGATAAATTATTAATAAGTAAGACATAAGTAATTGTGTATGATTTTGGAGGAAGTGATCAAGAAGTTAATTGGGCAAAATTATGTGTGCTAAGATAGAGGAGGATATATACATGTATAGTGAAATTAATAGGTTCAAGTATTTAAATAGATATAGATAGTATAAAATAATAGAAATTTTAAAGAAGATATAAAATCAGAAATAGGATTATTTTTGCACGGATAAAGTGAAAAGAAGCGCCAGGATCCAGGTGATAAGAGGATGCGATTAAGATAAAAAGGCAGATATTTTATAAAAGATTTGTAATGAGGTCAATAAGTAGTAATGTTGTACGGATTAAAAGTTGGAAACTTAATTTAAAACGATTTAAGCCTGAGACGGATCTCAGCATCTATTTAAAAAAAATATTTAGTAATAATTTTATTATCTAGGTTTATAAGTAAAAGAATTTAAATTTCTTATTATTAACACAGTAGGTTAACATTTTTTCCTAAAACATTGCATAGGTATACCTAATAATAATTATTATGATATTAATATGGTTTGGAAAACGCTGTATTAGGCATAAAGATTTTTTTTGCGACATTTAATTAAAGCATAAGCAAATAGAAGTACTAATTAAACCTAGTACATATATTTGGTTTCGAAAGCTTTTGTGATTTACGAGATTACCGATTTCTAACAAACGCAAAATCATTATACATAATAAATACATTACATAAATTACATGTATATAGAAAAATAAATAATCCAAAAGCACAATATGTAGGATTATTCCATGTTGCGAAGAGGCTTAAATGTAAATAATTACTCGGTCGTCATTAAAATTTGGTTTTAAAAATAAAGTAAGGACTTTCTTAGTTCTTCCTTAGATCTTACTGACATTACACATAAAATTTACATAAAAATATATGAAATTTTTTTTTGATATTTTGATCACAAAAATAATGGGCATTAAAATATAATTTCATTTTAATTTTGTTTAGTTTAATAATTGCAGACGTTTAGCGTTTATGTGACGTATTCGAAAATATTTTTACAACTCATGTCAAGTATCAATTTTTATTTATTTTGAATAAATAAATAACACAAAACTATATATCAATGTTCTGATGCCCTTGTTAACTAGTTTATTTTTGCTGACATATAGATTTTAAATATTAAAATTTTGGATTTTAGATCAAAGATTGCTGACTTAAGATCACCCACCTGGTAGTAGAATAATAATTTTATATTGGTTGGTGGTGGGACGATTACATATAAGTACTGACAAATTGAAGTATTTAATTTTGTTAAAATTTAAACTTAAAATGTTTACAGAAGAAAAAATTATAAAAATATATTTTTGATATTTTTAAATTACTGTAAAAACAAGTTATGATGAAATTATAGCCTTGTGTTTTAAAGTCTTGACTATAAAAATTGAAAATAATATGATCTGTTGCTACAAAATTATCATTATTATATTATTAGAATGTCATTTTCTTACTACTTTTTTTGTTATACTTTTTGCAAACTTTTAAATTTGCTACGTTTTACTTTATCTATTTAGTATTAACATAATATTTTGTATTAGATTTATCAATAAATACATAAATTAATAAAATAATTTTTAAATGTTTTCGATTTTATTTAATATTGTTAATAATTGATCTTCAATTGAGTTTATAAAATAAATGTTTCCTATGTATTTCAATATCTTGAAATTTCTGAAAGCATAACTAATTGGATTGAGAAATTGTCATCCTTAATCTAATTTAATTAAAATAAAATATTCAGATATGCAAAGTTATGGAAATTTGGGCACATTATATAAAAATCTTAGTTTAAAACCGTGTACCTCAAAATGAACGTAATTTCATATGCTTGATAAGAATCATACGCAATTGGGTTTTGCTATTTTATATTATTAAGATTTAACAATATCATTAGTAATAGGTAACAGTTATTTAATTATTCTTAAAAAAATGCAATAAATTCTTTTATATTAAAATGTTTTATACCAACCAAACATTAAATAATTAAGGAGTATTACAATTTACTTACGTCTTCTTCGAAAGATAAAATGTAAATTCTTAATTTTCTAGATGGAAATTGTATACATCGTTCACGTCGCTTAATATTATATGTTTTTTTACATAGATGATTTATGACAGTGTTATCAATACTGTAATTTTGACAGAGTGATGCAGTCAGTCACGGATCACTAAATTATATATTATAATTAATAATAAATAGAGTTGCCCTAATAGAATCAAATAAGTTAGGGCAGTCAGAAAAATTCGATAAAAATTTATCGACAATTAACTCTGCAACAGTTATCATTTTTTTAAAAATTTTATCAGGAGCTATAAATATTTTTTTTTAGATTTTATTTGTATTTACATTGAGAGTTTTTATTATTTTTTTATTATTTGATTTTCCACCATGATCGACTTGAATATATTATTTTTCAAAAGTATTATAAGCTTTACGTTAATTTCTACTTTTTTTTTTTTTTATTGAACTTCAATTTCCGAAATATTTGTCACCAAAACATATTTTGTTTTTGGGTACCATAACGAAAAACTACGAAAAAATATAATAAATAAAATGAACAACCTATTGAAATACGGATACACGAAATAGGTTAAATTATGATTTATGATGTTTAGTTTATATATTAACACTTTTGCTACTTTTGTAGAAATTCGAATAAAGGCAATGTAAATTATATCATATTATTACCTACTATAATGTTTTATGATAACATTATACTATTATATTGCAGTATTATTAGTTATTACTTACTACACAAAGTTATCAGAATTCTATAAAATACTAAATAGGTGCCTAATATATAATTATTAATTATCATATTTTATAGAAGTCTGTGTAATTATAGCGAATACTGAAAAAGCTATTATTTATAAGTCAGTATTGAATTAAATTATGACTACCCTCATTTGTTCCTCTTAAACTTTTCTAATTTTATTGTTTGATAACATTGCTTTATTAATTATCTTGTATTTGTTATGAATACAATTTTTAAGTGTCTTAAATCATGACGTAGCCACATTTATTAATAAGTACAATCTTGTCTTTAGTTTTATCGAACATAACAGGTAACAAGAACAAATGAACGTCTTGTTAACATTGCTTTGCGTTAGTAAATTATGAGATATAATTTATAACATTATTAGTAGTAATCTACTTATTACCTATGTTATGTCTACATTTTTTTTTTGAGGTTTTCCGCGAAGTCTACCTAAATTTTTTTATTTAAAGGGATCTCGATGGTGGAAAGTTGTAAATTATAATATTTGCTCGTCGTTTATTTCAGGTTAATACGTTAATTATAACAAACGGTCATTTTCGTATTAGGTATTTGTTAGTTTTGTACCCCAATAAATTCAGTGGAAAAAAACAGCAACAATATTAATTCTACGCCCTTTTTGAGTTTTAATGATTGAACACGTTTTAGTACGCTCTATACTGTTTCGTCGTAAATAATAAGACAATAATATATTATTATTAATATTATACAGTGCATATTGACAGCTGTGTATTTTAGAAGCTATGTATACGAAATACTATTCCAAGCAAAGAAAACAAGTGGATCGGTATTTATTTTTAAGGATAGTACCTATAACTTAATAAATATAAGCTATAACTATTATTCGATGCCTAAATATACCGTAATATAAAATGAATAAAGTTTATAATCCACAGTAAAAAATATACCTATCTTAAAATTACTACAATTATTTTGAAAATTCTATCGTATATATTTAATAATAATATAAACACTGGTAACAAGTTTTAAGTTTCTATGATTAATATTTTTTGAATTATATAACAAAACAACTAAAATCGACTGTGAAAAAAATTTAAAAAAAAAAAAACGGTGTCTGTATTTTTAATAATATTGAATTGTTTTAATAAAAACAACTTTTATTATATTTTCAAGATTTTTTTACTAAGAAACAAAAATTTAATCAAAATACTCGTAAATTAAAAAAAAAAAAAATACAAGTGTAGAATATTTAAAATTTATATAGATAATAGCACAAGAAAAACTATTTTGAAATTAATAATATATTTAGAAAATTCTTGTTTAAATATTATTTGGTGAAAATGTTAATAATTTACGGTTATTCTCTTCAGTCGATTCGATTATATGTCAACCTACTCGATTGTGTAAGGTATAATAATAACAAAAAATAACTATACGTAATATATATATCAGTAAATCCCTGTATTAAAGTTGAATGATTTATTTGTATTTTAATTGAATGTTAAAAAATCTATATTATAGTATTAATTGTAGATACCTTCACCGAAAATTAAATAATTGATTAGGTATTATTACGTTAAAAAATACATTGCAGCAGTTGTTGTGTGAAGCCTGTGAAGGTACCTCTACTCGTTATTACATTTATATACGTCATATAATTTACGATTTACATGGATAATACGTATACTTTATCAAAATAAATGATAAAATCAATTTATTGACTAGTGAAATATTGTTAATTTTTTTTTGAAATTATTGATAGGATTGCATTTTGACCTAAATATGAATAGGTAAGTATCAGAAGCAGTAGTTGTTTGAGGATTGATATTTATAATACACATACGTCACGTATACGACACACACGTACTTTTATATTTATGTATTTTTTAAAGTTTTCATTTGGAACTAATAACCAGAGACTCCATTAGTCATGTTAATGTTAAAATACTGTTTATTGAGATCGCGTTCTGTATTGCTAGAAATCTTAAGGTTTATTTTATATTCTGGTAGCCAAATTATGTGATTTAATTTAAACTTTGATTTCAACGTAGGCGAGTTATAAATTTTGTAAGCTTATTATCCGTTTTTTTTTTATTTAAAACAAGTGTTTTAAAACGTGATTTATAATTTTGTAGCTATAGTCTTCAGAATAATAATTAGTAATTAGTAACAAGCTATTTAAGCTTATTATTTTATTTTTTTTTTATTTATGTTTATTTTTTTTAAATTTTATGTTTATTTAATTATTTGTATTTATATTTTGTATTTTAAACAAAATGTATTGAATATTTTTTTCTCGGCATAAAAATTAATGAATTGTTTTTTAATAAGGCATAATAGTGACAATTAAAAAATATTTAAGCACATCTATTTATTTATGAAATATTTTAATGAATTTACTTATATTATTATTAGTGTAAAAATACATATTTTTTATCGTGTATAATATTTATTTTTATTTTTATTGCTAACAACTCAGTAATAAGTAACAACGTTGAATACAACTTAAAGTTACCTATGTTATATAAATAAATTGCTTAAATTTACAAAAGTATTGTTTTACTGATCGCAAAATTAAATTACATATTTTTATATAAAACTATTAATCATAGATTTTTTGATATGCGTTTATATTTGGTGTATTTAAAATTAAAGTTTTAGATTGATTAAGTTCAAAAAATTGTAAGCAAAGCTTTTTTATTGACAAAGTAAATACTAGTCTAAGAACTTTGGTACACCATTAATTCATTAAAAATTGATTTATAAATATAATGTAGGTAATTTTTCCAAGTTAATACTAAAATATTATCATCAAATCAAATACAATGGTCGCATCACCCGCTGCCGATACTAGGATTTAAAATGTTAAATATTTTGCATTTTAATATTCCATACTTATTGAAGTGGTTTTACTTGTATTCACTATACACTTTCACCTACGCTTAACTATAAATATACATTCATTACAACTTCTCATTTTGAGACTCAACATAACAAATTGTCGTTTGTAAAAACAAAAATAAAAATATATTTCATATACCTAACTAAATGTAGCAAAACAGTAGATAATTTACAAAAATAAATAATTTTCTGAATTCTAGAATCTTAAAATTCTCATAGTCAGAAATGAAAAGTTTTAATTTTAAATTAAAGATAAAAAATAAAATTTAATAAGTATTTACAATCTTAAGAAGTATTAAAATGCTTGTAAAATTCTATAATATCTAACTGTATATTATTAAAATCTATCTTGACTGTTACTGATTTCGATGTTAATTAATAAGCTTGTTAAAGAGTCGAGTAAGAGTGAATACCTATGTTAAACATGTATTGAGAAATAGTAATTTCAGTCTATTAAATATGCAGCATTTGGTTTGAAAAATTATTTTTATTATTTTATTTTTATATAATTACATACATTTTATTCTGAACATTTTCTTATGGTTTTCTTAATGATTTGTAACGATTTATTTAGTAGGTACTATTGCTTTCTAGAGATTTTCAGCTTAAGTTTTTTTTTAATATTAATCTCAGTATTATCGTTTCCTAAGTGGTCCTGACAATGAATTTTCAATAGCTCATGGTGATAAAATACCCGAACAAAACGCTAAATTACTTTGTCAATGTCAGATTTGATAAATTAACGCAGAGTTATTTTGACAGTAAGGAAAATTCAGTAGTGTTAGAAATATTGTGAAAAACACAATTGAAGGACTTTCAACTGTTTTAGTGCGTTGAAAAATCGCAGTATAAGATATAATTTTCAATGAAACTGAATTTTATATTTTAATTTTATAAACTCGTAACTATTGATCGCTACTTAACACCCTACGGCCTACAGATTAAATCGTATTTGAGCTATATTATAGTGTTTATCATTTTGCATTATACTGGAATTAATTCAATAATTAAAAACTTAACTATCACACATAATAATATAATGTAATAAATAAGTCTTCACTTTTCGTTTTATATACTTACCTACTACAATACTAAAGTTTGTATAGTACTGTATTCCGAATATATGACATTGAGAATATTATACGTTTGTATATCGTTTATTTTTTCAGCCATTTTTATTTAATAAATGAAATGGCCACGTGCCCACGTACCATCTGTATAGTAAAATAATAAATATTGAAATATTTAATAATTAATTTGACTAACAGGAATCTAAGGAAATTCATTTGAATAAGTGCATGATTATTTAAACACGATATTTTGAGATATAATAATATATTAATTATGTGGTGTAAAGTTTTAAACAATGTAATTATAAATTAGAATCATTAGATAAAAACATGACTGATATTTAGTTGTATGTTTTTAGTGTGTGAGGAAGGCCCAATATACCTACAAATTAACCAAGCTTCAACCATCAATTTACAGCCTGAATTTGGCTTTTATAAATGCAACCTAGTTTAAACTAACTTTTGAATGTTATTAAGGTGATAAATTAAATAACAAGTAATTATAATATCATTATATTTGTTTTTAAATTTAGTGAATAGTATTATAAATCTATAAATATTATTATTTTTAATTGTTGTGCCAGACTGTTCATATTTTATGGAAAAACATAATATTTAAAATTAATCTACAAGTTATGTTTTTATATATTTATAAAACTGTTCGTTTGCGTCTACAATTTTGAAATATCATTCTCTACCAGCTATAATATTTCAATTTCTAATGTCTCAGTTAGGTTATTGTGGTATAATTTTGTTTATTTTAATCGAATAACTGAGCATTGTTTGATAGAAGTGTACCTATATCTTCATTATTTTACCTGAAGCTACAATATAAAGATCAAATATTTAATTTTTCTAACGTTTCAATTTTAAATTAGTTGTGAGTATATCCATTTAATGTTTTTTTGATATAATTTATGTAATAAAATCAATTATGGGTAAATATTACAAATATTTATATCAATAAAAATATGTTACCCTAGTGACTTAAGATTGTTAAATTTTATTATTTTTATTTGAAAATGTTTAATTTTTTTTTACTAGTTGGAAACGATAACTGCGCGATTCAATTAAAATAAATAATTGTTAAATAAAAAAACGTTTGATAAATTGTTATCGGAAAGATAAAAAAAATACTACTGTGAGCACCTCGACCCTATATATTATAATGAATACAATTAAAATTGAACGTTGGTAATACATTTACTACGATTGTCATTAATTTGTTTTCTAATTAAATACAAGTATAAGAATACGAAAATGCATAATAATATGCGTATTAAATAGTATATTTAGTAGACAAGTGCATACTTTTTTGATAAATTTATTTATTTCAAAAAAAATAATTTAAATATTTTCTTTACATCATACACGAAAATATATTTTATTATTATTTATTTTAGCATAATTTAATTTTATACAATAATAATAATAATAAATAATAAGAGTTAATACGTACCTACACTTATTGAGCTAAGCTCGTATCTGGTATACAGAATTCCTAGATTAATATAATAATAATGTATATCTACAATAATTTCTTATATAGTTGAAAATTTGGTGCAATTTTTAAGTATAAATCAGTATTGATTAAATTATATTACTAATATTAACATCAAAGTTTCTTTAAATATTAACACATATTGATTTTTATAATATGATTGTTATATATATTTTTATTTAAGTTATTAACTATTTTATTAATTACGAGTATATTATTGGTTTTATTTGACTAAATTTCACTTAATTTTTTTATTAGACTCTTTAAATTATTATCCAAATTGTTGATTATAGTTTTTTACCATGTAATCGGGGAAACTTCTTGAATTAGTAAATATATAGTTTTATTTTATGAACTTTCCTGTTCTTCTTTATATAATTTCTATATCATAGAGTATGTGTCTTTGTATACATTTTATAAGAATTTGTTTAATGTATTATTTAAATTTATAAACAGATAATATATTCGTATAGTTAAAAAAAAACCCGGTTGATGGGTATGTTGACGAAAGGGATTAAGCTACTTTTATAATAATTTTTTGAGTAATAGTACTGTGTTTATGAATGTTGTTTATGCCTCCTCAGCATGTTTTATTATAACATAAACTATTATCGTGGCTTATTATTCCATATAATATATTACAGCTTTAGACGTATACTCATACACTTTCGAAGTAAATAAATTACCACATTAATAACACACGCAATTTAACGGGGCATAATTTTATTAAAATTGTGATATTTTAATGTTCACATGAATAAAGATTATAAACGCAGAAATAAATTTTCAACTACTCGACAGCTTCAACCTCGATTTCAAGAAATTGAATGGCTTCTTAAAATTTAGATGTAGAACATAATTCAACGTAATACAGATTGTTTGTTCTTCACTACATTCTCAATTAGATCATTCTGATATATTGATATTCTATTTATCAGAGCATAGTCACATTTGTTTTGTTCAGTTCTAATTCTATTATTAGCAATCCAATGTGCTGTTAGTAATGCACGCAAGTTGGATATTTTTATGTTCGAATCATTTATCAAAAAAGACTTCCAGACATTGAATGATTTTCACTGTTTTTCCCAATTTTCACTCAATGTTTTTATTCGAATTTTTATATTCCCAAATGGAAATGGAATGTTTAAATTTAAAAAAATTTGGGCGGTGTTTAATAATACTCCTTGATAATGACTGATAAGGGTTATTTATTATGGCATGTAATACTCTTACCTCTTTGCCTCTTCTTTATTAATCTATATTATAATAATAAAAAATCTCGGAGAGGGCTCAGATTTATTACGGCTACTCAGAGTCGATTCGGCATTACATTATTATATTAATATATTATAATATAATATAGCCATGTAGACTCATAAGTCAACTCATAACACTTATCCTGTGACCCATCAAAATTGATTAATTTTTATTCGTTATGAATCACTCATTTCTCTTTCTTTTCAACAAAGTGACTTAATTATATATTGCGGCCTGCGTAGCGTAGCAAAAATACATATGTGGCCTAGGTAAAAAAGAGATTGAGTATAACTGACTTACAGAATCCTGGATGGTTAAACATTCAACGTTTTAATGTATTCATTTATTTTTTTAATATAAAAAAATTGTGAAAGTATAATCGATATATTTAGATTATATTAAATATATATATATATATTGTGATTAAGACACAATATAATATTTATATTTATATCATTTTTTTACAAATAGCTTATAATTTTTTTTGATTAATACCAGCACATCTCTTAAAACCGTTTGGTCGAATTTTAGTAATTTATTGTTGTTTTCACGATTAACGATCCCAAGCCCCACCCGCTCTTTACGTTCAGTTGTGGTCATCCATTTAACCTAACCGCCCGGCGGCTTTGTAGTATCATTTTATTTATTTTTCATCAAAATGCAGTGTATTGTTTCACTCATTGTCTAGGTGAGCGAAAAAGGCGATCACACACCGCGGGTCGGACGGCGACACGTGGAGAAATTGTATTTATCGCCGCCGAGCGCGTTCTAATTAAAATATTCAGCGTCTGCATATTTTAACTGTTATTATACCTATGCCTAGATACCTACCGTGCGCAATTATCTGCCGACACCCCAAGTTTAATTAATTGAATTACGACTCAAAACCGTCGGCGAGCCGGTGCGTTTCCTATTCGATTTCTATTATATGCATATGTAAACCATTATCTACCGCGGTGTTATTGTAAGGTATATGTGCGCTGCAGTGCGCATTGTCCATATATTATAATTTACCGATAATGATGTATTACGCCATATAATTATATCGTTAATGCAACGTCGGCGGCCTTCCCCGCACGTCACATTGTAGCCGTCCGATTCATTCGACAATAACTGACGGTGGTGCGCCGTCCAACAGAGCTAACGACTGAAAAGTCTGAATTTTCGTGGTTTTTCGCGATATATACCATAATATAACCATTACACACGCGAGACTCGTGCAAGAACGCGGTAAACCCGAAAACCGTATAATAATAAAAATTTGATGATGCACCGCGGGATGACGTTCGGTGGCGGTCAGTCGTCGTCGTCATCATTTCTGTTGACGCAATTGTCGACGATCGGTGCGTGGTTGATGTTGTGGTGGTGCTGCGCCGTCACGACGACTTGTGCCACGGAATTGGAAGACTACTACGATTACGGTTATTATCGTTTCGACGGCAGCGCCTGCGAGTTTTACCAGATCATCGAGCCCGGCAACAGTTCGTACTATTTGTACTCGCCAGGTTTTCCAGACCCGTACCCGACCAGCGAGCAAGACCGAGAATGCCGGTGGTTCGCCAAGACGCCTTCGCCCACCGACCGGTTGGTGTTGAGTTGTTACGCGTTTGATTTGCCCGAGGTATGCCAGTATTTACTTACCCGAAAACTATTGTGCAACGCACCTGGTTAATGCGTAGGTACCTATATTCTGTGCCATGTACTGGTGAATATTTAATAAGATTGCCCCATCTGCAAACACACTTGAGTTCAAGTCTTTATTATAATATAACTTATTTGACCAGCGAATATTTAACGGTTAATAACATTTTGATCGCTTGTTAGACTTAGACCCATACTTGATTATAGCTTTATTTTTATAAAATCCTTGTTTTGTCTCAACTCTCTATAGCTCATTTCAGTTGATACATTTTTAGTGTATACATTCTTATAGTAACAACTAATACATATCGAAAGGTGAAAAATATACATGTATTTGATCGCAGTCCGTGGGTATAAAATATAAAGCAAATAATACATTTTTCAAAAAGTTCTTCGACGAAAATAAATTATCTCATCCGAAATCTACTCTCTCGTTCTCTCTCTCTCTCTCTCTTTCTCTTTATAAATTTAATATATACCTACGGTGAATTCTTGAACCTGGATTGATGTCCCTTGTCTTATACACGTACAAATATTCCTATCCATTTCCAACTAACAATAAAATGAAACTCTCTTTTATGATCGCTATTCTTATATTTTATTTATCATTTAAATTAAATATTTTATTATATTGTATATATTAGTTAAATTATTATTGTTACATTTAGTATCAGTCGTATTAGCAATTTGGGCACTAGCATATAAATAATAATAAATTAAGTGTCACTAAATCTGCATATAAATAAAATAAAATACATAATTCTGTTTATAGATGTTTGTGTATTTGTAACAAAACGGTTTATATTTTACATAATCGTTATAAATGCTTTGATGTGTTAACTGCGTGTATGTTTTTCCATAGAGTCAACTTTGTGAATCGGACGCATTAATCGTGTCTCGAACTGGCAACGCTAACTTTACGGATGGTATCAGATACTGTGGATCCAATTCGTACACGATTATCAGCCTCACCAACAGTATGTACGTTAAATTCGTAGCGAAACGTCATACTATCGGCGGACGGTTCTCATGCTTGATGGGTGTGAGTCTCGCAGAATTTCGGAGCTCGGAAATCGTGACGAACTCGAATTTTTGCGAATGTGGAGTGCAACACCAGGTATAAAACTATAACGATAATAATGAAAATTGTAATAATTATTATAATTAAGACTTTGCTTTGGGATGGGGAAGGGGTGAGGGGTGGTTGTTCATTTGTTATTTGTAGACGAAGCTTAACTAGCTTATAATATTTTAGAGTTTTAAGACCATTTCAGTAACCTTTGTACAAACCATATAATGTTAATACATAGTTTCGTATTACGTAATACATTCACGAATTACAAAATATTGAAAGTATTTTTAAACTTTTCTGAAATTTCGTAGAGGACAGCAGTTTCTTGAATTATCATGAATAGATACAGGTATTTTGTAAACCGGAGAATTGTGTTATTTTGACGCAACATAAGGCAAAGTTCATATTTTCGTGGAAACATTTCGAAAAGTTTAACATGAGAGATGATATAAATTTATAATTTATATTTTCACGGGGAATACAACCGCATTGCTTTGCAAATTTCGATGTAAGCTTGGAGAGAAAACTCACTTTTATTACCTTGAAGATTAAACACAATTTTAAATACACAATATATGTAGTAATAGTATATTTGATCAGTGTATTTCAACTTTTAATCAGGATAACTCCTGCTATTTGAATATATAATTTTTCTATTACAATTTCTTTCATTAGTTAGTTCATATTTTTGACTATAAATATTTTAAAAATGTTTTGTAACTGAAGTCTATTAAAACCCAATAAATACAATAATTTCCAAAACTATGTCAGGATACAACTAATGTCGTATTTGTTAATTTAATCAGAATATACATAAAACATTATAATTATATTTAATCAGAAAATAAATCATTCATGAAAATATTTTTCTATGTGCATATATTATATCTTATACTCATAAGTCTGTAACTATCATAACTTATGAATTATAATATAGATGGTGTTTTTAGTAAAAACTAAAGAGTCACTTCAACATTTTATGAATAGGTACCTACATTTGACATTTCTCTAAAGTTTTATTTTAATTTTTCATTATTTTACATTAATCGTGTACCTATAATATTATATACTTGGAACAATTATTTTATCTTAATTAATTTGTTTGATGTTCAATTGTGTTATTTTATGGTCTTTTTATATCGGTTTATAACAAATTCATAGACTAATAGATCTCGATATTCACAGGGAAAATTCACGAATAGGGGAACAGCCGGCGTGAGCGAGTATCCGTTATTAGCTTCGCTGATCGACGGGGAGACAGCAAAAATGTTTTGCAGCGCGACGGTCATCGACAGACATCACGCACTGACTGCAGCCCACTGTCTGATAAACATTAATCTTTTTCGAATTACCCTTCTCGTCGGCGACCACGACATGACCTCTCTAGGTTGGTGTACATTAAAATACTAATAAACGATTGTCATGTATTGGTTTTGGGAATTCGCGTCCGGGGGGGGGGGGGACAAGAAGTACTTCATAGACCCGTAAGGCGATAATGTACTGTATCACGCGTTATACATATATTTTGTGTACGGTTCAAACAATAAAATATCTCGTAGGTAAATATAAACACCATGTGCAAAATATTTGTATCAATATTTATATTGCATATATATTATATATGCCAGCTACGTATTACAATATATTATACGATTTCGCCCGGTAAAAAACGAACTAATTTAATAAATACGACGTTCTGTATATTTCGATATTTGATTGTAATAGTTTCATGAGCAAATCGGTTTAGATATATTTGTACCCTCTCTTCCCGAGAAAATTCGGCACACTCTAGTTGGGTCTCAGAGTTATATTGTATACCAATTGGGTCCCGTGTAAAAAATTATATTGTACTAGTCCACGTTCCATGTTGACCATGTTGTGATCAATGCTGTACTAATTGGGTCCTGTGTTAAAATTTAAAAACCATACTGTACCAGTTGAGTCCCTTCCCCCCCCCCCCCAAAAAAAAAAAAAAATGTCTTTCTTATTTTTACTGATATAGGACTACTTGTATCTAAACATCTAGTTATTATAGGTATGATTAAAATATTATATTTTATAATCTTTACTATAATTTTCGTGATTTACAAACATTTGTCGTCTGGTTGTTCAATAGTTAATAAGTTAATTATTGGGTTTACATTTTTTACAAGATATAGATTCAACAAATTCGTAGTAATTAATTTTTCCCAATATTTTTTCTGTAATTTTTTAATTTACGAAATTTCCTTAGATATTATACAATTTTTTTTCTTTCCTCTGGATTTCTCATTTTATTAATAACGTTGATTTTAATTATTTTTTTTAAAACATATATAAATTTAAATGTATTTGGGTTAACAAAATAAAACATAGAAATGAAGTGTAAATCAAAGAATTCTCATGGGTTTGTAGTCTCTATTGTACTAGGTTTAAATTCAGACAATAATATTGGAGGGAATTTTACGTTTAGATTAATACAATTTTTTAATAAATATTTCGTGAAATTTTGCTATTGTTAGTCATTTGGTTGATTTAGAACTTCAAATAGTTTGTAAAACAGTTTTCAACTTTGTTTGGTGGTAAGAACGAATGTCCAAAAAAACGTTTTAGGTAAATACCTACTCTACATTTTTTTTTTTTTATAATCACCTCTTAATCCTAGATTCTGGATCTTTCACTATAAATTTCAGCCTAGATGAAATTTAAAACTTTTAATATTTGTTTTTGAATAAATAATGAATAGATCTATGTAAACTGTTACTTTAATATCAGCATAAACAATTAAAGGTATACAATTTAAAATTTTGTTTATTGCATTCATTGAAAGTATGTGTAAAAGTTTGTGAATAACATTCTGTACTTCTACGATTTAGCAAATAAAATATAATAGGAATATAGTGGTTATTATAAATAGTATGAATAATGAACATTTGTGTAAATATTTTAACAACTTTTAAACGTGCCACTCATATAAATTATACTAGATTTACATTTAAATTTTAAATTTTCAGTTGAAAAAATAATTATGTTATTTACACTATCATTAATTAATAAAAAGTCTTCTTCACCATTTGTTTTTATTTAAAATCATTTAGTGTTTTATAAATATTGTTTAAACTTTAAGAAATACTCGGTTGAATACTTTTTCTACTATCGTGCATATATTTTTTAATCAAATATAATCATTATATGTTAGTGTTTCTATATCACTCTGTAATTCATTATGCAATAACTTAAATGGCTTTTCACGAGAACTTTCTTGTACTTTTCATTTTAAAGAATTAGTCTCTATTCGCCTGGTTAAAATATTTCTTTCTTTGAATTCATGGTTGTGTGAGATGTTTTTCAATAATTATTTCATTTTAAATTTTTATTTACATGTTCTTTTTATACATTGCCATAATTCGATATAATTTTTTAGGCATTTATGAAATGAAAATTTAAAACCACCAATGACATATTTATACGTTTGCTTTTTTCACTGAATATAATACTATGAGATTTTTTCACTATGAACAGTTACTAGTTGTATAACCAGTGTAGTTCATAGAATACTATACTATCGCTAAAAAGATAAAAGTATGTAAAGCATATTATATTCGTATTTTTATTACTACAATACGATAAAATATAAAACACAAACCTTATTCGAATACATTATTTGATACTCAATTCATAAAAAATTTAAAACTATATAATTATTAATTATAAAACTAATATTATTTTCAGGTAGTTTCAGTTATTTTTAGAACGATCTTAATAAACTCGTGAAAAATACCTATGATAGTATTATAATATAATATGTGGAATAATTTTTTCTATATTTACATTAAAACCAATTTCCAAAAATCCCTTCTTAATAATTGCCTACATTACATTAAATAGGAACCATGTAAAAAATTTTAAGTTGCTAAACCTAACCTTTGCTATAATTTTAAAAATATCTTTTATAGTTATTCGTTTTTGAATTATAACAAAAGAAAAAAGCAATACCGATTCAGTTTATAATTGGTTCACACAAATATTCCAAATTTCCACGCGTAATTTAATTTTAGTTTTTTATAATTTTATTATCTTGAAAAGTACTGGGAAAATTTAACTTTTAAATACCAACTAGATCCAAAAACTATCCTCATAGTTGTAAACTGAAGATATTTTGTTGCTTTTATAAGCGATGATGTTGAAGTAAAAAAAAACTAATATATTTTAGCAAAACTTAAATATATTATATTTAAGCAAACTTAAAATTATCGCTGGTTATAAAATGGTTATACCTTTTTATTAAATATTTTTAACCTTGTTTAAAATCTGAAATTTACAAAGTAATATGTACCTAATCTACATCGTAAAGTAAAAGTTATAAGATGTTGTTTTCTGAGATTTAATAAAGTTTAGATTATACATTACACACAGGGGTTTTTTTTATTCGATAATAAGTTTTCTATTATTCTTAAAATATTTAGTTTTTATTAAACACAATTTATTATTTAAGAAAATATCTTAATATGATTTGTTTTATTTTTGTGAACAAATTAATGAATAAATGAGGTCGTTTATTATTTTCTGTAAAATATATATTTTAAATGTTAATCCCTCTTGTGTCTTTTAAAAAAATATAAGTAACGTGGAACCTTTTTATAAAAAGTGTTATATTATATAAATTATTTAAGAATTGTAAGAACTTTTAGCAGTAAATGTGAAAAAAGATCTACGACTAAACAAAATTATGTCACGTTATAAAAGGGTTTTCGTCCTCTAACTACCATTTTTTCATTTATTTTTTTTACGATTTAAACCATTTATGTTTAAAAGTAATTTAACTAACATTTAAATTTTAAATTTATACATTTTAATAATTATAAAATTGTTAATAACGATAAGTTAGAACATTGAAAGTCATAAGAAAATTGATAGTTCAAATTAATTTTTTAATGGATCAATAAAGAAAAAAGTGTATAATTTTTAATTTAAATTAGATAAGAAAAATAACTATTGTGGTATATTAACATAAAAAATAAAATTCTCAAATGTACTTTAAAATAATATATTCTATTAAATATCTGAATATTCTTAAGCGTTTTCCTTAAAAAAGTATTTATTTTATAAGTGTGTCTTGTGTACAAAACTAAGTTAGATTTTTTTTAGATAGCCCATGTAAATTGTGTCTCAGTTAATTAATTTATATAAAAAATAGTTGAATTGGTGTATACTTTTCAATCCAATAATAGTTTCATTATAAAACATGCTTAAACTACAAAATATTTTTTGTACATTAGGTGTTGTGTAGATCACTATTATGGGTGTGTTGAATTTGATTTCAATTGATGGTATTTGAGCTTGAGTTTGGCTATCTAAATTTTCAAGTTCTTCCCAATAAATTTCAACAGGATTTATTGAAAGTTGCAGCCTTATACATCATACGGACTAAACATTTATTGACTTTAACTTCATCCCTGTTTGACGGTTGTGTATGTACTTTATCAAGAAAAAGCGTTTGATAAGAATTTTCTTGGAAACTTAATATTAGACGCTTTGAAGCATCTTCAAACAACGAATTTCAATATATCATAAAATGTTATGATGCACATGTGATAATACAATTTATCGCTATTTTTCTTAAATTTAATTAATTCTGTAGGTATTGTTGAGATATTTCAATTAATAAAACACGCCGTAATTGTATATTATACTATATTGCTTGGAACATGCACACAAACTAAGACGTCATTATGTAACTTTTAGACGTTATAGACGGTCTGTTTTATTTATTTGAATATCAAACTGATTTTGATATCTTATTTCAGAATTGAGTATTATTAGTACCTATATAAATATAAAATCGCGATATGAACGGTCAAATTTTACACCGTTATACTTTTTAGTTTCCATGATAAATTTACTTTTGCTTTTTATACAATTGCATTTTTATTTTTACAATGCTTTTTTTTATTTACGTTTTTCATTTCATTATTGATTTTTTTTTAACTCTATTAGTTACATGGTACTTTTGGTATCACGTCAATACCGTGATTCCAAAAAAGCAAATGTCAAAATAGCTAAAAGACATAATAGTGAATGTTTAAAATTATTATTATAATTTATAATAATTTTTAGTGATACATCAGTGTTTAGTCATACATTAAATAAAATTTAAAAACTTTAGGTAATGCCTTTCAAATAATTTACAATATTTCTTTCCATATATTGTTTTTGAATTTCTAAAATTCTTAATGTAATATCTTGATATTTTTTTATTTATTTTTTATTGGATTTTGTCTGCTTATGTATTGCTCTACTTTAATTTCCGCGTTAGTCTGATTTTATTTAAATCTTTCTATAAGTTTCCAAAGTATTGATCCGATCCAAGTAAATTATTAAAACCACAATTTCAACCTGTATAATATGTAAAAATCTGTTGAACATACCTTATATATTTTAGATATATTTATTTATAAAAATTAATTACCTTCGACAGAATTATTAGTCTTTGGCAAATACATCATGTTCTAATAATTCCACAACTCCCAGTTATAAATCTGATTATGATTATCTATATCTTTATAACTTATAAGTTATAAGTAATACTATTAATACAGATTAATAATAAGAATAATAATTTTAAAATAATATACTTAAGCTATTTTGAACATTCGCTATTTTATCTTTTAGCTATTTTATGCTAAGCTATTTTTCTGTCGCTACTTTGACATTGGCTTTTTTGGATTCGCGGTTATGACAGTTACTCGGTACTTCATACATACTGCTTATGTATACAAATATTATATTACAATTAGATTTTAAATAAAGTTAAACAAATTAGATTAACTGAGAAAATCGATTAAGTCAAGGTTTTGTTCATGATTGAGTTTAAGTGTGGGATATCCTGTGATTAATTTTGTATTGATAGATTTTAGATAGTCTGTGATCATGTGTTCAACGAATGGTTCGGTCATGTAAGAATTGTCTTTAAATAAAAAATTAAGTCCTAATTTGAATTTAAAATATCTACCTATATAAAGTAATTGTCTTTATTTATTTATTAGATTTTTTAATTGTAGTATGAATTAATCATGAGGAATCTTGTATTCAAAATTTTCAAAACTTAGATATAGAAAATAAAAAGTTTTAATGAATTTGCAACTACATTAAAGTTTGCAATTTTTGCGATTTTGACGAATTTCGTCAAAATTCTAACTTTGAATGCATATAAAAAATTGTATTACATACAATATTATACTGTACAAATATTTTAATATTTTTATACAGATGTGAGAATAATTTATTCATATAAGATTTTGCATTAAATTTTCAAGAATTTTAAATATTTTACATTTTTAAAAACTTGTCATATCTATAAATAGATCAAAAAATAATTAAAATATTTGAAAATGTAATCTTATAATGAAAGTGATAGTATAAAAATTTGGTAAACATTTTGAAATATAACAAAGTATCAACAATTGTTTGAGAAGAAACAATTATTTTATAGTTAAATATTGAATGTCGTAAAAATTTTAAATTAAAATGCTCATAAACTAAATGTTGAATTCTATTAAATAATAACAAATCCATTTATACAACATTCACCTTAAGACATGGACTTTATCCATTACTGTAAATAATCTACTTGTCCCTTCATAACACTGTTAAATATCTAGGTCTTAACCTTTTTAAAATACTAATATTGCAAAATCATATTAAAAAAAAAAACCTACAACTCAATACCCGTTACCGATTTTAAACATTTTGTTCTGAAAAAATAAATTCTCAACTTTAAAAACTAAATTACTAATAGAAAAATCTCTTCTGAAACTCGTATGGATGTATGGAATCCAACAATAGGAAATTTAATCCTATAATAACTTAAATTCCAAGTAAAGTGCTAAAAATGGGTGGCTTCTTATTCACGTAATATCAATAATGTTATTTTTATTTCCTTTCTCACTTTTCCTTCTTAATGTGCATAACTGTATAGATTCTATATTACTTATAAAAAAAAGTTCATAAATATTGATTTGGCTTTTTAGTACATTATTTTTTTATACATTGCTTGATAAACTTATAAAAAAATATTGTGTTAAATTTTTAATGCTTTTGTATAAAAACATAATTTCTTATACATTTTTAACTACAAAATAATTTGCTAATTTTCAGAATTCTTATGCAATTTGTCAAGATTCTAATTTTAAATGCCTATAAAAAATTGTGACTATACATTTTTATGTAAATTTCTTATTTGAAAAATAAAATCTAATAGGAAGCTTTGTATTACATTTTTAAAAAGTTTTACTTAGCGAACAATTTTTAATTGACATTTAAAAAGAAAAACTCAATAAAAAATTGAAAATTTCTCATTATAAAATCAATACATTCATCGCTTCGTTCAGAATCTAAAATTATTTAATAATATCCAACATATTATTTTATTTTTTCAACGTTAATATGGTATGTATTAAGATAATCCTGTTTAAGTTATAATATAATTTTAGAGTTAACGGTTTATAGTATTATAGCAATAGTTATTTAGGATTAGGTTATAATGAGTAGATAAATTAAATTAAATTTTTAATGTTTAGTAAATGCTCTTTTTTTAAACTATAAAAATTATTAGTATTAAATTTTTTATTTATTACTTAAGAATTGAGATTATATAATATTTGTATGACACAGTAATATAATACGAACAAAATATTAGATAATATATCACTAGGCCGTAATATAATATGAAATTGTGTTATGGATTATTAATATTTTTTCGATAATATTGTACTGTACTAAAACAATATCACGATAAAATAGTATTATTTCTTTTAAATTTAACATCATTATTCATTATAGTATTGCTGGTATATTTTTCTACATTTGATTAATTTAAAAATAAAAAGTAAATTTACTATGCGTTCCTTTTTTTAATCAACATATATTTTGGAATAAATTTTTCAAATTGTTTAATATTTGATTAACTCAGAACATAATACTATAATTTTATTATAAAAATTCATACAGAATAACATATGTAATGTGCGCATATCGATTGTCAGCTAGGGGTATCGATTCGAATTTATTGGTGGTGGTCAGTGAAATTTATATACACCCGTTGTTTGATCCGTCATCCGTCGCTCATGATTTGGCCATTGTTGAAACCGAAGAAGAAATTCCATTTTCATCTAAAGTAGGACCGGCATGTTTTCCATTCAAGCACATCCACACTGATTTCGTTGGCGATATCGTCAAAGTTTTCGGTAAGTTATCGTCAATTTTTTTTGAATCTATATCTACGTTGTTGTTGTCTATTTATTTTCGATTTTTGTTTATTTTATTAACCAACTTTCATAATGAATATTATCTTCTATCGCTGCAGGCTGGGGAACTGTAAGCTTTAATAAACATGTTGTATCTGGCACTCTCCATAAATCGTACCTTAAGGTTGTACCGACGTCACAATGTGCCGAAATTTATAAAAACGAAACCGACCGTAATTCGTTGTGTACACATTTTACTAAAGTCAATTCTTGTCAAGTTGATTCGGGCAGCCCTCTTCTATGGACTGATCCATCTACTGGAAGATTGAACGTTATTGGTGTAGTTAGTAACAGGTTCATCTGTGATGAATCGATGCCGTCTATGCACACCAGACTGGCGACAGTCAACAACATGAATTGGATTAAAGTGATTCTAATGGGTAAGTCAAGAGTCCAATTAAAACCAGTTGGCGAAAACTAAAAGTAAAATAATCTTTAAATATTTAATTTTTCAGGACAATATTATTGCAGTTAATTGCATATTTGTATGCCGTAGTGTGTGTTCTGTAAGTGATTATGGAGTTTTAATCTACATAAATGTATTTTCATATTTTCTGAAAAGTATAATGAAAATGTGAATTATCTAATACTATATTAAATGTATATTTTTAAATGTAATAAATAAAATTTATGATTATAAAACTAAACATAATGAATACATATTGTTTTATTTAAACTCGTGTTTTAATTTAATTGAACTCGACGGTTTTTATTTTATATATTTTTTTAAATGTCATAGTGTTCAGTTCTACAAGTCTAGAGTAAAATCTCTGGTATTGGGCAAGTTTAATTTACTAGGAACCTATTGTAATTAATTTGTGTAACGTGGAGTGATTATAGATATATTATATAGATTACTTGTAAAAAAAAAAAAAATTTAAATTAACTGAAAGAAATTATTGTATGGATAATGACTTTGATAAGCTTTAAATATTAGGTTCGTTTACTTTTTTGTGAATGTAGTTTTTTACGTTTCAAGTGTACCTATTCTTATAAACTGATATTACAGAAAAAATATTGTAACTATAACTCAGTTTTAGGTTAGGTATTATTATGTATATTTCTAATTTTTAGTAATTTAGTGACATCGTGATAACAGACACTTGACCAATTTATTGCTACTTGTTTTTTAATAACTATTTATTATATATAATATAATATGTGCTATTGCATTAATAGAGAAGTTATTATAGCTTTAATGATGAGTTATGACTAACTTAGTATAAAATTTAAAATAATGTTGTGATATGGTATTTTAAAAACTAATATAATATATATATATATATATTATATAATTATTTAAATTGATATTGGTATTAAATAATGTATTTTTTACACGTTATAGTTTAAAATCAAATAATATAATATATACTATCATATATATCATATTTTATGATCTATACTAACATTGATTATACATTTATATATATATTAGTATTTATATAATCAATGACGGAAATAGCTTTTAAAGTACATACAGCTTATCAATAATACCTTAATCAACATAGCCGTAATTATAAATAATAAATAAACAGTTTCATCTCTATATAAATAATATTGTATATAATATAGTTTTCATAATATATTTTGGCTTTTATGCATTGATTATCGTGCGTTTGTAAATTGTATGACATATTAATAATTAATAATTAGACGAGAAAAAAAATAGAGTTACCAAAATATATACTGGTATCCTCCAAATGGCACCTCAGAGATGGACGATCATTAGAAGCTATAGTAACAAAAATATCATTAAAAAACCCTTTAGTTAATATTTTTTTCAAAATAACCGGAATCGTCTTGCTTAATGAGTCTCAATTTTTTTGAAAGTAAATATACATATCTATTTACAATTTAAAATGTTTAATTTATTTTTTAAAATATTTTACTATATTTTGATGTCTATACTTGGATTTTTTGAGTATACAAATACTAAATGATGATAATGATAAAAATAAATTATACAGACATTAAATGTACAATATATGTATCATATGATAGTAAAAATAAAAAAAAGAGAACCAAATGTTATTAACAAATAGAAATTGAATATTAATTACATTTTTATAACCTACTTTAGAGCATTCTTTCATAGTACTGATTTGTTATTAATTATTATTTATTATTTAATATTTAGATATATAGAGAGATCGGCGAGAATTTGACGTTTTTGAAATTAACAGTACTCAATTATTTTTTTATTGAAAATTAAAATACATAAAGTTGTTTATAATTACAGATACATCATTTGAGACATTTGCGAATTCTGAAAGATTATGTTGGGTTGGTGGTGTCCATCTTTCTGAATGCAGTTAAATCCTAATAAACGTCAGGTTATCATTGATTACTCTATATATTACATTACTTTCCACCATACTATTAGTTTTATTTTATATTTCTTTGAACATTCAATTCAATAACAAGCTCTTCGAAGTCACTATGCAAACGATGAATAATTTTATTATAACTCAATAATTCATTTACTGATTATAAGTTTACCATTCTCATGAATTCAATTTTTTTCAGTTATTTACTTTACTGTTTTAAAATAACAAGGATGCAAAATAAGTAACTAACAAATAATTTTGTAATTATTTTTTTATTAACAATGCACTGTTTTAATATTTGTTCTTTATTTAACACTATTATTGTAAACAATTAGTAACATTTTATTCAAATTTAAATTTAAATACATATAATTATTTTTTAATTTAAACTGTAAATTATATTGATTGATGTTTTAAATTTTGCAGATATATTTCAAAACATTAGTATGCAATGTTAGTAAAAAAAAAAAAATATATATTAAAAAATAATTAAATAAACATTTTTTCAAGTTCATTTAGTCAAGATATTTTGTTTAATATTGAAAAAATAGATTAATTTAGCTTTTTACAAAACCGGCTTTTGGTTTTTCCGGTCTAGGTAAATCTAATTTTCGCTGCTTTATTCAATAGTTAATTTTTTGGGAAATAGGGGGTATATAAAATAAATATATTCGTTTTTAACCACCAATCCTTGTTTTTATGTTTAAATAAAAACGTTTTATATGACCTCGGATTTTTTTTACTAAATATGAAAAGTATAGAAATAAAAATAAATGTTATGAAAATAAAACAAGTTATTAAATAGTAACTGATATTATATAGTACTTATATATAATAACGTACATTAATAATAATTATTAAATTGTTGATTAAAAAATATAACTGTAAAACTAAAAATATTTTAAATGAAAAATACTTTGAAAGCTTTTTTTTATGTGCAAAGTCATTTAATACATTTTTGAACAAGATTTTTCATCACTTATTTTTCAATTGAAATTATGGCAACATTACTTAACCTTTCTTGATTCATAGAAGACCTTGAATAGTTTTTAATTGTTTTTAATTTGGAAAAGCTACGTTAGCCTGATGTGATCGATATAGGCGTTTTTAAAATAATATTAAGTGCTATAGATACATTAAGTACAAAATTGTAATTATTTATAATAAGCTGTAATATTTTCAATGGAGTATAATTGAATTTTAATAATTCAGATACTGTTACTAACTCATCTGCCATTTCTATTGCATAAATATTTACAATACTAACATTTTCATTCTCTTAAATTGACAATTAAAGATCTATACAATTTTTCATAATATTATCTTTTATCATATTTTTTAAATTACTCATATCATACAAAAACTTAAAATTATCGAAGTGGTTATACATTTGTTGATTTTTTTCAAGAGAATTGATCTACGTCTTATACATAAAAGTAAAATTACATTTTAAATTAAGTTTTTAAATAAATTATGGGTTTATCAGATTGTTTATAAGAAAAAACTACAGTTTTATTTTTTTTAGAGCAAATAGAACCTCGTTACGTGAAAGAAATTTTAATATATAATTTAGTAGTCATGGTTTAAGCATCTTTTAAAAATGCATTAAAACTCTTGTTACTCTATATTTTTATTAAAAAATCAATAATTTCAATACCAGTATTGTTTCAGTATTCTACTTAAATAAAAAAAATTGATTGCTTTATTTGATGATTTAGCATCACGATTTAAAATTAAATTGAGTGTATGAATATGACTTGATACAAAAAAATAAAAATGCATAACTTATATCTAATTTATTTTTCTATATCAGTATTTCATACTTGAACCATTATTATAACCTTGCCTTTACTTATCCTACACTTGTATTTCATTTGTTCTTAACTCTGACAATATTGCATTTGTAAGTTCTTGTAAGTCTCAACGAATCTCTTACCATGATCCGAGGTCAGATATATTATTCATTTTCATTAGATTTTAAGTTTATTTCATTCTTTAAAGTTATATTTATTTTATTGTCGAAAATAATATTATCCTCAATTTACCCTAGCATTACAAATTATATAATTAAATCATTTTATAAATTAATATTACGAATTTTTTTTATAACATAAATAGCTGCTGTAAACTTTATTTAAAAAATAAAAAAATATACTCGTATAATATAATAATACTATATTATAGATGTATTTAAGTTTTCGTGTAATTTAGTTCACGAGAAAATCGGCATCGGTGCATTTCGTCTTGTGAGCTAATTCATCTGAGATGGGCAATCCTCCTGTTGTAGATTAGATATAGCATTAAATATATTTTCTTCATGGTCCAAACTAATCTCTAAACTTTTCTAAGAATGATTTGAGTAGTATTTTAGTATATAAGCTAACATACATTTATTTATATAAAGTATTCTTTTATTTCTATAGCTAATTACAGTCATAAACTCGCAACCCTAACAAACCCCAATAAAACGATAATTGATTTTTGTTGGTCAAAACAGAATTTATATGTAAGCTATCGTATCTATAGAGATTGAAAAATGAAACTATAAGTACTCCTTGAGTCTCGAAGAAAATATTTGTAAAATTTGATGCCAATTTGTTCTTTAGTTTCCAAGTCTATAATCTGCACACAAAAGTACATTCATTTTATATACAAAATTAGAAGATATTAACTTAATTAAGTTTAAATAATGTTTTAAAACAAAAAATAGTCCTATCGTATTATAGAAAATAAATAACTAAAGGAGATATAATAGGTAACGTTTTTTCTATAAATATTTGAAAACAGTCTAATCAAATAATAATAAGTAATAAAACGACATTAATAGATCTGATTATAGACAAGCACATGTAGTACTATAGTACTATACACAGTATGCCTACTGGCCAGGTAGGTTAATTGAGTTGTTTTTAACAATTGTATGGCCTAAATAATTTGCTATGAAAATATTAAATTTAAATGAGTTTTAACACAATTTTATTTAGTTTTAAAAACAATTTATGTTATCGTTGGCTTCTATAGAGGTAGTAGGTATACTAAACATAATTGAGCTTTTTACAGTGTTTTTTGTTAATGTTATATATTTTGTATTACAACAAATTGTGCTTTTGAGATAACATTCTTAAAACACTAACCAATACATTTATTGGTTATCGCTTAGCAAAACGAGCGTTGAATGTTTAGTAGACTTTTATAAATATTTATCGAATAACGAATAGCGTAGGTGCAATATTAATTAAGACTCATTTTCATAAACAATATGAATGTATAAGAGGGCGCTTAACCCGTATAGGTTGTCTCCATCTTATATACGCATAGAATAGCTAATTGTACGTTCTGAAAAACCATTAAATTTCTTAATGTTTAATATTTAAAAGAATTTATCTGTCATAAAATTTAAATGCAAAAATATTATCTAGTGAACCTTGTGGGATTTTTAATATTTTAATTTTAAAGTAAAATATCAACATTTTGAAATTCTGAATTTATGTGTTTGTATTATGACATTATATTATACTTTCTTATACCAACATTTTTAATTTTAACTCCAATGAATGCTTAAAAAATGAGTCTATTCTACTACAAAAGTTGGTATACGCTTTTACTAGTGTTTTTTTTTTTTTTAATTAAAAAATATATTTCGAATATGCTTGTGATATTTAATAGAGATTAAAAATATCTTGTTGAAATTATTGAAAACAAATAATAAGATATAAAATGTTTCATGCTAATAATATTATTATAGAAACAATATATCATTCGTTAACGTGTAATTTTAATGATATTCGTTGTATATTCATAAAATATGTTTAGCCTCCTAAGTTATTGACATTTTTGAACAGATTTAGTTCTACGTTTTTAATTAACTCTCAAAGACAAAATACAGTTTTAATGTATGCATATAATAAAATATACATGTTTTGAAATATGTAGATGAGATAATTAACTATAAATAACTTGCGACCATATGCAAAGTAGATGGGTTACAATAAACAATAGGGGGTAATTCACAGAATCAGTTTAAAGTGAAATCTACATATTATTATATAGTAGTTACTTACAATTTTCTTATAGCATAGAGAGTGATAATAAATTACTAATTATAGTAATTAGTATTGCCATTTATTGTGATAGTGAGATTAAATTGCTATAATGGCAAACATAATGCTCCATTATAGAGCATATAACTAAGGAGATGAGTTACAAAAATGTAAACATTTAGAAATAAAGACCACCCTTATGTCCATGTTTATAAAGCCAAAGAGCTGATAGCTAAATATTATGTATGTTATGTACGTGATCCACTATCATATAGCCAGTGGGCTATAGTCATGTGTAATTAATGAATAATTATAGAGTTAATAACGATATATGTAGGTAAAATTGTGAAAATCGCAATTATAAAATGTAGTAAATGTTATGTGTTACAGATCTGTGTTAGAAAATTTTAGGTAATTCGAATTTAGAAAATATCGTAGCACCGGAAAAATAATACTCTTATTATCGGTGTACAAAATATTTTGTTATAATGAAAAAAACTGTAGTGACTGGAAAGAATGGCGTTCATCGGGTTCACGTTCATATTTTGCAAATGACATGTGAACAAGATCGAAATCGACTCTGATTTCAATGCTATACCTACTGCATACATATGTATACTAATTACTGCAGTGATTATACTGGATACATATACCTAAGTAAGAGTATCGTTGATTTTAATTTTAATAGATAATTTAATAGTTAGGTATATATTTTATTATTATATAAGAAATAATTATTTCCTAAAAAATAAAAAAATTTTCTTTTCTACTAAAAAGTAATATTTTCAAGCAAGTTGAAAAAATAATAGGTAAAATTATTTTTTAGATTTTTAATATCTAAAAATTGTTACAGATGTTATTAGATACGAAGATAAATTTTAACTAATTGTAATGGTTAGAATAATAAAGTTAACTATTGAAATATTTAAAAAAAGTCAATAGTGTATACTATACTTATATTATGTATTATAGACTATAGTATAATACATAATATATATATAATAATTATACACATATTAGACATATATAATAGAAATAAAATAAAAAATGGTTTATTTTTGTTATTTTAATATTAAATATTACGTATTTGGTTGTTGAAATTATTGCGATTTTCAAATAGTAAACTCTGAGTAATATACGGTTTTATATGTACACATAAAGGAATTATTATTATTATTATTAAATAGATAAATCGTATAAAAGCTGTATTTATGATGTCCATATAATATCATATAATATCAATATTTGATATTATTTAAGACCTAAGTAAACATAACGTAATAGCCAGTTAATAAATGTATTTAAGTCTTATTATACTCGTAAAGTCAATGAATTATAAATACATTTTCAGACCCAAATAATTATTTATGAATCTCACTATTAGAGTGAATAGCTAGATAATTAGTAGAGCTGGAATTTTAATATTTTAGAAAAAAATTTAAAAATGCTCTAAAAATTCTGAATAATGCGTTAAAAATAGCCCTAATAATTAGATAAACAAATATTATTTTGAAAATATGAATAAAATTTCGTAATTCGTTGATACTACTATTTTATATTATTATTTGAAAAAAAAAAAGCTATTGATTACAGTTTTAGAAATTATAAACAAATTAACCACACTTTTAGTTCGTACCTATATTAAAAAAAAAACACACTTAATGTCTACACATGTATTTATTTAAGTTAGTAAATTTAATACACTTTGAAAATTGTTTTTGTTATTTTTATTATTTTCTTGGAATAGTAAAAACAACAAAACATCCCTTGCGACTAGCTCTAAGACATTTAATGCAATTTTATTAGTTTTACAATAATGTGTTTATTGTTGGTCCTTTAACACTTAGTAGTAAGATGTGGAGTTCTTTAAAGAATCATAAGTTTTATACAGCTCATTTTATCTTTATAGTGTTTAGATATTAGATTGGAAATTTAATGCTTACATGTATAAAATTCAAAATTTTCAAAATTCTTAATTAATGTCAGAAAACACTGAAAACACAGTTTTAATAATTTAAAGCTATTTTTGTTAAATATTGACTCTAGCACAATACAGACTATACAGCTGACCCAGAATTTTTATCCGATTTTTTTTTCTATATAATTTTAATTTGAAAGCCTTAAAATTTAAAAATTCGGAAATCATAATTAATAATTTGGTATTATTGGTTCATAAAGTTAAAAACAATTTATTTATCAATTTTTAATAATTCGAACTCAATTTGTTAAGTAGGTTTTTGGTTGTAATAATTTCACATTGCTTAATACTTTTAAATTTATAATTATAATAATATATAGCTATAAAAATTGGAGTGATGATTTTAACGTAATACTTGTATTATATAATTATATTATTAAAGCTATTTGTTGAAGAATATTCATTGCAGTACGTTCTTAAAATGTTGAACTCTTTTTAACTATGTAAATAACATATAGCTGTGATCAAATATCACGTATAAAAACTTTGGCTTCTTTTAGATCTAGAGTTAATTATAAATTTGTAAGAATTTGAGAGTGAAGTTTTTGATTTCTCAAATATATTCATTAAAAGAATCGTCTTAACTGTAATTCTATGACACACTATATTAGTATTAACAACTAATAACTCACACTAATTAATTTAACAATTATTTTTAAGTAGGTATATTATAATATATGATAACATTGTTTTAAATGTATAAAATATATTTAAAATATTTTGAAAAAATACATCGAATCCTCCTAAAGTAAATAAATTATAAGTAATAATGAAAACTAAACAAAATAAATAATTTAAGTTTTGAAATAAAATTAACAGACACTAACATTATGCTTTCATCATTAATAATTTAAATATAAAACATGAGAGCTATTACAAAGAAACTTTTTATTACTAATAAGCCTCATGCTCTATATAATGATAGATTTTTATATTTTTCTTTATTTTCGAGTGGGTAATCGAGAAATTGTGTTAAATATTTATCTTAGAATTCTTGATTAAACACACTGGTTGAGTTGCGTCCTGTGGGTTTGCACCATTTTGTAAAAATAATTAATAGTGAACACAAAAAAATATATATTTTTTCATTTGGGGTCATACGTTAGACCTTTGAGACCGAAACCTTTCGACAAAAATTCATCATCGTAAGTGTTTGTTTCACTGATAAAAACAGTAAACCAAACGATAAAAACACATAAGCTGTATACATTTTCAGGTGCGCATTTATAGAGGATAAAAAAAGTACCTATTTATAGCAATGTAATAAATAGCTAGACAATCCTGATGCATACAGTTTTATGTATAGATTTACATAAAAATTAGACATTTTAGCTATAAGCCAGTTAAGTGTTACTTTAATCTACCAATTAATTATAGTTACAAAAAATGAGATGATTTATCTTCTAAATTCCATGTATAGAATCGCCAATTGATCGGTATCCTTGGTCGAAGTGAGATGAGCGGCTGCCGATTAAATACGTGACAAGTGTCATTGAACCGTGAGCAGAATGCAATTTGCACGTAATGTAATAATAACTTGGCTGTAGTAATGACGTTTTTTTTATAACGTATAGGTATGGGGCAAGAGGGGCTCTATCTCTGTTTGACATCAAAAGTAACTCAATGGATCAGTTGTTTTGACAGAAAAATATAAATATTTTTATGTTTTTGAAGAAATATAATGCTGTGTAGATAGGTTTCAAGGAATAATTCTATTATATTTTAGTGTTTAAGTTCGAATATTTAGACCTAGATGTGTATATAGAATTAAATAAATCATAGGGAATTAATCAATTTTCGATCCTTGGATTTTTTGAAACTCATAAATATATTTTAAGCATAACATGTATTTTCAACAAATTTTTCATCATTATAATAAATACACGCTTTTATTATGAATATGGCCCGTGAGATAAAAATATAACAATAGTTGACTCGCAAGTCGCAGGTGTAAGTGGTATGTATTTTTTGTATAAAGGAACATATTATTTTACCTACCTAAATTGTGTATTTTTGAGTGTGACCTAAGTATATATTGTTTATTTTTCTTTTGTCGAAGGAAATAAGATGTGGATTATATAAGTATACATTTCTAAAGCCTTATATGTAGAATCCAGGCATGTACTACAATAATAATGTTATAATCCCATGCAACTTTATTTTTAAAATTACGTTTTTTTTATTTTAACGCTAGATGTTTGTATATAATAATACTAACTAATGCAGTAAACGTTTTAAAACAAAGCAGCCACTTAAATTTATCCATAATTTCTGATTTAATATTTAATATTTTTCAACTTTTTAATTAAATTTTAGCAGCTGTATTTTGTATTGAAATTATTTATTTAGTTCAACCTCTCTAGAAAAATCAAAAATTACGCGATATTTTTGACTATAGTGACATTAAGTCATATTTCATATTAAATGAGTATTGTATTGATTTAAAATATAAGAGAAAAGTAGCTTGTGAACGAAGTGATTGTTTCCTTTCAGTTTAATATGCTATGGAGCACAGTCAAAACTTTTGCCGCACAAAACATTTGTGATATTACTTTATCGTGATTAATTTATTTTCTCTGGAATATTCTAAAAATAACTATTTCTGGTTTTTATAAAATTATTATATTGCATTGCTTAACTTTGTATTGAGCATAATATTACTGTAAACATTACAATACATATTTGTTCATAACTGTTTTATTCTCAATTTTTAAATTTGAACTTATGTATTGTTTAAATCTAAGCTTATAATATATTGTGTAAATCTGATAGACTGAATATTATTGTTGTTACATTATACTTACTGCTACGACATCATAACACATATTATGTTATTGTCGCAGTTACATTTGTTTTATAATGGTTATAAATAATTACAAAAGACTTTATAAGTAGATTTTTGAAATAAATGTTTGTGTCAGAGCAGTAATTGCATGTCGATATATTTTGCCAGTATCAGTACATCAACCAAATTTAATAAAATATAGCTGCCGAAATATATAAAATTATAGGCTTAATAATTAGGTGGATAGCGAGTTCAAAAAAAACCACTAAAAAGAACACTCATGCTACTTCCATGAAATTAAAATGTAAAATTAATTTTAATGTGTACCTACCTTTACAGAAATGTCAATTTTCGTTGAGTACATATTTATTTTTTAATAATGATAAAAAGAAAATCAACCGTGTGCGTAGAGATACAAAGGTTGAAATGTTTGGATAGTAATTTATATCCAAAAATGATAGAGAGAGAGTTTTTATTCTGTGTGCCCTAAAATGTTCAGTACATTTATAACAACCCATTTTAAAGATGTGAAAATATTGATCCGTTATGTGATGCGAGAAGTATAATTCAACTACCTATATAAAATATTTGATAAAGGTAGTATTAATTACTTTAAAAAAAAATCATTTTCATTAAAATATAACATTATATTATTATAGAGAACAATTTTCAATTTTGTACAATGTATAATATATAATGATGATATTATATTTTATAACTTTGTGTTACTAGTTATTGTTGTTAATATTGACCCGAAAAAAAAATTGAATTAGTAAAAAACAATGCTTCAGTTTATGATCTATATGACAGATTTAAATTTTTATTATCATAAATTTTATTCGAAATGAGTAAATAAGATAAAATATGTCATTATTATTTCACCTCCATGGATGGATTTTGTTGCAACAATAAATCAACTTCGGGCCGTCGACTATTTTTTTAGATAAGATCTTGGAGATGAGAAAAAATAACACTAAAAATGTTATTTAATTTACTTGAATATCTGAATAAGAAAGAAGTATATAAATTTACAACTTAAATATAAATTGGCTATTCATATAAATTAACATTTGATATTTTAAATATCTATAGTGTATATGAATAATTGACATCGGTTGTCGAAATTGGATTGAAGATATGTAAATTCGATGATAATGTAAGTACATCATTAAATATTTAAACTTTATGTTAGTGTACATTTAGCTTATAAAATAAATTATGAGTTTTATTTTTTATAATTTATGGAGTCGTATGGTTATTTATAAAATAAAAATATAATGAAAACATAACTATTAGATAATAAAGAAAATATACATAATTAATTTAAAAAATATGTTTGATTAAAATCGTATAGTTGTATTTAGCTGATAAATTATTTTTTTTACATTCTACAATAATGGACGTGGAGACAAAATTGCATGTTGTAATTATTTAACAAATGTTAAACGGTTTTTGAACGATTAGCTATCAGATCATATACTAATCAGTTGTTGTGAATTAAAATGTCTGGTGCAATTTTGCTCCCACCAAAGATTTTATCTACTAGTATTGGCGGTTGTCCACATGTTGATTTTATTCGGAACATTCTATTGATATGATGAAACTACACTTAAACTTAACACGCATTATTGTGAAAAAAATATTCAAATTTAAATTAAATCATTACTACCTAATGCCATCACCTTACACTTATTACCACTAAATATCGCCTATGTATTCACATACAGTTTAAGTATTTATCGATAAACTTACATATTTTCAATTTTACACGCTGCTAATTCATTTTCTGACGACAATTTATACATATTATAAACATTTAAAATATCTATCAAATATTGATGTATTTAAATAAACAATGTATATTAAAACTGCTATATAAATATATAATGAACAAAATTCGTTCTTATTCAGACTTTTAGGTAAATAAAGCATTGATTGAAAAGTAAATTGTACTTATAATAATGTTAAGGTTATTTTTCTTCCTACTTCCACTATTTCATCTTATAATAAAAAAGTCGACAGTCAATGATTGATTTATTGCTGTTTCACAATTTAAAAATGGCGTCACTTTTTTTCTTAACACTCATTTCGAAAAAAAATCCATTTAATATATAAATTTGATTTGATTATTTCACCGTAAACTGAAATATTATGATTGGGAAATAAAATCTTTTTTGAATCACATCAACAGCAATTATTATTAAAAATAAAACATATTTTAATTATTTCAATTTGTGGTATGTAAATTAAACATGATTTAAAATCAATTACTGCAATAATGTAGACATTATATTTTCTTGGAAACGTTATTTTATTTTAAAAAAAGGGCATTTTTACAAGTACCTTTGTGGCTTTGTCATATATTTTAGCTTTTAAAATTATATTTTCTCTTGTGTCGCAAAACGGATCAATAGTTATTTTTACGTCTTTACACTAAATTACCATATATTTATTCAACTGTACTGGGTTGTCATAAATGTATTTAAAACTTTAGGATACACTTAGTAAAAACTTATACTTTATGCTTAGTATAATTCGAAACAATATACAACAATATTTTTTTTTTTTAGATTCTGAACAGAGTGATAAATATACTGATTTTATAACGTGTGTTTGTGTGTGTGTGTATAACTTATATCACTTACGAATTATAATATATCTTAAGTATAAAATATCTAAATTTCATAAATGTAATCAATATTAATTATATTTTATTAAGTACAGAAAACGGTTTTCCTAAATGACATTTGTTAAAATAGTCATATGTACCTACCAAGCTACACGTGGCAGATAAAATATTTTAGTTCTCTTTATAATAAGTATGCGTAGAATATTTTGAAAAAAATCAGACTATGTAGGTTCATTTTTATGTGTTTGCTTTGAATATTTACTTATAGAATTTGATAATAACTATTTATTATAATTAATTATTAATTACTTATTTGTATATGGGCAGATAAAAAATAGTTAGATAAATAGATTGATCTATTTAATTATTAATAATATTGTAATACAATAAATACATATTATTTTAAGTATCTGTAATTAGTACAAAATACATTTTTAGTGTCATTATTGAGTTAAAAATAATCTAATTTTAACCATAAAAGAATAGTAAATTCCACGCAACAAGGATGTGTGCCTACTATTTATATTTTTTTATTTGTATTTTAAAAATGTCTGGAATATTTTCCATCCAATTTAATTTTCTTGTTAGTTACAAAAAATATATTATCTAATAAACGTAAGATTTTATATTTGAGTGATTATTTAGAATTAAATAATGTTTTTAATAATTATTAATTAACTATCAAAATTTAAATATTTAGAGTAATTATTAATAATTTAAATTCTTATTATATTTTCTGATTAAGTATCTTAAATAAAATTTAAAATGTTGACTTAAATTACAAGTATATCGAAGGAGATAATATGAGACAATTTAATTCTGTCCTTTGTTTTTCTACTTCTTCTTAAGATAAAACAATTTAACTAGGAAAGACATATATTATTACTACATAGGAAAAAGAAAGTCAATATACTAATGACTTAATATGCAAATATGCATCAGTAAAAAACGAGCATATTTCAATAAATAATAATATATATTACATTAAACGGTTCTTTGAAAAAATTTTTAAAAAGTATTACATTATGATTACACAAATTTTTATATAAAGATAAAAGAATTAACTGTCAAGAAATAGTAAATAATAAATTTACTAAAATAAATACATTTCTAGTTGTCATCGTTTTCATAAGATTTGCGTTGAACTGCATAATAACTTCAGATAGGTTCCTAAAAATATACATTTATAATTTATTATTTAAGATAATATAATAAATGAATACTCATTTAATCAACAAGAAATTAGTAAATATAATTCTCGACCCAAAATGAAGAATAAGATAGGATGAAAAATAGTAAAAAGTTAGAAAAAAAAATGTGCAATTTGTTTATATATATATATATATATATACTGAAAATAATTATACATTTAAAATTTGTATACACTTATTTTAAAGTTTTATACTTACAGAGTTGGTAGAAAATGTATTCATCGACGAAGTAAAGTAATGTATGGATTGTAAGACACTGGGTAAGTGTAATGGTACGTTGGGTAGGTGTAAACCGGTGCGTAGTTCAGTGGGTAGGTTATGATTTGAGAAGAAGCAACAGCGATCAAAGCCAAAGCGGCAACAATCAATAACTATTAAAAACGATTTTAATTATTAGCAATTCATTAAATATAGAGAAGATTTTATATTACAAACATTATATTATTTTTCTTTTAATGTTATGAAAAATTAAATTTTTTACTGATGAATTTTTACCTAGCTATAAATTATTTGTATAAAGTTCTAACTAGGAAAAAATTGTAACACGAAATTTAATTATTTTATTTAATTTAATTTATAAACATCGAATGTTTGAGTAAAATATTTACTTCTCGAAGCTATAAATATATATATATATATATATTTGTTAAGTATCAGTATCTAAATAATTGAGAGCTAGTTATTATATTATAAAATATTATTAAAAATATAAAAAAAAGTAATTTAAAAACTGTGTGACTATTATAAAAAAAGAAGAACCAGTAAAAATTATTGATTTAACTAATTTATTTGTTGTAAGTATTATACAAAATTTAAAAGCTTGATACATATCCTTAAACTTAGCTCTAAAAAATTTACTGATGAATTTTAGAAAAACAAATTCATGTTTATTTTTTAGTTAATAAACTTAAACAAAATTATATTTTCTTACTGAATACTAGCTATTACATATGCAAGATTACACTATTGTTTATATTTTCGAATAAAAAAAAAAGGTACTCACCAAAAGCTTGTACATGATGATGTTTGGATATGAATTTAAGTAGCTCAACTAGTGAAAGACTCGATGTGTATCGATGTAATAACTGTAGATCACTGATACTGAGTCTAAGGATCCTAATAGTATTTATACTAATTCAATATTCGAAAATCTGTTTGATATCCCACTCATATGTATATTAAACTAGTATATAATATGTAAATAATAAATATAGTTGTTTATATTATACTTTTATTGTTAAAATTTAAAAAAAATAACCGGTTCGACAAACCAAACAATAATTGGATTTCGGATGAATCAAACAATAAAAAGTGACATTGGAGAAAACCGGTATAAGTATTTGTAAATGCAAGTGTTTATTTATAATATGACATTATATTTGAGGTAATAAATTAAAACGCCGTGTATTGAAACACATCAATGGTCAATCGTCTACGTAGTTGTTGTAAAAAATAATAAAGCCTTGACATTTAAAGTATATAAAATGTCAAGATCGAAATTGTCATTTCCAAACCTTTTTAAATGTATTCAGTTGATTGGCCATAAACGAATATAATATTCAGATCAAACAAGGTCAGGTACAATTTACACAACTATTGTAAACATTAGATATAAAGATTTGTCAAAATTTTGTGTACTTTTTAATTTTTATTTTTTTGTTCTTGCACCACATTCAAATTCTTATATTACATAGGTATGCAATTTTTTTTTAAATTACGACATTAAATCAAAAAATTATGCTGGATTTTTAACGAACCAACGCAAGTCCAATATACATAGGCACAATAGTTAAAATAGTCAGCCAACTATTTTGGTTGCACAAACGTTATCGTCACTAATGTACCATGTACATAGTGTATGGTTACCGAGCCATCGAAATCATAGTATACTGTAGGTTAGATAATATAATAAAAATAGTATAATATAAATCGGTGACGGTAGCAACTTCCAATAAGATATTTATAGATATAAGTCACATATCAAGTATTTAATTAACCTGGGAACTCGTAATTACTGTATGCATATTTTAATACCTTCATGGAGAAATTATACTGCTGTACATATATAAAGTAAAATACATAATAATCTCATTAATTATATCATATTATTATCGCTTATCAGTCCCGATTAGTCTAATAATCGTTTTTAAACTTCTCAAACATCCTATTATTGATAGTCATACAAGTTAATAAGGAAATATTTATATTATATGTATAATTACTATAATTATTTGCTAATTTCTTGTATTATTAATTATAATAATTTTTCAAGTTCCCATTACTAATTACTAGATATAATAAATAATAGATATTATATTATTGTATATCATAAAAAACTAAATAAATAAAATAAACTTGATGTAACAATAAATTTTAACCACTTATTATTTATTTATTAATTTATGTGTATTCATAAAATGATCTAAAAAAATAGAATTATAAGATAATACCTTAGGAATAAGGAATTTTAATAATTTATATTATCATCTAGATGTATTAGTATATTTGATCTTATAAATTACTATTTTTCCAATTTATCCCAATCGACTGAACTTAAAGTTAGCAATGTGATCGAAAGAATCGTGTACAAAAATGTTTAGAATGTAAATCCAACTTGTAAAATTTATTATTTTCTTATATTTTCTGCATTTTTAAAGTGGTTGAAGAGGAGGGGAGTACTCGAAAATGAATTTTCGACTATTTTTAGAATCCATTATAATTAAGAAAATAAATTCTAAAAATTTTTGGCAGATTTCACCAAATTATTATTATAATAATGCTTTTTAATATAAATTCTTATATATAATATAACATAAACTTATACCTATTTTAATTAATTAAAAAGTTCATAACCTTCTACAGTACGAATATTCTAGATTTTTTCAAGTATAAAAAATGTCCTAATGGCTAATTCCATGATTCATGAAAAATAATTAACGTTTAATTTTTTCAATATTTGAAAATAGAGACCTGCTTATTGCATATATAGTATTGAAAATAAAAACCAATTGAAATTTGTTGAAATTTAAATAAATAAAGCATTTTATAATTATTTCAAAAATACAGTATAAATTATAAAATTGTATGGTTTTCCCATTTTTTTATAGCTAGTAAAAATCCGTTAACGAACACATCACTAATTCGTAGATATACTTTATATAATATTTTGTCAATTTTTTTTTTATAATTTTTGTGTAAATTAAATTAATAAAAAGAAAAAAAATTTAATTTAAAACTTATGTCAAATTTAAGTAATTTTATTATAAATTATGATTGCTAACCACTAGTGTTGATTTAACTAATTTAAGTGTTAATTATCAGTCACCTCACCAGACTATAATAATTAATACTTTACAAGTGGTTATTTTTAAGGTTTATTAAATATCTTTAAATTAATTATAATTTAAATATATCAAACATATTTAAAGCCTTTCTTAAGATAAGACATCACATGTTTAATTTTTATGACTGGATTGCGGTTTATAAGGTTATTTGTTTAATACTTATGTATAATTAAAATTAATTTTCTTTCCATGTCTTTTCCATCTATTTTTAAGTATTACATGAATATTTCTTCCATTAGATGATTTCTTTGGAAAATGTAATTATCATACTCTCAGTCTTTTTATAAACATACATTATTATTTATTAAGTAGCTATATATTATTTATATATTTCAATGTAAATACAACAAATCGCAATTTTTTTAAGTAATTATAATGTAAGTAATAAATTAAAATACGTTGATTCAAGTTTTTTTTTTGTTTTTTTATATTTTAATTTTTAGGTATTCAATCGGAACAGTTGTTTACTCTAAAGTTTTAAATATTTAATTCGTATTATGTTAGCCATAGTTATAATTTCTATATTTAATTATAATATTTTTAAACTATTAAGTGAATACTAAGTGTATTGTTTATATAAACATATTTTTCTTATCCTTCTTCATTAACCGCTTCAACTATTGATATTGTTTAATTTTTTTTATCGAAAATATGTTATTAAAATTATGTAATTAAACAACAAAAATTTCACGATTATCATAAGTAAAGTGTTAGCGAGATACCTAGTTATGAATTAAGAAATCGTTTTAGTTTATTATAAGTTACCCATAGGATGTAGTATATAATAATCTAATATCTTGTATGAATGTGACTATCTTTACGATTCTGTAGCTCATAAATAAAGCGATAAATATATGCTTGCATCACTTTTATTTTATCATATATTTTAATTGTTAATTTATCATTTAGATACAGCAAATATTAAATTGAAACAAATATATTGGAAACATGGTTTTTGTATCTTAATAATAATGTAAATAATGTTTTCCAAGGGATAAATATAATATAGACCTTTGTCACCCTATCTATGATAACACCACAGTTCCAATTAATCTATTGGAAATATTTAACCACCGAATGGAATTAAAAAAAGTTCAGTTTATAAATATTTTGTACGAAAATTTCGATAAAAATAAAAGTGACTTTATAGATAATAAAAACATACGTTTTAACTATTTTTAATAGAAGTAATCTCAGTTTAAAATTGTTTTTTGGTCATAATGATTACAAATTACATTTAAATATACCTATGTTATATAATATAATGTACCTACCTTAGTTGAAGGTACAAAATACTAGTCTATGCTAAGGTCAACAGCTGTAATATACGATGCAACATTACAAGTTTTGAGTGACCAATATTGACGTAATAATGTTGGTACTCGTAGAAAATAAAACTTACTAAATATAAAGGAATATCCGAATAACCAATATTACAATATTATGTTATAATTTACGTATTACATAAAATGAAATATTTAAATGTTATTTTATTTCTTTATATTTTCTATTAATTAACACATCGATGAACTATGAAAAAAGAAATAACTTTTAAAATTGATCATTAACTACTATAAGGTAATTTAAAAACATACATTTTTGTAATAATTGTCCCAAAAGCATTCTATGTTTATGTGTGTGTAAGTGTAAGTATAGTATATGTTTGTATAAAAGGAACAGCAGTCATTTTTTCAGACTTACAGAAATAATCAATTTAGCCTTCTTTTCAATAGGTCATTACGAGACTAATAATGAAATTTAATTAAAACTGCTTTAAAACACTATACCTTGAAGGCTTGAAAAGTTATCAAAGAAAAACTAAAAATGAAATAACAAAAAAGAATATGCAAGTGGATACTGCATTATATTACATTAAATATCGAATGGGTCACTATTATGACTGTGTTAAATTTTAAAAGTAAAATTTATGATACAAAATTCATAAAAGTTGTAGTTTTAACTAATGTTTTTAAAATATAATGAAATAATTAACATCATTAAATAATATAGTAAAAATAGTTGTGTTAAATTAATAATTTTTATTTATGGTTTCAATATAAAATATTTATGAGGTATTTTAAATTAAATTTTAAAAACTTAGATATAAAAAAAAAAAGTTTTTTTCATGAAATTTTTAACTATGAAATAGTTAATATTTTTTTAGATTTCGACGAATTTCTTTTTAATTCTAACTTTTAATGTATACATAAAAAAGTGTACTATATATACTATATAGTATTTTTATATTTTTTACAGATATAAGAATAACTTATCTATGTGAAAATTTAAAAATTTATAATTCAAATTAAATTTTCAAGTATTTTTACTCGTTCATACATTTTTTAATTATTTTCTTAATAGTCGGATAAAACAAAAAAATAATTGCCAAACTAGTTTTTGACAAAATTAATTTCTTAATTGTATTATAATATAATTCGAGTAATTCAAAAACAAATACTCATAATAACTTGAGATTTTCACAAAGTGTTTAAATTATAATTAATTACATGATATGATTTTTAAAATATTTTTACCGTTTTTAATCTATTTAAAATGCAATTTATATTTTCGATTTTTTTTTTTTAAAGTTTTTTCTTTCAACTGAGAACAAAAATATTCTGCTGAATTAAAAATTATAGCAACTCAATACATGGTTTCTCATAAGTTTTTATTAATAAAAATTAAAAATTGAGTTTTAATCCTCTAAACATTTTTATACATTTTGAAGTTAGAATTTTGTCAAAATCGTTAAAACCATGAAAATTAATAATTTGATTTGTAACATCAATTTATAAAAAAAATTAATATTCATACCTAAAATTTTAAATTTGAACTTGAAATTTTGTAATAATTTGTTTAACATATAAAAAAAATTCTACAGAAAGGTCAAAGTGTTTGAAGTTTTTTTTTTTATTTATTTTGTTGTAATTTAAAAACAAATAACTATGTATATTTGAAATTTTTACTAAATATTAATGTATTTTTTTTTTAAACATAGTATAATTAAAAAAATTTGATTTTTTCTACAGATGTCAATAAAAAATTAATTGTTATAATTTAAAAACATTATTTAAATCTACACACACTATTTTACAGTGATTGTATTGGCTTAAAAGTTAACAGCAATTATATAATATTATATAAATTAAATTATACGCAACGTTTTTGGCAAAAACTAAATTAACCTACCCTACCGTTATACTAATGGCAAAATAAATTACTTTAATAGCAATATAGTGATACAGGCTAACAGACCGTATCCAATTAGAATCGTGTTTTATATCGTAATAACGTAGAAATAATGGAAAAAGTGGATTGTCAAAAATATAAAATGAACAGGCTTAAAATGAGCCTTAAAGGGAGCTAGGCCTAGATCTGGGGATACTTACCTATACTTATATATGTTGGCAAATATAATCATCTACTAGATACAAATACTAGATTTACGATATTACTGATCTTCGAAGGGCTCTAGAGGTCGTGTATTCGAGAATTTGATCTAGTACACCGTAATATATATAAACTATAACAATAATTTAGAGTGCACTTTGATCATTTGCCTTATCTAAAACGCAGCTGTATATTTATTATGTTCGTTAAAAAAGTAAGATGAGATAAATAAAGAATTCTCTGAATTTGTGAATCCAAATAAATACAACACTGATTTATTTCGTAAAAAAAGAGAGGTCCAATTGTCGCTCGTATAATCCTATATTGAGAGGTGTTGCTTAAATGATTGATATGCATACATTGGTGAAAAATATAACATAGTGAAAAACACGATAAAAATATGGCCAGATTGACTGACGACTTCAGCAAAGGCCTCTGCGTTTCCAAGAAACTAGCTTTCTTCTTAGAGGCAAAGATCCTTATTCGGTCAATCCCTAACTCTGATGGTAAATGAGAAAGTCACAGGTCTTACGCTCTATTGTCACATCTACGTGACTTTACAATGTGAATCGTCCCTTCCATCGGCGATGAAAGATTTATAATGGAAGTAACAGTTATTTGCGGGGGACCACTTGACCATTATTTATTTATTAGGTATATTTGAACTATGGAATGCTATTTCAGCATACCATTACAATATATAATAATATAGCATTTAATTCAAATTTAACACATCCATTACAATGACCTACAATAAATTAATTATACAGTAGAGTGGTTATCCACTCATTCATCTTTTTTTTATGTATGTATTGTTAACAATCATTATTGTACCACTTCAAAACAATAAAACATAGTTACCGAATAATGATTTACCTATTTAATTATATATAATGTAATACTAGTTTATGTTCATCTAAATTTTTTTTTCATAATTTTGTATATACTTGAATATAATAAAAATTTTAAACTTAAAATTTTTGCTAATTTGTATGTAAGTCGATGAATGAAAACTATATATTAATATACTTCATATGAAACCTTGGAAATTCATTGATCTATTAACTATGTTCATTCGCATACAAATTAAGAATTATATTTACCTATGTTAATTATAATAAAAACAAACTGTAGGATATCGAATTTGGTATTAATAGATAATCCTGTGCATTAATTTTAGAATGCACACATTTTGAAGTAAAATAAACTTTTAATTTATTCAATATAAATCAATTGAAACTGAATACGAACTTAATATAATTATTACTGTACGCTGTAGTGCACCCTTTCTGACATTTCCAATTTATATTAAACTATATTAATGTTAGTATTTCGACGAATTTCGGCTATAATAATCAATGTATATCGTTACCAATAAACACCCATAACTTAAAAGTTCCATCCCCTACTATCATATTTATTTTAATCGTTCTGCGACAATATTAGAAATATCAAATTCGCGTTTTCTGAGTAAAATATAATGTCAAATAATTTATGTTATTACGGTGTGACGAGTGTCACATGGGAAATTCTCGCGATTGTACGAACATCGTACAACTGGATCGTTTCTACAGACGGCTGGTTTCTACAGTTGATTCGTCGCCCAAACCGCGTGGGAGGGGGCGTGTCTCATTGAAAAAACATACATTTCGCCGGACTTGTCCCAATTCTCCTGCGGGTATACCGCTATAACGATTTTTAAACTGTCCACGGGTTAGTTGAATATATTTTTAATTCATCTTTATCGTGCTCGCGTAGTTATTTATTATAGACGAGTATCTTTTTCCGATCCGAAGAGCGCTGTAGTGTTGCGGACGACATAACATGCAAGTCCGAATAACCGCAAGGCCAACAAGTGGCCACCGGTCGATCGATACGCGTTCGCGAACAGTGGCAATGGGCGGCGAGGGAGCAGGGCGTTCATTGATAATGAACCGGCACCCACGCACAGAAAAGTTGCGCGAGCGCTCTTGCGTATTCTGAGAGCAAATAAGTATCTATGTGTGTGTGTTATATAACCCCTGTAAAAAGGTATATAACAGTAGTGTAAAGGTGAAAAAGGTGGCAGAGGTGGAAAAAGGATTACTCTTATATATAATATATATATATATTTATATGATATACATATATGTATATATATATATATACGATGGGCGGAGCGGTATGTAAAAAGTAACTGCGCGCATCGTGGCCCGGCCGATGGTAAGTCTCGACTGCGGGGTGATGAGTGGTGGAAGAAGAGGAGCGCACTGGCAAACGGGACTGTAGGAAAATGGGGGGGAGGGGTCGAAAGCTCTGCCACCTACGGCGCGGACGAAAACAAAACATTACATCCAGTCGAACGTCGTCGGGTCGCGGACGTACAACACATTTCACTGCGGTCCGTCGCGCCCGCACACCATGTAAAATACCCACATAATATATTATTATATGATCGTGCGCATTGTCGAACATTATGTACCAGGTGAGTGACTGCATAATAAAATATTATAATCGTGATAATGATAATAATCGGTCGTACGATTCGAATGATAATATAATAATAATATAGGTAATGAATAATGATAATAGTATTATTGTCATGTTGTCGATGCGACCGCGACGCGCCTGTAAACGTAATATTATTAAAACAGGACGTCCGTCCTAATTTAAATATTATACACTAATGATAATGGTCACTGCACTTATGACGATTTAGTCGTTGCCGATAATAATTATGATAACCGTTCTCGCATCCGAACGGCAGTCCCAAATATAGCGCAAATAATGTGTAATGGACATTTACCATAATCGTAATATTACGTATTATATATTTTGCGCACGCCGCGGCGTCGAGTTCGCAGGTCTCCCCGTAGCGTTCCTACCATATGGTAATGGCGATAGTCAGGGTTGCGCTACGGAATCGATTCCGAAGCCGATTTATTTGCGCCGTTGGCTAATTTTATTGTCATTGTAACGTTGCACCTACGTCAAAATCCGATAGCCTCCTAAATTTTTTTAGCTTATATAATGTATTTGTTTTTGATAATTTAAATCTTAGACCTGGTTTGTGGTCAGACTGATCGTAGTTATTAAAAATTGATCGCATATCTTCGATGAACGTCGTTTTTTTCATTCGTTCGAACTTTAAGTTGTCAAGAATCGACTGCCATATTATATTTTTCCGTACAGCATGTCTTCATATTATGTTCTTATAATATATATATTATAGACATTATTGGTTATAAATTATAATTAATTATAGTTGTGTATTAGCGCTTTTGTTATTTTCTCAGAAACTAAATAAATAATATAATTTGAGCGGGGCTCCCACCCCTATATACGCTATTGTGTTTTATAATTTATGCACTGCGACTACCTTTCTGCAGTCGCACCTGTAGCTACAGCTGGTTATTGGTCTCTAACAACAACAACAACAACAATAATAAAGCTAAGTATTAACCTCGTTATGAGTTCGATTTTCTCTACGGTTTTTGGTGTATAGCTGCTGTTATCAGCTATATTGCTACGATAGACGTACGTACACTATACTGCTTGTGTTTGAGTTCCAAACGCTTTACGGCGAACCTTGTTGTATTACTGTTGCGTGTATCCGGTAGAGATAGTCTCAAAACAGTTGTCAGCAATCCAGCTGTTTTTAGCGATAACTCACAGGCCAATCGAGGCGCGATATCGTTAGTTTTCGTGTTTTTTTTTTTTTTTTTTAATAATATTATAATATTTTAATACGATTATAATATTTGTTGTTGTATTACGACAAATGACATTTTTGTATCTATACTAGCATAGTATATTGAATACCTATATTATACTCGCTATATTACTTAACTATATAATAATAAGCACTTTAGTGCACTTAATAGATTCGTAATAAAAACGTAATATGAAAAATTAGTTCCGTGATCACGGTAGTAACTGTAGTGCGTCAACAACGACCAACTGTTGATGTTCGACTGTACTGTGCAAAAGATTAGTGTATAATTTATTTTATTATCAAAAAACCAAAAATATTCTAAGTTTTAATTGCTTAAATTTAGTGTATTATTACATACTGCAAATGTTGTTAGTATTTATCTTTGAAAATTATTTTCATTCAATATTCCAATAAGAAGACTAAAAAAAAAAAAAAAATGTTTTAAATACAATATCCAACTAGATTTTATTAGGTTTTAAATTTAAATATAAATTTTTAATCGTTTTAAACAATTTATAGAAGTTTAAAACATATGTTTTAAAACGATGTTAGTAGATACGGATTTTAAATAATATAACAACTTTCAAAAAAAATAATTATTCTATCAGACATATTTATATTAACTTTAATATTTACGTACCTACTGTTCTACATACAATATAACATTATGAATACATTATAACTATCACTCAATACATATCGTATAAAATAGATACCTAAATATATTGTATATATTTACAGTTTTATGCATATAGTATATTCATAATACCGACAAAAATATTAGATTTAATTATTTAACAATAATACCACTAAAATGGTATTTAGAAAAGCATATTATCATATTATTCACTTAAATTGTTCTTTGTTGAGTATTTGATGTTAATACAGACTGTCGGTGTTGTTTAATCCCACAAACATTAAGATTAACTGTTATATTATTAGGTATTTATCTTTTAGCAATAAATACTTAATCTGTACAATATCTTATATGAGTGTGATATTTCACGTATAACGTTTGTGTTTTAATCGAAAAGAAATCAAAGACCATTTGTCAGTTACGCATTGTAATGTTTATTTACTAAAATTTAGGTATTCTATGATCTCATTTTTACCATTTTTACTTAGTTATTGAATGTATAATTTATTTATTTACTAACGTTAAGCGACAATGTTATAAGTAAATAATATAATTATATAATATATAACAGAATTAGACTTAGATAGTAAATAATATCTGATATATTGCAATAATTATATACAATAACAAAATTAAATATTTGAGATTAGACACATTGAGACTTGAGAGTATACCATTAATGTAACAAAGCACATAGTAAAGAGGATAATTATGATCATAAGAAGTGGAATGAAAAATAATATAAAAAAAGAGTCTGGTTTTCAACATGGTAAGAAAGAACATAAAATATATTTAATAGATTATGTACATCAAAGGAGCCATTAAAAATAAAAGAAATTAACTTGACTTTAGTGTCAAAACACCGAGATGATAGTATAGTGACAAATTTAAGTGTAATTCAATTAGTAAACAATGAGTAGAACTGATAATCATATAAGGATTCAAAATAACTGAACTAGTATAGACTGAACTTAGGTTAACTTAAGTAAGTATATGAAAACAATTATTAAAAGTTAACAAGTTGACGGCAATTGAATAAGCATTTATCAGACATATTTTCGGAGATCATTAATAGTTCTATAGTATAATTTAAAATATATAAAATTACGATACATTACACATTTATATCTATGTCGATTTTAATTATTTACAGTAAACGTTATATTATAGTGTAATATATTATAAATTCTCAATAAATAAACAAATAAATTATTCTTATCAATCAACACCCATTATTAAAATAATATTAACGTTTTTAAAATCATATTATTTTTATTATAATATGTGTTATCGTTTTTTGCCTTATTTTTACGTTTTTGAATTATAGCATACATTTTTCATATCATATTTCGAATACAAAATATAATTATTTTATATTTTTGATATTTACATAGAAATTTAATTTTATATAAGTAAATAGTTATTAAAGTTTAGATGAGCACAAATAGTACGCCGAAATTTTACGAGTTTGTATCCCTGCACTTTATTCCCTTTATTAAAGAGTTCAAAACTTATATAAAAGTAATTAATTAGGTGTTCCGTTCAAAATATAATAATAAAATTCTGAAATAATCAAGAAAAAAAGTTGTACAAGATAAACATTTTAAAATGTATAATATTATTCAATAACCTATAAAGCTTAACATGTCATGGTTAAATAAAATTGTTTTTCTTCAAATTATTAAGTACATTTATTTTTCAAGAAAATTAGTGTTTACTATAATTAATAAATCACCTAGCTGTTTAATCAGTAGGATATAAAGGTGATATTGTTTGTTTTATACAACATGTGCTGATTTGCGTATGAAATATCTGATACGTTATTCAACTTTAACTTTATTTGTTAAAACCATGTAAAAACAAAAAAATTTGTTAAAACAAAAATACTAACAAATAAAAAAAAACGAGTTCAAAGATATCAATATACGGCGAATAAATACACTCTTATATATCTATCACTGCAATAAAACCGATCGATATTATTTCATATATATATATATATATATATATATATATATAGTATATACATAAAGATTATTTTCCTTTTTTTTCTTATGACTGTACAAATATATTTCCAGATTTCATACTTCTCGAAGCCATATTTTAGCATCACTATAAATGCTCTATGAAATAATGTAGTATTTATTTTTTAATTTTAGATACCTGACGTACGTTATAAAATCTGTTATCATTTAAATTTATACATCATCGTTTACACTGAATTTGTTTTTTCCTGTAGAGAAATTTATATTTTCACTAGTCATGTTCCAAAGGTATTCGAGCGAAGGATTTCAATGAAATGTATTAAATACATGTACGCATTTATTACTCAGTATCAACTACATTTTATCACATAATACAGTTTAAAATACACACAACATTAACTGCATTGTACTTTATACTATCGGTAACCTAAACAAGAAACAAGTTATAATAACATTTTGTGTATTTATAGCTAGGCCGTTAATTGTTTATATATTTATATACAACGAAAATATTTATTAACAATTGCATTTATTCAAAATATTTCTAACTTTAGGTATATTAGTTATATGCTTTGTTATTATCATTAAAACTACTAGCTAGATATTTATATGTTTTTGATTTGATACAATTTTTCTATTGAATTCTGATTTTCTGTAACGAAGTTGTTTGTTTACTATAGACTATAGATAGTAGAGGAATATTTTTTTATTAGTTTAGGCGAAATTGTTACAAAACGCATGTTGAATTTTGAAAATCGGATAATATAAAACTCGTAAATTATTAACCAAAAAAAATTTAGCTACTCTTTATAACCACATAATAATTATTTGTATTATTTACATGTTCTAATGGATTTTATAGTATATAAATCTAAATAATCTTACTTATAAACCTCAATTATTTTGAATGATATTTTTATGAATAAATATTTAAGTTTTCTCAACTAAACTATTAGAAAGAAATAAAATAATAAATTATTAATGCCTGTATAATGTAATATAAATATAAAAACATATTTATTTGAAAAATTAAATCTCCATAAAAAATTCCCGTGAAATCCCTCTACTATTTAGAAGACGTCAAGTGTATCTTGTCATTGAGTACCTAAGTTAATATCACAAGTTAAAAATTTAAGACAATTGCATATTTGCATACAATAAAATTAAAAATAAAAAATACCAAACAGCCTAAATTTCTAAGCATATTTTATCATAAGAGTAAAATTTATATTGTATTTAGTAATATACTTATTATTTGTAATACCATAAAATATGGTAAATTGAATCAATTTTAATTTTAATATTATTTCATAAAATATTATTACCAGCTATTAACTTATAACATGTACCGTTGAATGATATGCAGTAAAAATATAAATAGTCTTAAGCCTTTAAATGAATCTAATTTTTTGGAAAATTGCATTAAGTACAGTAAATATTAATAAATAAAATAATAAAAAATATGAAGTCACTTCGAATAATATTTTTTGATTTCAACCAAAAATTTAAATCATTATTCTTCGATTATGTATTAGTTTTTATCAAAATATTAACTTGAAATGTATGACAAAAAAAAAAATGTCAATAAAATATTTAATATCATATTTAATTTTTGATCGATATACCTAAGAACAACTTATGAAGAATTATATATTAATTTTCAAGATTTTTTACTCATAAACTAAAATAATTTTTTTATACTGAAATAAAAAATTCGAATATTATTATATTGCTATAAATAAAATAAAAAAAGCAAAATTTTTTGAAAATGATAGCATGTCTTAAAAATACTAATATAAATATTTGATAAACATTTTAAGTCTTTTCAATTTTAAATTACAACATAAAGAGCAAAATATTTATTTTGTTGAAATCTGTTTAGTCTTACAAAATCGACTAGATTCAATTTTTTACCACAAACCGCTCTCAAAGTTGAAAATCTGGTTAAAGTATTTTTACTGTTCCCAAGTATGATATCAGATACATATGAAAAAAGTACCATAAATACGGGTTTTATACAATATTGCAATATACTACAAACATTCTAGAATCAAAGTATTTAAAAAGTATGAGAATCTTTTATTTTTTTGTTTTCTACTAAATTTTCAATATTTTTAGTAACTAATTGCATGATAAAGTATTGTCAAACAAAACTTTTGAAAATTAATCATGATTGATTTTAAAGAAATTTCAATAAAGGTTATCTTACATTTTCAAACTCTAATTTAATTTATCTTCTCATAATAACTATAAATTGAGTTGTTTAAAGTATAAAAATAGCTTTTAAACTATATAATAACAAATATAATTGGATGAAAAAAACTACTGTATTATAATTAGGTATGTGTTTTTTAATTAATAAATTAAAATTATATATTAACACTGTTATATTAAACGAATTATATACCTTAGTGTTTAAGCTATCAAACATCTATAAATACAGATTTTCATTTTACTTTACTTTTAGTAACTAGGTACATCGTTTACACGCATATACATACATGTCGAGTTATATATTTTAAAGCAATAAATTTATCCTAGCGTATAAAATATAATTGACAATTGACTTATTATCGAAATGGATCCGTAAATGTAACTAAAACCAATGTAGTTAATTGATAACTGATAAGTGTACTGTGCACATACTGAGGGAGTTAATACCATTTTTCGACTGTAAGAGTATAATATTGTTAATATTATTATATAGGATATAGATAATGTAGTCGTGTAGTCTGTATAATACCTAAGTATATTAATTTACCATCTTGAAAATAGCAGTGGACACACAGAAGCACACAAATATACAGCTGAGGTCTGAGAAGTAGTATATTAGGTACCAACTACCTATTTTATAAAATACGGAATTTTATTTTTTTATATTATAAAATATTTTTGACTTTGTCGTCTATACTTAATGCTAGTAAACAGCGTACAAAAGATAATATATTTTTCAACATTATAAATATAAGATAACAAATCTAATTTGTATAATTTTTTTTTCATTATTATTATGATATAATAACATAATGTAGGTGACCTGCATGTTTACGAACATGTTTTATTTGGTCGATGAACTTGTTTAATATAGTTTATATATATTTGATTAAAAATAGGTTAAATTTGGTGTTAAGTACATCATTTCATACAAACCAACTTGATAAGATTTAAAACTGTTTTTAATATTTTTAATCGAATCATTCATATATTATATCAAAAACAGGTGCAACTTAAAGTACGACTAACAATAAAATACAACAATTAATCTGTTTTTATAAGTATAGAGAGAATTTCTAGCTTGAAGAGGTTTGCTGATTAATTGAGAGATAGAAACTAAAACCCTGTTTTTATCCAGAACAAATATAAGAAAATCGTTTTGTAAAACGAAAATTATGTATATACCAGTATGTATAATATTTATAACAAATTTTAATCATCTTTCGATTCATTTTCCAAAATGTACTGTAAAAAGCCTAGCGATTCTATAATTTGATTATAAAATTATGTTTAGTAATTTGTGTAGTTATTACTACATTCCAATTAGTTAATAATGTAATATATTTTATCATAACATTTATATTTTAATGATTATTTTATACATTGCCACAAATGTATTATTGACTATTTTGTATAAAATTGTATAGTTCACAGTTTTAAGATATTATCAAAATTTAAAAATAAAAATGTTTATTATTCATTAATTGTTTTATTTATTTTTTTAATTATTCCAGAATTTTACTGGTTTAAGACAATACAATACATAATATTAAGTGTAAACAGGGACGCAAGAATTGCCGTTCTTTTTAGGAATTTTAGATTTAAACATTTAGTTTTTGGATTCATAACTCTTTATAATATTCGTAAATCTTTTTATACCAAGTATAAATATTACATTCTGATCAAGTCCCTATCGGAAATACTTATTATAGATTTTTCTTTGAGTTTGAAACTTAAAGCTTTCTGATAAATTACTGCATAAACAAACTTAACGAGTTCAGTAATTTAGTTAGGATAAGCTATTGCTGGTGAAATGATTAAGAAATCTAAGTAATTAAATTTTAACTAGATTTACTATAAGTTTACATGGGATTTCACTCATGAAGACTATATAATAAGATCCTAACAAATTTCTTTTCTTCTTCGTTTTTATAATTCATGAAATTCCAATTCAATATACAATATACATAATTTTACTATTCTTTTTATGTGTATACAATCTATAGAATATAACTATAGATGGTCATAAACTTTTTTTTAAATATGTATTGTAAGTAATAAAATATTAATAATAAGTTTATTTTTATGTTTAAAGTTTTTGATATAGTCCATAATCAATAAAGTCAAACCTACATGGTAAAAACTAGGTCATCAGATATTTATATATTATCTTTAGTCATAATTTTTAAATAATAAATTCGATCATTTTTCACAGATTAGTTCCATTTGGTTATCTTAAAGCAGGATAGTTCTTTATACAATATGGTTCAAGTGAAAACTATAGTAATGTGATTGTGGGTAAAAAATGTTTGAATTTTTACAATTATTTTTTCTGACAACAGACATATATTATGCACGTGCACCTGTATAAATAACACACAGCTACAAACGTGCAAACCATGCACGCTATCTCACCTGAGGAAAATAAAATAACGTCACGAATTTTATAACACGAAACGTATTTCTTTGCGAAGTACTTACATTTAAAAATAATGGTTTAAATTGTGTATTGATTTTAAAAGTTATGATAATATGTATTTATTAGTCAATTAATAAAATAGCATGTGATTTCGACTTTGCTATAGAATTTAGATAGAAGAAAAATATTCAAGGCATTTACATAATAATATCAATAATAAATTATTAGATACTAATTAAAAGAACGTATAATATGTATTTAATAATGAACAATGTATAACAACATTTTTTTTTTTTAGTTTTAAAACAATATAAATCTAAAATATTATCTGTTGTAGATAATCATTTTTGTCTTGGCCGTTGAAAAATTATATCATGTAAAATCTATTGACTATCGTCATAATGTAAAGTGTACAATAATAACTATTAGATCAGTCTTATTGACTATTTTTGATTAAAAATATTTATCATCAAAAACTTTTGATATAACGTTTTAATAAAAAAAAGTAATAATAATAATAATAATAATAACAAACACGATATAACTTATTTGTATAATCTATATTTTATACATAACATTATTCCGTTTTTAGTACCTACTATGCAGTTGGCCGTCAATGCCGTATTAACATAATTGTATTAACTATATTACGTCAAATATATCAATGTTGTATTAAAATAAACAATACGATTTATTAAAGAAAACTTTAATAACTGTGTTATAATTTACATAACTTAGTCATAATTAACTCGTTTAATTTTCAATTATCATCTTATAATTTTTAACTAAGTGCCAAATACACTTTAAAGTGTGTTTATATAATCTGAATCTGTAATATAGCATTTAATTATTATATGTTGTAAACATAAAACAGTAAGAACATAAAAATCATAAAAAATCATTTGAATTTGATTTTGAAAAGTAAATATATGATATAATGTGTTTTATGTTTAATTTTATTTCTGTCATTAATTATTATGTACCTATAAATTTGAAAAAATCCAGGATAAAGTAATTCCATGTATGATTATTTATTTTATTTATATTCATGACATTTTAATTTATTGAACTTATAAATAAACCTATTAACTTATAATAAATTATAATAATAATTTTAAAACATGATAGGCACTGATATTTAAAGGTTTTATTATTTTAGATTATTAATTATACACAATTTTAAATAACATAAACATTGTAAATTAAAATAAGAAATACACATGAAACTTAAACCATGGATTTTTTCATATTCAAGAGTTTTTTTTTTTATATAGTCATTTATATTCGTTGTAACTATAAATTCACTTAAAACAATTAATATTACATATATTATAATATAACACAGTTAAAATTACAACGACCCAAAAATAAAAAATAAATATTAAATAAAGTGCATAATATTTTATCATAGACAAGGTTCTCTATACTTATGGCTGTAATACATAATTTTATGTTTTTATAGTTTTGAATAAACTTAGTTTTCAAAACACATGCTTTATTTTTATTATTTCATTATTTTTATTTTATAAATAAAGTTAAAATTAATTTATATTATTTTAGTTTAGAATTAAAAGCAAAATGTCTATTAATTATTTAATACTCTTTAAAATCATTTTTATTAAAATTTTAATCATTCAAATTGATAATATTACATATTTAAAATTTTCTAAAATTTAAAAAAACTTGTTTTAATTTTATAAAATCTATTTCTAGATTTTTAAACAAAACTAAAATAAAATATATTTTTTGAACCATAGTTTACTATAATTTCTATTTTTCGCTAATTAAATTACAAAATTATATTGTTATTATCAATTAGATTTAATATAATTTATATGGAATTCATAAATTATACATTTATGAGATTTTTATAAACATTTGATTAAATAATAAAGTTGAAGCAAGTTTAAAGGTAAAATGTAGACCTAATAAAGTGAAGAATATTTTTTTGAAAAAATTTTATTTTTAGTGAAATTGAAAAAAAAAAAATGTCGTTATTTCAAAAAGTTAATTTTTCAACGTCTTTCACGACTTCAACAACTTCAATAAACCAGACAAGGGTTACATAACAAGTGGATTGTCACGATGGATCTATAATGAATAATTCAAAAAAATTTAAATGACTTAAAATGATTCATTTTTAACAAGTAGTTAATAAAAATCAAAATTAAAACAAAACATAGTTTAAATACTATTCGAAAAGTTAAAAGTTCCACAAATCAATAATCATCTAACTTTCTGGTGTTGTTATTTAATAATGATGTACCTCTATTGCCTATACATTGCGCCGTTCAACTATAGATTGTATTGACAATTAACAGTAATACTTGACGTATAGCTTGATCAGTAATACAATAATCGGCTTAATGCATATATTAAAACATAACGTAGTCGTTCAACAATATAATAAGTTTGAATCAGTAATACATAATTTAGCAGCTTATTCAATTATTTATATCTATAAATATCTCGCTAATATTAAATATTAAATTAGTGGACTGATTATTACTTTTATTTCGGTGAAGCAACTCCATTTTTTTTAAATTTTAACAAAAATTTTTAACATTAAAATATGGACAGATAGACAATTGACAATACCTAGTATATTTACATGGATATCGTTTATAATGTTTATATAACGTGAATGATAATAACATGATGATTTAAATTTTAAATTATTTTATTATGCATTTATCATAATTATGTTTATTTACCTATGTTAAGGATAATATCGGCATTATAAGAATTATTTTTTGAATACCTCAGTAATATATTAGTAATAATTATTATGTGTTGGTAATTTTTCTAAATATTGTAAATAACAATTGTACATTATTTGCTAAGCCAGCGATCATCAAATGGTGGTTCACCAGCCACATTTGGCTCACAGGCAAGAATAAAAAAGTAAACACTGATAATAAAATACATACAAAAAAAAATTACGTTAAAGTGTTATTGTAATTTATTATTTTTATTCATTAGATTTTACCGGTTACCAAGCATATATTTTCGCTCGTATCTTAAGTTTTAATTGGTTGACTTTCTGTGGAAAATGACGATTATACGCCGACGATCGATAATATTCCGTCAATTACCACTAACCCATGTTGACTTTATTTCCGTTGTACCACGTTGTTACTTGATACATGTTTATTTTATTTTTATTTGATCATGAATAAAAAAATAAGTAAAGTTGAATTTGTAAACAAACTGTTTTTGCCAGAGTGAACGGAATTATATTGTTTTACAAGGGCTTTGTCAGCTTATTTGACTTGCTGTTTTAAAAGTTTTCAATATTAAACTTCATCATGAGACTTCAAATAAATAATTTACATTAAATGACAATTTTTCTATTGTCAGGGATCATCAAAGGCAACAATTTGTATGACGCTGTAAATTGTAATAATGTACTCGTATTTAAAAATGGAAAAACTAAATTTGAAAAAAAATTATCTCTGATACTATTAACGACGGTATACCAACAATGGTTGGCACTCATTAATTAATTGTGATTTTGTTCGAAGATTAAGAAATAACCCTAAGTGCAACCCTGATCTTTTATCATACCGTTGCATTCATCATAGTGTTTTCTACTATAAGCTGGATTCGTGTTTGGAAGAAAGTTCAAAGACGGTCATGATTCATGAGTATTATTAACTTTATACGTGCTAAATTTTTACTTTAGTACAGACAATTCAAGGATTCGGTACACAGTTTATAACAATTCATTACAAGATAATAATTTTAGGTGACTGAGAAAAAGTAACGTTTAACGTTTTGAACAGATTTTTGATTTACTAAGTGCAATTGAACTACTTTTTATTAAGAGTACACTATAGACATGCGCAATATTTAAGCTAATTGGGCTTTAGCTCTATCTGAGCTTTTTTTTATGTGTAGTTGAGTAGGTACTTGTTATCTAAGAAAGTAATAAGGCGTTAAAGTTGTAAAAAATTGATGACAAAATAAATCAAAATTATAGATATTTATACGATTAAAAATAAAATGGTTGCCCATAGGCATATTTTTCTTGTGTAACCGTGACGGGGAGAGGGGAGAAGAATTCAAATTTAATTTAACCATACCTAACTCGGAAGTCTATCCATGCCTATGGAGTACATATTCGGTTGCCAAACATTATTTTAAATTTATCAATGACAACAATAACGTACCTAGTAAGTATTTTGTATTTGGAAAATGTATTTCAACATATCAATTCTTTGGATTTAAAACTTAAAGGTGGCCAGATTAACTATTTTTGTAAAAAATTTTAATTATTTTTGCAAGATACTGGTAATAAAAAATTACATTTTTCAAACTTAAATAAAAATTGTGATGAAAAAAATGAAACTAAAACTAATAATTTTACCAAATTTATGGCAAATTTGAAGACTGAATTCTTAAGACAATTTATAGATTTCAAAAAAATTAAAAACGTTGTACAACTATTAAACAGTAGTTGAACTTGATAGTCTGATAGTAATTGAGTTAAAAAAAGAAGTAAATGTTTTTAAATGCAACAAATCATCTAATCAAATGGAAATAATTGAATTCAAAACTAATAATATTCTAAATTATGTGTGTAATTAAAAGTATTCAAAAACTGAAAGCAACTCCTACGATTAATTTTGATTAACATATTTGTCTGAAAAGAAATAATTGGCACTAAAATTATTAATAGTGAAAATATTTATGATGTTTGGCTTTACGTATATCTGTGACTTCGAATTTTCAAAAATGAATTGAATTAAGAACAAGTTTAGATCTCAGCTTACATCTTTAAATAATAATGAAGGTAACGTTCATGAACCATACACCAAATTTCTTTAATTAGTTGAGAGCAAGGCTTGTCATATTTCCCACTAAATAATATAACCCGAATTGTTATTAATAATTGGTATTTTATTACATTTTTTAATTTATTATTATTAACGCCACTAGGCCACTATGGCACTTTTAAATCATTATATAATATGTAAAAATGTTTTCTTTGAATTTTGATGGCCTTTGATAAATTTCAAAATTTCTAATATGGCCCTCCGAAAATATTAATTGTTGAACCTGTTTTAAGTGGTTTCTAAAATAAATTAAATATTGTAATTAAAAATATTACAGCTTATATTAACGTATTAACGAGGGATTATGAATAGAGTCCTAGATCAGTGATTTCTATATAACATGTCAAATATTGTTAACCGCATAATGTTAATATTGATTGAACATATTGTGATGTGATGGCATTTGAATTTATAGATTTAAAACAAAAACAGCAATGTTTTCAAGACAATATTTAATGCTATAATCAATCCAGTGTTCAAGGCTAGAAAAATTAACTAACTTTTAAACTCATGAAATTCAGTTAATTTAGAAAACTGTAAAATGAAATTTAAGCAAAAAGTTACTTTTTATTTTTTATGAAATATTTACCATCTATACGAAAATATGATAAGCAAATTTGATAAAAGTTTAATTTAGGTACACAAAACAGAATCTATGTAGTTAAGAGTAATATAAATTAGATTAACTAATGAAAAAAAAGTAACAGAAAAGCAGGTCATACCGTGATATAATCTTACTAATAGAAGTTATTGATTATTTGGATTAATTTGTTAAAATATCGTGGTTTCTTTATGTCACTTTAACTTTGAACTGGGTTATTTGTAGTTTTATATTTTGGTAATATTATAATTTTTATGAAAATATAAATACGATTGTATTAATTTACATTATTTTTATACCAACTTAAATTCAAAAATAGTGCATTCATTATTTTGAAAGTGTTCAATTCAGTATTTCTAATACCTAATAATAAAAAATTATTATGAATAATATTTCTGATTATTATCATTATTAATTTTATTTTATTAACTTGTTTTTTAATATCTTAAATTTATTTAGAAAACTTTAAATTTACAATAAACAAAATACAAATAAACCTAAATAAATAAATAAAAAATTATCTTCTTTATTAATTTTCCAGTTGATCTTAGGAAGATATCTTTTGTTAGACATGGTTTTAGCCTAAACTTACATGTTTCTCCACCAATATAATTATAGAGAGCTCCGTTAGTTTTATTCGGGTTTTTTTTTTTTTAAGTTTTCACAAAGATTATCCATATTGATTCCATGTCTTTGTCCAATTGTTTGCTTTAAAGGAGCTTTGAGGGCTATTTTTAGGAATTTGAAATTCTTTTTTTTTCATAGAGAAAACAGCAATACATAAGTTACTAGTTAGTAGTGGTTTTATTATAGCCGTATGCATATATATATATATATGAAGAACGTTTCATTTTGAAGTGTGGTTTAATAGAGGGTACAGGATTTTCATCCGTATGTACAAATCCTTTTTTACTGATGTAAAAGTTAGTTTTTCGTTTAGGTATACCCCTATGTATTACACTAAATCATCCTTGTAAATCCAAAATAAATATCTTGTCTTCACTTTTGATGGAATTCGGGATAAGTTTCTGTCTTGAGAACCACAGGGATAATTCGTTAAAGGAGTTTTTTAGATCTTTTTTTGACAGTTCTAAGATGTTGTTCTATGTAATAATTTCCGTGTCATGTTTGTATTTCTTTAAAAATAATCATTTATACAGAATCAAAAGAATTTAACTCAATAAATTAGAAGATACTTTCAAGAAATAATGAATTCTTTATGCAATTTAATTTTTTAGCTTAAATTAAACTTTATAACTCGTTTTTGTCCAACTTTGTCTAAATTTTACTGTACGTGGTTTTTTTCATAATAGGTATGTATAATGTACATTGTACATGCGTATTACATAATATATTTTTGAGTTTACATACAACAAATATGTAACATTATAATTAAACATAATATACGTACACGATTACCCGCATATGTAGGTGTATACTGTACAACTATAATATTATTATGATATAAAATATATTATAGTATGTATATAACTCGGGGCAGCTGATCAATGTTTAAATTAGAACAATATGCATGCATTGTATAAAATAAAACTTAATGACATCGTATAATGTATAATACACAAATACACAAATATATATTATATATATATATATATAATCCGATAATATAAAATATATACGTATACGTATAACACGGCACTGGCATGTAAAATGTGAAAGACCTGATTGCTTGACTTGTTTACACGACATAAAATATTAAATTTATCGCGAACTATAATTATATATAGGGTGGTATTATTTAAACAGCCAATTTTCATCATTATCTCGGAAAGAAATATTGTTTTTAAAAATATTATTTTTTCATTAGTAATTTAAATTTAGTACAAAGTAAAATAAAATGTAAAAAAATATATGTTTTACTGTTTTTTTTATCGTTGCCTGCAAATTGATTACTTTTTTTATTTTTTCAAATTAAAGCATATATTTTCATACTATATAGCAGCATATTTTTTCTGAGAACTTCAACGGATAAATATTGAATTTCAAACGAGTAATTATTTAGTTGTTATTAGTACCTAGTATTTAAAATATTTACAATTAGAGTAGTGAACAGACATTTTGCGAGATAAGTACCTTTTTGACACTCTACTCTGCTTATAAAAACTAACAATTTATAACTAATCATCTTTTCGCTATAAATTCAAATTTTTTACATCATGAACTCCCAGAAAACCCTTTAGCTTCGAAGTATGGTAAAAAAAATATATAGACTGTTATTCAAAAAAGTAAAAACTTTAAGCTAAAATTATAATAATAAAATATAGTTATTTTCAATTTTTTAATTTTTTAACGACGAAGTTCGAAGTTATAATATAACATTTTACTACCAATGCATAGTGTTAAAAAAATAACCGCTCAGGATTGAAATAAAGTGCCTATCAATGTTCTATGTTTTTTTTATGAATTATGTATACACACTATTAGTGTTGTAGAAAATTAGCCTAGCTCAAACGAACAATAATATTTACCTATATATAACTTTACATTTACTATTTAATTAGGTAAATACCAATTTAATTATAATCACAACTAAAACAATTAATTATTTATATTTATATTTTTGAGTTAACCGTTGTATTATCTATTATTAAGTAGATTATTGTTTTAGTATTTTATTATTTTATTTTATTTTTTTTAAATAAATTTAATTATTTTTAATCGTTTAAAATTGTAATTATATTTAAATATACTAAAACATTCTAAAGTATTTTCAGAATTTACAACAACGAAATATACTTAAATCATATAAAATTTAACCGATTTCAAGACGCGATACATCGAATACATTACTATTTTTATTATTGTCGACGTTTAAATGATCGCTAATCATCAAAAACAAAATTTTCTAAATATCAAATCTGTCAATAATGATCTTTATCATTAGATACATTGTTTATAAAAGACATTTATATTATTAACAGGTTTGATTTGAAGTTTAAAGTTTACACTTTAGATCCTTAAATTAAGTTTTTTTAAATGACTTATTTAAAGAATCTGTTTACTTTTTTATGTTTCTTCTTTATTTGTAAAAACTTCCTGATGCTGTTCTGATATAAAAAGATCTAAACGAAGGTGTGTTAAAAAAGACTGTTAAACAACGTTTCATGGCGGTTAGTGACACTCAGTACATTTCACATATATTATGGACGCTTCCTCATTTGCTATTAAGCAAAATCATATTTACGATTTTAGCGTCCTAGATGCAATATAAGTTTAAAAATATTTAATTTTTAGCGCAGCGCCACTTTAAGAAACTTACAATTTGGCACCCGGGGTGATTTCCCCATTCGCCCTCCCCCATAAATATGCTTCTGACATTAGGCGTTTCTGAATTAGCTGTAAATGTATATAATACTAAACTCCAACTGATCATTGCTTAGAATCAAAATATTTCATAAAAACTGAAATCGACAACAAAAATCCAACGCGGAATGCTGTAAAACCCATAGAACCATCGGTGCAGTGGATTTACGTACGTATAATCCGGCGCAGTACGAATTTCCGCCTGCAAAGAAAACGTATCAATCCCAATTTGTACACTGTTCGAATATTTATTTCGTGCCCACGGTGAAGTTCAAACATTATATATACATATATTACGTATAGTTCAATGGCTTCAATTTGCCAATAATAGGCAAATCGCTGTATATTATGCACACAAATTCGCTGCAGCGTTTATACATAGGTACATTTGCAATAACTATTCGCAGCCGGGCCCGTTAATCCTGCAAGATTACAATTTATTCGCAGGTTTATGTTTGTTACTGACCGATTACCGGTCGGTAAAACACCCGTCGAAACCTTTTTAATATTCATACATCGTATAATACGTCATCGTGTAGGCGCAGCGGCCGTGCCGTAATAGTGGATAGTATAATATATAATATATATGTATATTACCATTTGCCGTCATCAGGGACGAAATCGTACGATTCGAATGGCAATTACGTTTCTATCAGGAAAGAGGGTCAATAATATACATATATAATATGGTATACCTATATCATTCTATTATTATTACATTGAATTGCAAACGATCGTAAAACGCAATAATCGTCTGAATTGAATCGCTTGTCATCGAACTTCCATTTCTACATGCCTAAATATATATATAGGTATGTACAACAAAATATATTTTTTAATGTATATTTTTTTCAATCAAATCGTAGAAGAAAATTAGAAAATCGACCCATTGATGGAATACAATGAAAAAAAACCATTATATTTACAGTATGATAATCGAAACATATTATAAATTACGTTTATATAAAGTATTATAACAAAAGTAGATACCTACATACGTAAATAATTTTTAAAAGTTGCCATAATTATTAAACACGAAATTTATGATATAATTTATCATGACAATAATTCGTCTTAAAATTCCTACTGAAAATAAAAACTAGGTACTTAACTTTTAATTTTTTAAATCATTTATACCCATTCAACATTTATGTTGAATATACACTTTATATTATATGTGTAAGCAATATAAAGGGTAACGTGTAGCTGTCACATAAGAGTATATACGTCCTGATTTATGTACCTATTCAGCTAGTTGATCGACTTTGTATCATCCGCCTGCAATTAGCTGAACGTTTAAAAATCGTTTGCCGCAGTTTGGTGTAACACACGTCGTTGCAATAATGGAAATACGAATATTAACATATTCATTAAGGTCATCCAGTTTATAGATGTGACACGTAACTATAGAAAGATGTCATAATAAAAATGCTGCGATTGTGTGAAATATCGAGTTTTTACTTGTATATATATAGGGTGTTTCATAAAGGACGCAATTTTTGGACATGCAATAAATCAGCCAAAATCATAAATAAATTCAAAACTTTTTATTTTATTACACTTAAAATACATTTCGATTTAAAGTTTAAAAATTATATCCACCATATGTCTACCTCTACTGTCTTTGCAGGCCGTCATTTCTGCAGGACTCATATTCACACTCTCATGCACTGCCGCAATGTTTATTTATGTAAGAATTGTATTCGGTTTCGATCTGTACTTTTTTGTGTTTCAACTGAAACAGTTTGTTCAAATTTCCGTACTAACCTCAGAATTTTTGATACAGTAAAAGTTTCCACACGACCAAATGTCTTGTGAAGTTTATGGATAGTCACAGATGAGCACTCGGTATTTTTGTAATGGGTTTTCAATACGAGTATACGCTGATAGCTACTGAATCCATGATAATTAAGTTCAATAAAAACGAATTATCTTCTAATCTAAGTGATGATAAATAACAAAAATAATTAAAATAAAATTGTCACACTTTAAGCAAAAAAAAAACCCACGCATTTCAAAAATTACGCACTTTATGAAACATCTTTTTTATTTATATAGGTATGATTTTGTTTATGTTCTGATTAGAAAATAAAAAATAAAAAATCGTTCCAATTATTTCGTAGTTCTGAAATTTGAATTTCTAAAATAAAAAATATGATAGTTATACATTATATCTATTATACCTTATACGTATAGGTAAAATATTTCAGTTATAGGTATATATATATAGTCCATACGAAAATATTCTCTGTAATGCCAAATTTCGTGGATTGTAGCGGATAAGATTCTAGTTTTATTTGATTTTTAAAACGCTCATAGAATATTAGTAACACTTATAATGCCTAGATACAATAAAAATATATGTATATTATGCTATGACGTAACACGTTGTATTTAATAATTGCGTTGACATTTTTAACGAAAAAAAACCAATTTTGATAAACGTGCTTTATTATCAAACACATTACTGGTAACAATTTAATTAAAAAAACAAATCCGAAAGCTTATCTCGTTTACCTAACCAACTTGCTTATGATGGCCTGTCACGTTGTTCAAACTATGCAAATAAAAATATACACACACACTCAACATATGTCTAAATTCTATATTTAAAAATCCCAAATGTTTACATTTTCATTATTTCCTTTAAATGCATTTAATAAAGTAAATATAATACATATACACATATATTTTCATGTGTCTATACATTATAATTATGATCGATAAATATAAAAATATGGTTATTAAATAAATTTCATTTTATTACTTTTTTCCAGCCATATAGATGCTGAAAAATTAAACCGATCATGATTGGCCCTTTAATAAAAGCGGCTTTCATTATCACGGTTGTGATTTGTGGCGTGCACTGCGAACGGTACATAGGTAAGTAATATTTAATTTCTTTTACTCATATTTTTAATTCTTTATATCAGTCACTATTTATTTGTTTAGACTATAAATTTACCACATTATTACCTACTAATACTTAAAAATTTCATTACTCAAATAAATAGGTAAACAAATATTGAAAAAGACAGTTTTATTATTAAATGAATATAATATGATTTATTAATATTCAAATTAAGATGATTAATAAATATAAAATCATTAAAAATAAATCCTTTAAAATGTTCACAAGATATTTTGTGCGTGTTAAAATTATTACAAATAAAAAATTTATTTCCACGATATTAATTAATTAAATTATTTACATTTAAATTTAACGTGTTTAATTTTGTTATTTGTTTTGTAAACTGTTGGTTACTGGGTCGATTAATTTATCAGAACTACAATTATATTCAGTGCGTTTGGCTATCTAATGTAAAACGTAAACAAATATCACCAAATTTTATTTTTATATACATAAAAATTATGTTAAAATTGTATTACATTTATCCATCAACTAAGATCATCATAAGTATATTCTTATCTATAGTATACTATATAATATGTAGGTACATTGCAAATCGATATTGAAGCATTCAATAGGTAATTATATATTTTTAAACAAATAGATTTTTACCAGATTGATAGCTAACTACATTATATAAAAAAATAATTGAAAACGATATTAGTATATTACGGATTAACTAATATTATTTATTATTTCAAATTATAATAGACACACACACACACACTTATTATTTATATGATTAATGATTGGATTGATTCTCAGGTTTCATCACATTTTGACGTGTAATATAATTTAGATAAATAAATTCATAAATTTACGTTAATAATAATATTATGCATAAGTGTTTTCAATTTTCAATGAAATATTTATATACGCATTAATATAAATATATTTTTATTTTCAAAAATATTTTATAGCATTATGCATACATTTTTTGCGTCGGTGCTCAAAATAAATCTATGAAAGGAAAGATAAAACATAATAAATTGTTTTATCCTGGCAGATTCTATATATATTGTTTCATGATTTCCTTTTTTTTTTTTTTTATTATTGTAATTTTTCATTTACTTTTAATGCAACCATAAAACTGACAATTAGGACGGACGTTGGAGTGGAAGAAGAGAACAGGTAAATTGATTTAACAAATTCGGGTAAAATTCATTTAAACTTTCGATTAATAATTACAATAATAATAGACTCCCAACAGTTTATAGAAGAAAATGACTTAAAAAGCATGTTAAACATTTTTTTTATTATTTATTTACAATATTAGCATGTTTGTGACAATTATATTAATGTATCTAATATCAAAAATGTAGCTTTTAATAAAACTATAAATTATAATATCTATTAGTTAAAGGTTCATATTTATTCTTCATGCTTTGTAAGATAATTTAATAATAAATTTACTTAATGGTTGTTTTAATTTTCGAATTAATTAGTAGTATAACATAGAAATCATATTTCAATAACTAAAAAAAATTATAAATCAAAATTTAATAGTAATGAATAATGATAATCACATAATAAGTTAACTTTTATCTTATACGAATGTCTTAAATATATTTATTCTTATTCGTAAACGTATTACTTACTATTATTATAATTATTATTTACTTTTTGCTAGTTTTAACTTTAAATAAAAAAACCAAAATTAAATTTACAAAAACCTTATAAGTATTCGACTGCCTTTGCTAATTATTAAAATTAAGAGGGTATGCCTATTATAAAGTTCAATCATTTAAATTTATATTATCCCAGAAACAGATACAAATGCAAATATCATATTTTATTGAGTAATATTGAGTAAATTTTTATGAATAAAAAACTAATTTAACAACTTGGCTGCTATGAGACCCAATTTGAGATCTCACAAACATTTTCTTCTTTGCCATGAGCAAACTAGACTAAAATTTTGAAAAGTGGTAAGGCATTTTATTTTGTTATTTTATATCGAAACTTCACAATTATTTTAGTGATGTAAAAAAGAAGAGTTTAAATGAGATTTAAAATTTTTAGAACGTGAGATCTCATATTAAATTTCATGGCACTGGGGATTGATTTTTTGATTGTTATGAAAATAACCCTTTAACTGAGATTCCATTTAAGATCTCAATAATATTTTTTATTTTAAATGAGATTCCATAAGAGATCTCAAAACTATTCTGTACTATGTACTTGTATATTCTTTGTTATATATGATTATTTTAACATATTAAATATTTATTTATGTATTTACGTAATTATAATAATAATAATATATAATATTTGTATAGTAAAATAATATAAATTTGAAAACAACATAACTTCTTCAAAAAAAAACGTATTTAGATATTATAAAAATACCGGCGTGTAGTGGTTACATTGCATAATTCAACTATTCGACAATAATCCTAGTAAATGAGATTCTTAAAGAGATCTTATTTAAAAAAAATAAATACCATTTGAGATCTCAATTGGAATCTTATGGCAAAAAAACTGAAGTTTTGGTGAGACCCTAAATAAGTTCTTATGGCAAACAATTGAAATTTTCAAAAAAATACACAACAGTCTAGTTGTTAATTTATTATTAGGCACTATTATTAATTTTACTATAATTCAGTCCTAGTTAAGATCTAAATTTAATAGTATTTTTTTTTTTTTAAGTAATTAAGTATCTATGTCATTAAGGTTTAAAAACTAGAACCATAAAAATAATATTTGAAGTAATACCCAGCTGGTTAAGTTAATCGATTAATTGTTAATATGTATCCGTTTAATACGTGGCTATATCAATAAGGTAAAATACATAACTAATCTATGTCCTATGCTCCTATGCTCATATATTATGCATATAATAATAATAATCTCTACTCTAACGATAAAATCAAATTAAACTGTAATATTAGGTACTGAACACAAATAAAATGTGAGAAATAAAACCATACAAGTATATAATAAATATTTAAACAGTAAATAAGCGTTATTTGACTTGATATATTATTTTTTTGTTATTTTAAGCATAACACAAATTTAAAATAAACTTCTCGTTATAGCCATTATTAGGTTTTTGTAGTTATGAAAACTCAATTACTTTAAAAATCCTACCAGGTATACCTACATACTTAAGAATTGTTTACAAAGGAAAGAAAAGGTATGTGGCCTAAATAACAACAACAATATCTAATTATGAGATACAGAACGAATGAAAAGTGTAATATTGTATAATGTATAGACATTGCTCGCATGTATATATTCAGTATAGCCATACATATATATTGTAATATACCTACCACAATATTATATATATTGTATTATGATAATGCGTCATTTGGACATGATAATTTCGATTACACTTGGTTTTTTGGCATACATACAAATAAAAAACAAGTATATCATTGCCTCTTCAATTCTATTCACTTCAATAGAATTTTTATTCGTTAACTTCGTAAGTCTCTCGGCGAATACTCACTATATTATAATATATTATTTTTAATAAAGGTAATAATATTGTGAAATGGGTATATTTTATACTTTTAAATCATTAATTATAACAAAACAAAAAAATAAATACCCCTATTTAACATTTGCCAAAATTTTGTACATTCGTCTTACGTCGAAATTACCATGTCCAAATGACTTATACAAGATTATTTGCCAAGCACACTCACTCTCATATTTTCTTTAATAATGTAGTTATTCAAATCTAATTTTCATAATTTTTGAATACACCTACTTAAGGATTATATTTTCGAATACTTGAGATTTTTGGACCATTTACAAATAAAGTATGTCTAAGGTATATCTATTTTTAAAATAAGAACCACTTCGTTTTTACAATACATTAATTAGCAGATGAATTTAAAAAAATGTATTTATCTAAATCAAAATTCGAACAAGTAGTTATTCAACGTGATGTATTAAGGATAATAATTAATACATGCTTATAGACACAATATAAACTTTATTATGTAATATATTTTATTTCTTTTATTTAAATATATTTACAATCTGTTATTTAAAACAATAAGTAATAAATTACAAAATGTTTTTATCATAATAAGCACATAATATAATATTTATAAACAAAAATTAAATAAAATATTCGTTAGAACAGGAAGGATAAGTATTATTTGGTTTTTAATTAATTAGCAAATTATTATTGGTAAGTTATATTAATCTACAGACATTTTACAATAATATTGTTTGATTAATAACTGGGTAATAATATCATGACTAAACAGATACTAAATTTACATCTATTTTAATTGTATATAACCACATTTAACACCCCATTAGTATCATGGTCTATTTTAATTAGTACATAAAGTTTAACATGTCGAAAACTACTTATGATTCAGACACCTACATCGAAATTTTCAAAAAAAATAATCTGCTGTATAATTTTAAGTCAAAAAAAAGTACTTGTTTGAAAATCAGAAGTTTATATTGCCGTAAGACATTCGATGCATATATCTCAATTAATTAAAAACATACTCCTTAACCGTATTTAAAAGTTTAAAAATCGGATTTTGAATAATTGTATTATTGAAAAAAAAAATGGGGGCGAGTGTTCTTGGTAAATCAGCCTGTATACACTACACACGTAGTTTGTATACTTCTATCTGTATGGAATTCTAGTATTCTTAGATCCTTTCAACATATTTGATCTACGTGTAGAAGCCTCATTATAAATACGTTACAAGGACGAAAGCACACACGCAGGTAAACGTTACACATTATGTCCCTTTGAAGTTTTCCGTGACTGGGTATAAATAATATCGTATATACGCGTGGTAATATTGCATTATACTCACAATAACGCGAGTCAAGTGAGGTCAATTTTACAGAACAGTATGGAAAAGCCAAGGCTATCGTGGTTATTTTAATTTGGTACGTTTTAAGTTTCAAATTATATAAACAAGATTTTAATTACACACACAATTGAATTGAGCACAAAAACTTGACCACTGCAGATGTCTATTTATTTAATGTAAAAAAAAACACAAACATATATGTTAAAAAACATATATTTACAATTGATATTTAGATAAGTATGCCTTATCTATTATAAGGTTATACACATTTTATTTTTATTTTTTCAATCGATTTTCATCTTGTATGTGATAATTATACATGCAGTAGTTTGTTTTCTCTTTGAGAAGTAATTTTCGAGGTTTTTAATAAGGACTTTTCCCGAAGCCCTACTATCATTTGTAAATTAGACATTTGTAGGTTAAACAGAACGAAATAGCGTATGCATTTGATGGTGCTGATGTGGAGTAAAGTTTTCAGAAGTGACGGTTTTTAACATTATTTATTGGTATACGTTACAGGGATGTCCGACATGTTCGCTCATCATACGCATAATTATTTTTATTATTCAGTATTATACATATTATTGTATTTAAAATTATTATTATCTTGATTCTGTACACATAATTATATGTATAAGTGTAATGCGTTTACTGTCACTTATACGGCTCTACCAGCGTAGTGACATTTACGTGTAAATAAATTATATGCCTTCAATCTTTTACAGTACCTATATAACAGTCACATTTTGATAAAATGGTCTTCATTTGTATCGTCGTTTGAAAACATCTTTTTATATACATATGAATATATGATATACACTAGTGCAATATATTTGTATGTGTATGTGTGTGTGAATGTTTTCGTATTTTATCGCATCGTTTTCAATTTGAGGTCTTGGGTGAGAGGGTGGAAATGTGGGTGCGTGGGAATCATATTCCGGAGGTATGTCGACCGGGTGGAGCCACATATAGAATTACGTAAAACCTCCCTCGATCAATATGCCGTATACCACCATCCCTCCATCGCACCACTGCCTGGGCAGAATCATCACCACCCACACTCTACCCTCATCTGAATCGGTCTCGTTGGCGTTACGACGTAGTTGTAGTCGGTCGAGTGCAGGAGAGTAGTTCGGAACGCAAACGTCCCAGAGTGGGTTACTGACCATCGTTTTACCCTTCTTTCCAACCACTATTTATGTTATACACAAATATATAAATATGCTATTTATTATTCATAAAAAAAAAAAAAATTATCTCATAATATTACAAGTACTAACAGAAAGAAAAAAAGAATTTCTTGAGTGTCTACTGAGTACTTGAAGTTTGATTTCAGGTGATCTAAACATCTCTCTCTTTCTCACACACACACGCCTTTTACATACTTATTCATATTCTCAATCTTTTTATCTTTTGTATTAGCCATTAACGACTGCAGTTTTATAGAACCAAAATATTTATTTACACACATTTTATTATTATACGCTATACTTTCATTCTTGTATTATTTGCTCACCTTGACAACGTATGCATTTTGAAAAAAACTCAAATAATTTCTAAGAACGTTCTCATTATATAATAGGTATTTAATTATAACCAAAATACTTGTTCTTTATAATTTAATAAACATTCATTTTAATTTTATGAACTGTAGAACCTATACCTAATATATATTATTACTTTATACAAAATATCAAAATGTACACAAGCAAATATTTCTTGTTATGCGTTTAAAGTTATATTTAAAAACCATTTTTTTTTTTTTTCATATCTACTTCATATTTTCCATTAAAAACCCATTTATTTAACATTATACTCGAAAACGCGCAGGGTTTTATCCAGACTTATACATCCTATTCAGAATTTTAAGACTTATTTTGTTATAAATAACACGAAATCGTCTATAAGATAAATAAAATGTTCTCAAAAATCAAGACGTATATAGCTATACATAGATGGGATGAAATGTAAAAACAAAACTTAAATACTAACTACATTTATAAACGAATTTTAATTCTATTCGAGTTTCTATATTAAATTATTCCTAAATATTGTAAAATAAATTTCTTCAAGATATTAATGATCTAAATTTTGATCATTATTACATACTATTCTCCAGAAAAAATGTAAACAACAGAATACCTATATAATATTATACAACTGTTTAAGTGCACCAAACTTAATATATGTTCTTATATTATACAATGTACGTTATATGCATTGACATAGAACTATGTTTTATTGTTAGAAATAGTTCACCTTACAGATTTAAATTGGTTAAAATGTACCTTTATAATTATATAAATAATACATGATTACTAATATTAAATATTTTATTAAGTGTCCATTATATTATTAAACTATGCCTTACTGACCTCGTTCATTGTAGGTATTATCCGAGTAGAATAATATCGAAAAAATATACCTCTATATAATAGGTTATATTACTATTTTGCTCGCAAAACGTGTTATTTTTTTTTTTTTTTGAAGACCATCACTTTTTGTTATCGCTTGTAAACCATGAAAATAGCATCATTATTGTCTGTATACATATAGCGTATTTCTTTTGACGTATTTTCTTTTTTCTATACACTGAAACGCATTCAGCAGGTGATATCTGATGAAATCCTAACTTTCTGCTTCTCTTCACTGCAGTAATCGAGTTTAAGGTTTTTTTTCTTTAAATTTGGTCCGGTACACAAATAGTATAGAAAAAACTCGTGAAGCGATTGGTTTTTGATTTCAACACGAATAGGTAATATAATTTCATAAAATATTATTTATTAAAATATACTAAGCAATAAACAAGCATAATATATTAATACAGCTAACATAGAGTGTAATAGAAATAATTGAAAAATTTTAAAAATTTATTTTCATTTTTTTAATACATAAATAATTTATAATAATGAAAACAATTTAATTAAAAAAAAAAACTAATAAAAATAAAAAAATTATTACATAGTCATATTTTGAAATATCGTAATGGATTTGTCTCTTTAATTATATAGATATTATTATTTATTATTGTCTAAAATACTATATTACATTTTAAATACATTACAACTAAAAGCATAAGGTCATTTTTACACGCATTATTCACACGTTCAATATTTTTTTATTTACACATTTTAAATTAAAGCACGTTTCACCAATAAAAAATTAAAGTTATCGTTAATTTTTTCGTTCAGTGTTACCTTGAATTGCATTCAACCTTTGTAGAAGTACCTGTTAATTTCTCCTAAGCTTTTTACGTATTTAGCAATATTATATTGTAATTTATTTTTATTTCAATAAACCATACTTATTAGGTAACCTATATCTATCAATAGAATCAAAAAATATACTAAAATAAATATAACATAAAATATATAAATTATCAAATAATAATAACATTTTATTTAAAATTAAACGAATCGTGCTTACAAATAATGTATTAGCTAGTTGTTATTCAAAACATTTGAATAAATTACTATGCGTATATCAAACGGGATTTTCTGCTTAAAATAAATGGTCCGGAATAACAATACGGATAATATTATATTCTTTTATATAAATTATTTTTTATTACTATTATTCTGTTTTACAATCGTCATTGTTTTAACATTTTGAATACAAATTATATTTTAAAAACGACAAGGTACAATTAATTTAAATTAAAGAAAATTATCATAAGATATAATTCGAATGACAAATATACGTAAACATGTTCACATTAAACAAAACAATATTAATACGACGGTATACATAAATTTATGTGTATCTGACATGTATAATATATAGATACTATACATATTACACAAGAATATTTCAGTAATTGAAATATGAGTCTTATCATTAGCCCTTTAGATATTATATGGGTTAAAATTAATTTTCTCATTGACAAATTTCGAACGTCTTGCAGGTTTCTTATTTATAGTTATAGTCCTTTAATTTTCCAACCACATACACTCATACATCATACATGTATTACTGAACAATGAATTATTAATTATTCATTTTCATAAATACTCTCGAATTATATACATGATTATATAAATATGTATACTTATATTAAATACATATTTTGCTTTGTGATACCTATCACGTTGATAATCTGTATGTATTTATTTTCGTTCGTTTCCGTTGTAATTTATAATGCATTGTTTAATTATTTAACAATACAAAAGTATATACTGCATTATTACTATATGAATCAACAATGTTCATTTTAATCGTTATTATAGAATTTTTAAATATTTTCACTTTTTACATTAATTTACCAATTTCTTTAAAGACACCATTGCCCATTGGTCATTACAATATTCACATAATCATTTTTACAAACTATTGCACAGTTATTATCTTCTATAACAGAAATTATTTTTAAAGATTATATACCTATTATTTAATTTCATGGGTTTAATACCTAGTGTTAAGTATTTAACAATGAGTCTTTATTTAAGTTAAATTATTAATATTTTAGTATAATTTGTAATTTTTATTACAAATCATTTATGCACCACTTTAGTATAGTTATATTGAACCATTTTAACTACTATGTATTTATATATTTATTTACATAAATTATTGATACTCAGATATACAAAAATATAGACCACATTTTTAAGATAATAAATAATACACTTTAAAATATTCAAAATTATTAGGAATTTTGCTAAAAATCTCTTTAATGTGTCCTTATATAAAAATGTTAATATTAATAATTTATCTTCTTTGTAAAATCTATGATTTTTCACCATAAAAAACACCAATTTTTTCGATAAATAAGGAAATTCAAATCATTTTTCCATTATTTTCATAGTTCCTTGTTAAATATTATATCTTTTTCATCTCCATGAAGTATATTTATCTGAGTAATAAATCATCTGCTAAGTATAGAATTTTGTACACTAAAATATATAATATATATATTATATATATTTATATTTGAACAATGACGACTGTGACGACTGCAAAGTGCAAATGATAGTATGGGTAGAATTCATAGAAAATACAAAGATATTTTTTTTGTTCTTACTTTTGTAGTGGCTTTGGTAAAGATGTTGATATGAAAAAGTACTTTTTGTAAAGCTCAACTGCAAGTTATTACTATAATGGTAAAATTATATCAGATTACATTTTATTATGAGTGTCATTTAAGTTCATACGAGATCACGAAACTCTAGACTCAGAATAACAGAGAAGGACAATTTTTTTTCAATATTATGCTACTTTTATTTTGTCTTATAAATTGGTGTATGTATAAATAAATGTCAATCATTGAACTTTAATATATTACACTGATTTTCAAAAAAGTTTTTCACGTTGAACATAAATATTATATTAATAATAAAATTGAAAAATTATGATTATTATGAATTCTTACCATCATGATCTTACTCTTATCAATTAATTTACAAATAATTAAGTATAATTATTTGACATTTCGACTCTGAATTAATTTATGTCTCATCAAGCAATCCAATACTATTTATACTATTCATATATTATAGCTTCAGAATCTTTAGATATTTTAAATCATAATGTAATCTTTGAGTTTTATCATAGTTAAAAAAACATACTTTGAATAAATCCATTATTAAAAGAAAACAAAGTGATAACCACTACTTTGTTAATTTCAAAAAAAAAATCTTAATTTAATGTTTTTACTCAAATATTTAAATGATAGAATATAGATGTTCAACTACTTAAAAAAAAAACTTAATTTTGAAATAAACATTAATAATAAACGAAATAATATTGAAAAAAAAACCTTTAATACTTAGGAATAAAGCAAATACTTATTCTTTATTATAATTATTTAAATAATTCTTATGAAAGTTTATTATTCTTTATGAATTATGTCAATTATGATCTACAATATTATATATGTGTATATTTTTTTTTTTTTTTTTTTTTTTTTAATAATTAGTATAAAAAAAATTTGTAGGCTGTTGTAATAATATGTTTATATTATTATATAGTTTTTTTTTTTTTCAGTGACTTCCTGTTTATGATTGAAATTTTTTAATTTTCTCAATAACTATGATACTAAACATACGGTAAATTTATTAGTTCTATAGTTCATAAATCATGAATAGTATAGGTAGATTTATATTTTATACTTTTTATAATTATAAAGTATGAATGAAATTTATTTAGGTCAAAAAATAAAAACGACATAATATAAAAGGTCTACTCTGACCAATCCTTGTAAAAGCTATTATGGCAATATAAGAAATAGATACTATAGTTATATAATTACCTGGTGCTTAACTGATTTATATATATATTTTTCATGTAAATGATACATTATGCTATAGCATAAACTATAGGGTAGGTACTCTACGTATTGCAGATTTGGATAACATTCCAATTTTGGAATATTTATTATTTTTAGAGAACGGATTCTAAAAGTATTTAATGCTATATATTTTATTCTAATTACTTTTATAATCTTAAAATTAAATTTTTATTAGTTATAAATTATTAAAGTTATATGAATGCAATGTATATATTATAATAGTTTTAAAACTGCAGTCATGTAAAATACTGCAGATAAAAGTTTAAAGTGTTAAAACAATAATAACTTTGTGTTTTTCTATTTTCTGATGTGTATTTTTTAGGTGCACATCACACAAAGTATGGCGTAATTGCAGCGTAATGGATTCCTATATTTCAAATAACCATTGAAAACGATAAGGATTAGTCATTAGAGCAATTTATTTCTTTAGTTTGAGTAATTAATAAGATTTTCAGACGTCAAATTCTGTAGCTAGAGAATAATGTGATTTTTATTGAGATATTTTTCAAAAATATCAAGTGTAACTACAACAAGGAGGACATTTCGTACTTAATACAGTTTAAATCTTGGAAAAAAATTTAAGAATGACAGGATCTAAACTACTTAAAAAACAGTTGGACTCCCAAGTTCTCGATAACACCTGAAAACTTACACTGCAACATGTAATAGATATAGATTAAACAGCATCTATCTACTTAAAACAAAAAATAATAAAAGTTAAACACATAAAAGTATACATTGAAAATAAACAAAAACTTTGAAATATTTTCAAAAATATATACTGTGTACCTAATAACATATTATTATATAAGAGTGAAAAGAATAAGCGAAGTTGAAAATTAAAATTTTATCAGTAAAGCAGTCATCTAAATAATACTTAAATATATTTTTTATGGTACATCACCAATTTGTTTTAACAATATAATGCTAACGTGAAAGTGGAAAATGAATGAAACATGAACTAAAATCAAATTAAAATTTAACTAAGTTCCGTTAATGTAACTAAAAAAATTATTTATTTCGAATCGATAAATTACTTAGCAAAGTTAATTTTAAAATCTGTTAAACATCTACTGGATAAATATGTAGTTATATGATTAAATTGGTTATACTACTTTTGCAATTATGAATAGTATAATCTCGAGTAATGGTAAAAAATAAATATAAAAATAAAATATTGATTGATTTAAGGAAAAAACCGTAACATGCCTAGAAAAATATCCCATCATGAAATTAATATAATACAAACTTACATACAAATTTGACAAACTAAAAGAAATTGAAGTTATAATTACGTACCATATCGTAATCTACCATAAATATTACTATAGCTATTTTCCTTGTTCTAGCGTTTATTTTAAGATTAGGTATAAATAGATATTTAAAAAATATAAAGTATAATAATAATAGTATTCATTTACAATTATATTCAATTAAAAGTTTAAAATTTTGTTCGTTGTTATCTGTGTATTTCAGTAGAAAAATAAAGACGAATTAGTATTGAATAAATTATTTTTATAAACACATAAGTATATTATGTTTTATTTCCAAACAATATGGTAATAAATAATAATATAATTGATGTAAAATAAAAATAAAACAATATTTAATAAAATTCTAAACTTATTAAACAAAAAATAAAATATCATTATACCATTAAAATAAAATAACCCCTTTTGTTTAAATTCAATATAATGATTCTTATAGTAATATTTAAGTTTTTTTTATGAAACATATATTAACAAAACATAATATCTTGTTTTAATTTTCAGGTTGCTTATTTAACCGTAATGTTTGTACTCAACGCGAATTGTGCTTCGATGGTAATCAAATTTATTATCAACATTTTTTTAATTGAAATAACCTAATCACCATTATATATATATTTATTTTTTTTTTGTCTTAGATCATGCATTTGGCAAATGCATTTCAAGTTATGATAATGGAGCTAATGAATATGTGTAAGATTTTAATATTTATATACTAGATTTAATACCAAATCTTAAGCCATAGACCATAGCTCTTAACTGTTTATAGGTCATTTCAATTTTACATAATCTAATATTAATATTTTAAAGGTAGCTTCTGTTATTACTTAAAATATTTTCAAATTTTAACATAGTTTCTGTGAACCTATATTACATTAATTCAGATAATATGAAATAACGTTTAGGTACATTAAATAATAATGAGATTATCAATTTTTATTTAATTTAGATACAAATTAATGATGAATAACCTCATGGTCTTACGAGAAGATATGAAATTCCTCTACTACAATGGTTATAGTTGGCCACATCCATTTACACAATGTGTACTTCAAAATCGATTGAAATTGATAAGATATAATTTGCCACCAGTTGACAATTCGATTTGTAATCAATATTTAAGAGTATCTGATAATAAACAAGTAAGTAGCTTTCATGACTAAAGTTTTACTGGATTTATTTTGTGTGTGTGTTTTTTTTTTTTATTCCAGTATGAAGATGGAGATTTTGCGAACTACTATAAACAACCGGATGTGTACTTGAATGCTGAAGATATTGGTCTAGGTCGTGACTCCTATCCGGATATAGGTATTTAAAGTTAAATATTATGAAACACAACAAGTTAATTCTGGTGTTTGATTTAGATTATGAATATCGTCGAAATATAATCAATAGAAATAGACTTCAGGGAACTCCTTTATATTTACCATGGATGCCAGGCATAATATAATATTTATGGTTACACGTATGCAACACTATATATAACCAAGTTTATTACTTTTATAGGAACAAAACAACAACATTACGAAGAAGATCCAAGTCCATTAGTTTATGGTCAACCAAGATTCCATCCAGATTACAACACACCGGAAGGATTTAGAGCAGGCGAAGAAGTAAAGGACAAGATTGACGATGAGTGGAAAAAATTGAGACAAATGGACATGTTATCAAAGAGTATAGACAATTCGAATAAAGCTTACACAGAAGGTGGTTTAGTGTTCTTGCCGAAAAAAGGTAAGCAAACGATAGTAAGCAAACAACTAAAACACATTATAATTTAGGATGGATATTTATAGGAGATAATGGTGAGGAGGATGAAGCAATGTTTAGTGATTTCATTAATAATTATGATTCAGAATCGGGTTGGGCTGGATTCAAAAGACCTGAACGATTAGACGTTAAAAAACCAGGACCATTCTTTAAATTAAATAACTACGTAGTAAGTTAATCATATCTCGATCAGAAACAGTTGAATAAAATATTGATATTAATAATTTCAGAAAAATGACGAAGGAGATGAACCAAAATCATCCGAGGATATCACGAAAACAGTTGGTACGTAATTTATAACATAATTAAAAGCTTGAAAAACTATTAATTTTTCATTATGATAGATGCAACAACTTTACTAGGAACAAACCGAAAAATGGATACAGAAGATACTAAATCAACTAACAGTAAAACAGCAGCAAAGTTAACTCAAGATGATTTTAAAGTAATTTACGTAAGTAAACTTGCACCAGAAGAAGAAAAAGATGGACAGAAAAAAGAAAAGACTACGGATAAAAAAATTGACACGAATAATGATAATTATGAAGTGGTCGATACTTCTTATATTTGCATCCGACTAAAAGACAAGTAAATTTATTTTTGTTATTCCATGTTTATTTTATTATTATTATTAATTTTTTTTACAGGATAAGCAATCCAGAAAGAGGAGACAAGCTATTAAAAACGCTGGCAAATATTATTAATGTTGATTATAAAACGATGGTGAATGCTCGGTATGTAGTGTATGATAATTATTCAAATTTTTTTTTCTTATATATAATATTTAATAGTTTAATAATTGTCAAATATTAAAAGTTATTAATAGTTTGAATAATTTAAATAAAAATTAATAATACCTACAAATATAACATAATATTATACTTTTACTTTCAATTATTTATCTATACGTATAATGAAAATATAACCCAAGACCCAAACTAGTACAAAATTTAATTTTAAATACTTTTGATGAATTTTTAATTAAATTTTAAATTATTCATCTATATTATAAACACAATTATTATTTTCTAATATTTTTTCTACTGCAAAATTATATTACTTTCAGTTTTGAAGAATCCGAAATTACATTCCAACTACTCCCGAGTGCTGGAATTAACGTTACGGAAGTAGTGAAAAAAATAGAAACAATGAAGAACAAATTCGCTAAGAAATCAGGTTATACCATTGACTTTGTGAGCATTGGAGATAAGGTAAACGTGTATTACGAAGTTATATTAAATTTAAAAATTGAGTGTTTAATAAAATTAATTTAGGCTAAGACACCATCAGTGATGATGAGTTCTACATACGGAGACAGCAAAAATTTCGAATGGATTTTCATATCCGTCGCAGCTGTGTGCGCGGTAGTGGCATCAGCTGCGGCTTTATTAATAATTAGAAGACATTCAAGATATAAAAGCAAATTTGAAGGATTGATTGGTAGTAGTGCGGAGGTCAGTAAAGATTATCAGGTAAATTTTATCGAGATATTATATCATAATTATGAGTTGCATACAGTGCATAACAATGCATACATATGTATGCATATGTATACTTAACTCATAAGTCATAAATAGAATAGTAAATAATTACCATAATACCTACTTTAATTTATTTGTATTTTTTTCTTTCATTTTACGAATAGGAATTATGCCGAGCACGAATGTCGAATAAGAAAGAAGAACCGAATGCTACGTCCCAAAGAATAGCAAGCTTGTCAAAAGATCCTGACAACAGTCCTTCTTCAAGGTCAAGCACGTCTTCTTGGTATCTTTTTATCATAATTATAAGCACAATATGTACTTTTAGGCTTGCGCGCGGGTGTAGCAGACGGGATTAAAATATCGATCCATAGGTACCCACGTAGAACCAATTTTCTTATCATTGTACCCAGATGACGGTTGTTCGGCAAAATGACAATAGGTATAAAAAATAAACAAAATATACTGTTGTATAATATACAACAGTAGTTGTAGGTACCCAAAACTCATACAGCAAAACACCTACCGTGCGGTATAAAAACACTTATTATTTTTAATCAATAAAAGTACAAGAATTATGAACGTCAGAAACTTTTAACTAGTTTACTAGAAAATTTAGATGAAGAACAAATTTTATTTTAAATTGTGATATTTTTGCCACTTATAAAGTAAATGAAATCGTTAATTTAACACGTATGTAAAAAAAATATAATAAATTCTTATGTAATTACTAATTACTATAGTGAGAACTTAATATCTACTACTTAACCGTAGGTCATTTTTAAATTTTTATTTAAATAGATATAAATAATAAATAATTGGTTTTAAATTTAAAAAGTAAGTATACATTTTTAAGTAATTATAAATTAATTAGCGTGCGGTTTTATTATTCTAAATATATGCGGGTTCAGTCTACCAAATGTGTGGTTTTGAATTCATTATTGATTACAATATTTACATAATATAAATAGGTAGGTACTCTAATAAAATTAAGTTTAATCGATAAATGATGGAGAGGAATATTTCAATCTAGTGGTTTCTCGTTGAATTATAAGAAAATACTATTTTATTAAGTAGGTATACCTACCCATTTTTACTTTATTTTTAAATGAACAATTCACATTTTACAAATAGATACTTTAAAAATGTATGAAAAATTGAATCGAGAATATCGATTAAAAACATTTATCTGGTAATTGAATAAATCAACTAGTGACAACAAATCAGGACATTTTTTTTTTATGCTGCATCTGCTATTAGTGTTGAGTTTCGGCACGTCGCGCGCCTAAATGTATATATACGACGACAAATCATTACAACTTAATAATAATATGACTATCACTTTTAAGGGGAGAGGAACCAGTATTATCAAACATGGATATTTCCACCGGACACATGGTTTTGGTAATTAACTTTGAAAAGTATTCACTGTATAACTGCAATAATGCTACATTATGTACTTCAGGCATACATGGAAGATCATCTAAACAACAAGAACCGATTGGACAGCGAATGGGCTGCGCTATGCGCTTACGAGGCAGAACCATGTGCGGTAAACGTTGCAAGAAAGGTGAGTAAAATATGATCAGCTAATGACCACTTTATCGCAATATATAAAAAAAAAAAAAAATAGGCAAGCGTTCAATGTTCATTAAATTATAACTTTATAAGGTTACAGTTAATAAATAGTAGGTATACATCTACTTAAGAAATGTTTGAATTAATATTAAATAAAGGGAAAGATATTTACTGAACTCAATTTTTAAAAACGCTTTTTATTTTTTAATTACTTACATCACCTACCAAGGTTACAAGTTTCAAAATTTCACCAAAGTAATTGTGCAACTTTAAAACTGCGTTAATAACACCTAAATAAGAATTTTGTGTTGTTAAAAATGCAAATATTCAATTCTATTTTTATAAATTAACTTATCTGTTGCATAGGTACTTAGTAAGTATATTAGAGGTACCTTAGCCTATAGAGTATAGGTAATTAATAACATGTTTGTATCTACTAAATTATTAAATAAAGAAATATTAGTTTGTTTATTTTTATTTAAAATAATAAGACATACAGAAAAAAATAAAACAGGTTATTATTACCTACCTAACCAAAATTATAATTATTTAGGTATAAAGATGATATTGCAAACATTACTTTTATTTAATTTATTATTTTTCAAATTAATTTGATATAACTAAAAAGTATTTAACATAATAGACACTGGAATCAGTTACTATCTAATTAAATAAAAAAGTTACGAAAAAAAATTAATTTGTAGCTACATTTAATACCTATTATTATTACATTTGTACCTATACATACACTTTTAACGGTTTCAACTCACGCAGCGAGCTTTGTACGATTACTGTTATTATTTTTTTTTTTTCATGTGTTTCTCATAGCCGGAAAATGCCAAGAAAAATCGTTACATCAATGCACTACCATACGATCACGCTAGGGTCGTGATCAACGAGTACGCCAACATGAACAACTCGGACTACATAAACGCTTCAACAATAGTACGTCTGATCAGTATATACCATAGACCAATAAAAAATTGGATTAACGATAAAGAAAGTTTCGGGGGCCAAATAGTTGGAAAAAATGATAAGTATAGGTAGTTAATTTATAGCTGTTACTCATCAACAGTGCCAAAAGATCAAAAAAACTAAGAAGCCCTCGCTCCGTCTATAGAGATAACCATTACTTTTCATTTTTCATTCACATATTGTGCCTATTATTGTTATATTATAATATATTTAATTAGCAAAACACTAACTTGTCTACACCGAATTACCGACCATATTCAGTGGGGGCTTATCAATAAATTCAATTAAGTTCTTAATTTCCGATAACAGACTTGTATTTTAATAGATACTCGCTATTAAATTAGGATAACCAAAAAACTCCATTATGCGGAGACCCAAAATCCGACTTTGTCTACAAAGTGAGCGAGAAGTTTAAAAAAAAAAATAACATACAAATCCTAGCACGTGCACACATACCTACGGTTCTCATTTTAATCATATTGGTTACTATAAGCAACTCACAGCAGCACAACGTACAATTTATTTATTAATATATACATTGTGTATATCGTATACTTACTAATTTTCAATATTATGATTATTAGATTATATGAATACCTATTCAATGGTATACAGAGAAATATCCAAAGGGAAAGGGGGCGGAAGTTATATTACAATATGAATGTATATTTTATAAAAACATTTTCGTGTTTTTACATGACGAAAAAAATCCAAGGGGAGATAAGCACCTTTCCCCACCTCGGACGTACAACAACACTGCCCAAAAAGTATTAATATTTTTTTGTTGACCATATTCGTTTTGCATAGACCGACCACGATCCCCGTAACCCAGCGTATATCGCGACACAAGGACCGTTGGCCGAGACATCGGCAGACTTTTGGCAAATGGTATGGGAACAAGGGTGCGTGGTGATCGTCATGTTGACTAGACTTGTGGAAAACGACGTGGTGTTGTGCCATCGTTACTGGCCAGAAGAAGGATCGGAACTCTATCACATATATGAGGTAGGTACCTAAATTCTTTAACTATATCTCTATATAGATGTAGGTACTTACTTCATAAATTTACACATTCACTTATCGTAATCGGTTCGATATAGAATTATAAAATCTATAGGTACATCAGGTATACAAAAAACAGCAAGTAAGCAGTTACCTAAAATTGGTATACGTTTTTTTTTTTGCATGTATTTTAGGTGCATTTGGTGAGCGAACATATATGGTGCGACGATTACTTGGTAAGGAGCTTTTACTTGAAGAACTTGAAAACCGGAGAAACTAGGACCGTCACTCAGTTCCACTTCTTGACATGGCCGGACGGAGGCGTACCGAACACCACCAAAGCTCTTTTGGAATTCCGCAGGTAATCTACGATGGTAGTTCGATAAGAAAATATATAGTTGGGAAATTTTGGGATTAAAATATCTTACAGATTAAAATAAAAACGTGAAAACCGTTAAAATAAAACACATAGGTACCTAACGCAATCGTCAAAGCTGATACATTTATCGCACGCATAGTAGGTACATGACATTAAAAAACTACCTTTTTTCAGGAAAGTAAATAAGTCGTTCCGTGGCAGATCTTGTCCTATTGTTGTGCATTGCAGGTAAGTACCTACCGCCTTGGGTAAATAATACTCATGCAATTTAAACGTAAACAGAACAATATTATGTACCTATACCTAACCCATTTTATCATAATATGCAGTGATGGTGTTAGTCGTACTGGTTCGTATTGCCTATTGGATATGGTGCTTAATCGTATGGCGAAAGGAGCTAAGGAGATCGATATAGCTGCTACTCTGGAGCACATCCGGGATCAGCGTTCAGGTGCGGTGGCAACAAAGGCGCAATTCCAAATGGTTCTGGCCGCTGTGGCCGAAGAAGTGCAAGCCATATTGAAAGCTTTGCCCCAACAACAAACACCTCAACCTTTACCTCCACCTCCACCACCAGCCCAACATTAAATTTCTTTTATCCTGTTACACATACACGATTTAAGCTCTACCCTTTGCTAGTGTTTCCTTAACTATAGGCTCAAAAAATCTTTTTTTGATCTCATCATCAACTATATCTTCTAGATGTCTTAATATCATAATAAAACATTTATTCGGATGCTTGAAACTCCAGCATAATATATAAACGTAGCGCCTTTCATTTTCCTATTCAAGTGTTGATTTATGTTATGATATTTAAATATTTTACCGGTCAATTGTTACCAATACAAAAATAACCATAAAGCAGGTTAATTATTATGTATTTTTTTATTATATAATTTTAAATGTTTTTTTTATTTATTTTTATGTTAAGTATACATTTGTTAATTTTCTCTTCAAAAGTCATGAACTGTTTAAGTTAAGTTTTCAATTTTATTTAATAACCACTCAGATATTTTAACATTCATATAACATTTAGTCATAGAATTATAATTAAATTAACTATTAATTATTACTTATTAGAAATCATATTATGATAGTTTTTGACTTTGAAATTAAATTTATTATAATAACAGATATACATATAACATATAACTACATTATATATATATAAAAATTTTATGTTAAAGAATATATAATATATACTTATAAATTATAATAAACAATTATTAATATTAATAGCCATAGAGAAGTATTTAAATTATATTTATGCAAATTATAATACCTGTCTAATGTGAGATCTAAATCATCCGAATAAACTCTGAACTGTTCCCTAATGAATAAGCAGTAGTTTAATTTATTTGTTCATTTATTTATCCCAAAATTATTAAGCCTCAGCACCTTATGTTTTCAGTGATCATGTAATATAAATTTTATTCGCTGAATTAATAATAATTAATAGCTGAATAAATTTATAGTACTATAAACAATCAAAGGTTAGCACTCATCTATTCATCATTGGCACTCTAAAATATGAATTTAAACTTTACACAATATTTGCTTTTAAAGTTTGTTACACATGTTTTATCAAAGGAAATAATACTATTTATTTGGACATATTAATATATTATGTATAGGTAATACAATAGATTTGCATAAAATAATTTTAAATTATGATAAACAATATCCTACTATTAATAAGAAACATAAAACACTATGATTTAAAATTTATACCTCAAACAATTTAAAATATTGACATATAATATGTAATATGTTAGGTAGGTACGTACTACATACATTATTAATTTGGAACTAAATGTATCAAGTATATATTTAAAATTTTGAATTTTTTATGGGCTAAAATGTTATAACTTTCCATATCATCAAAATTAATAAATTACCTTTCTGTTGTTATTTTACAAAAATGTGAAATGTGCATGTGATAGACTATAGGTCATTATAAAAATATTGCACATTTGTTGCAAAACAAGAATAAATTAATCTATTCATTTCAGGGTAAAGTTTTTCAGTTCTTCAATCAAACTAATTTTTGTGAATGATAGATAACTTTTTTTTAATTAAAATAAGTATTAAAAAAATATATATGTACAACAATCTTATAGCATTATAATCATTTCAAACAGTAAAAATATTAACATTATATTATTTATATAATAAAAATAAGATTTTAACAAAACATATTTTTTACTAAAATATAAACTAATGATAAAGCATATCAAATTAAAGTTATATTGTGAACTATATTAATTTTAAAAAATCTTATGAACAAACAAAATTTTAAATTATATTTTATAATTTATACATTATTTTTAAGTCACTAAAATTATTAATTTATAATTTTATATTATTTTATCCTTTTTAAAGAAATATTTAAAAATACTCTCATTAGATTATGTTAAAAAAATAACAAATAAATTATAGTCCCAAAATATAATATCATAAATAAATGATTTATGAATCGTCTAAATTTGATTGGTAAATATTGCTTAAAGAATTACAGGCTAATAGTAAAGATTTATCTGATGTTAAATTGTTTTTCCATGTTGAAACAAACCTCTGAATGCCAACTTTAAAATATTCAGGATCAATCATAAATTGTTCTTTTATTTTATTATGAACAAATTGAAATTCAGATAAAATGTTTTCAAATTCTTTTTTTTCTGCATTTTGTTTTTGTTCATCATAATTAGTTGTATTTAATACATAAGTATCATTATCTACTGAACAGTGCATGGTTTTTTTATTCAAATGTTCACTTAAAAACACTTGATGGATACATGGAGAACATATATTATTTAAAGTGCAAGAACAAAGTCCAATGCCCATATCGACAAAAAATTTGCCACCATCATTATTTTCTACTAAGTACATAGAATGATTTTCATTCACACAACAATAAGTAAAGCAGTTATCATCTCTGTTAATTTCTTTGAAGTTATTTAAAATTAATTGTTGATTATGATTTGGAATTTCTGTAACCAAATTTTTGTAGAAAAAATTAATTTCATCAATAACAAAATGAAATGTTTGCAAGATTGAAAGTGATTTAGTATGGTAATAAATAAATTTCCGTTCAGAAATTGTGGAGCATGGATGAGTAGACATAGTTGAACAATATAAAAAATTGTTTTTATCAATACTTTGGATAAATTGATTAAAATTTGGATATTTTTCAATTAAAACATTAGCAAAATTTGTATCTATAAAATGGTCAACAATAAAACTTTCTGAACATACTATTTTTTTTAATTCAATAAAACAATTTAACTCTTCGATCAAATTATTTTTATTTGTAACATTAATAAACCATTTCCATACACTCACCAAAAAATGAAATTTTGAAATACAAACAGTGGCTTTAGGGAAAACTGTTTTGAATATATGTGTATATACTAAATCTACTATAACAGTTTTGATCCTACCTCCTAACTTTTCCCATAAACATAAACCTGCTTTTAACAAACATTTTTTATCATCAGTAGATATAATTACTCCTACCGGGATCATTATTTTTTTACTAGTTTCACTAAACATAAACCACGTTTTACAAATATCTGAACTAGTTGAGCACACAATTACTGTATCAGTATTTATTGTTCCCATTAGTGGAGTTCGAATTGCAACCACAATATTGTTTTTTATTAATTCAATAGCGGCACTATTTCTTCCTACTCTGACATTATAATAATTTAAAGATTTCATTAATGAATCAACACGTTTACTGAAAGGCGATGAAAAACTAGATTTTCTAATATGCCGGTAATACAACTCATAGACAAATTCTACATCTGGTTTGATTCCTGAATCCATCAATTCCAAATAATGATTTTTACCTTCATTTTGTATTATTTTAATTGAATAGATATGCAGTGCACCAGCTGCTGATAGACCATTTTTTAATAAACGTACAAATTGATCATAAACATGAAATATATCTAAAGATTTCATTGGAGTTAAGTAATTTTTAGGATGACAATGACAATGTTTCATAAGTATGACAGCTTTTGATTGATGAGCTCTGAAAATAACAAATCTTAGTCTTAAAAACTTTAAATTACTTTAAATACTTTCTACTGAAATCACAATTTTACTTACAGTTCTCTATTTAAAGGTTTAATCATAACTGTTAGACTGGCATTACAATTAGTTGGGTTCTGCAGAATACTGTTGGATTTAATATTCCAATAATCAGTGTTTTTGCATTTATACACTTTCTAAGATTAGAGAAATTTTATAATGTTTTAATATAATACTATGTTATAATGAATGTATTAGCTAACTTTACTTACACGATAGATATTTTTTAAAGAAATTGAAGGTACATTATCAGTTATATAGTTAACTTTAGTTTTATTACACAAATTATCCAACCAATCTAAAAATGATTCTTTATCAATGTTATTAATCAGAAATTTTGCTTTGAACTGTCCATATAAAATATCTTTGAATGCTAATATTTTATAGGAATAATTATCTGGCAAGCAATCCTAAAGTAAATAAATAAACAATTATTTTTACAAACAATTTTCAATTTAAAAAGCATCTAAAAGACCAAAACATTTCAAATGTTTGAAAATGAAATCTATGCATAAAAAATATTGATAGATATCAAAAAAAGAGACTATATAATTCTACTACAAATATAAACTTACTTTTAATGATAAATAAGCATTGAGTTTTTGAATAACTCTTTTCTTTGATGGCCTTGAATTATACTTGCTCAAATTTAATTTTGAATTACTGTGCTCTAAGTGTAAATGTTTATCTAACAAACTATTATTATTAAACTTTTTATGGCATTGTGAACAGTTTAATAAACTTTTGGAATCATCATCACATATTATAGAAACGCTAGATTTGTGAACAGTTTCCATATGTTTTAAAATATCTTTTCTTAATGTAAAAGTCTGTGAACACTGACTGCATGGATACAAAATATCCATTATTGAAAAGGTTGTTAACCTATTAAAAATAAAATAATACTTCAAAACTAAGTACAATAAAAATTATTTTAATAATATAAATTATTTTAAGCGGATAAATTAACATTCTAGAATCTAGTTAGTAAATCTTAGGAAAATATTAATTGTGAGGCTTTGCAATGATTGAATTTACAATAGTAAACCTAGGAATAAATCTTATAGATTTATTTTTATCATTCCATATACTTTGGTTAATGAAGAATCTTTCATATTTTTAACATAAGTTAAATATATGATAAAATGCATTTAATAATAGTTGATAAATAATCTTTTTTGATATTTTTTTTATTGAAAGATCCTTAACCAAAAAAAAAAAGAGGTGTTACTATGAGGAATAGAAAAATTAATATTTATTGAAATTTAATGTTAAAATTTATTATTATTGTAGTTGGGTGGGATGCTACAATAGCTAAAGCCAGGCAATAAACTTAACAATCATTTTATTTATCTCCTCAACAAAAAAAACTTTGAAAACACCACTGGTTGTTGAATATTAAAAAATTTGAAAGCAATGAGTATTGTTGATTATGCATATTAATATATATGTATTATTAATCTAGACAATGATGCTAAACTCACACTTCAGATACTTCAATAATTGAACTACTATGAAAATAGGTTGGATAGGTAAAATAATAAAGTCCAACAGAGGAAGTGCAAGCCAAATCTTTCTACTAAAATTTTAATAAACACAAACAATTCATTATTTTTATTTAAAATAGTATATTTATGCATGGCTATGCTTAAATTAAAAGAGGTGGGTTGGGAAATCCAATTATTTGAGCGATTCAATTTCATTTTAAACCACTAGGCACTAGGTATGGATAACAAATAAATACATATTTGTAATAAATATTTTATAATATTTAATATTGGTAAATATTATATCTATTAAAATTGTTATAATAGAACATTGATTGTCCAAACAATCAATTAAATAAACACCAAATAGGTACAAATTATATACTAACCTAATTTATAAAATAAAAATTTTACTGTAGTTCCACTAGTAATATTATCAAATACATTTTTAACTTTATTTAATATTTAGGCATAATTTTAAATTCTATACTGGCTAAATTAGGTATTTAAATATAATAAATAGATGTATATAATAATATAAATATTATAAATAGGGCCTGGATTTTTATGCTTTAAAAACAATAGAAATATACATTTTAAAATATGCAATAAATAAATAAATAAACTCTTTAAAATAATAAAAATGCAAAACCAAAAATTTAATTTTTAAGAAAAAAATTATTGTATATTTAATATTAAGTTTAAAGCATTAATAAAATAGAATTAAATAAAACAACATTTTTAATGTTACTTTTAATTATTTTGAATCTGAATCTTTTTAGCGATTCAATGTAGCTCGTGAGTGAGACGTGTTAAATAAGTCATATTGGTATAAAAATAAAATGCATCAAGAGATCTTACTGCTTTGACCATGTATGATGCAGCATCAGTTTTACAAATATAAAAGAAAACAAATTCCTTATGAATCATAGATTTAAGTGGGTAAAACCAACAAATATTATTAGTAAAACAAATAGATATGAAACACTTATGTAGATATTAGTAAAATACAGAAATATACAGTATACATGAAAAATAAAACTTAGTATTTCAGATTTATTGGCTATAATTCAAACTTGTAATTAATCTAGCTACTATATAGACCATAAAAAAAAAAAACATGTAAATGCATATAAATTTGTAGGTACCCTAAATCACAATAAAACCCATATTAAGCTACAAACTCGACTACCAGTGCGCAATCATGTTGCATTTTTCAGGTAAAAAGGTAGAAAGTGCACAATAATGTTACACTCATTGACTACATAAATCACTATTTTTTATCTGCTAACAGGCATTTTTACTGAAGACTGTTTATACATTACTGATTATCTCAATAAAGTACACATTATGTGTCATGTATTTCCATACCCTGTAATTAATTGGATAATCGACATTCTACTACATATAAACTTTTTAAGAAAATATTGTAAACTATGATTATTATTCCTTATTTACTTACAAATGTAAGCTACCTATTTAAATCTAAACTATTAACAATTTATACTAAATGTTACTTAATACGTTTTACTAGTTAGTACATACTTAATAGCAGATGTCTGATAGTTAATGACTTAAATTAGTTATTAGAATATTTCAATTTCAAATATCATCATAATATATCAATCACTTTAATTTTATTATTTAAACATCAACACAAATGTTTACAAATGTAATATTTCGAATTATTAATTATATTCAATGATCATTATATTATATCACATTATCACATAATACATATTAAGCAAAAATAGAGAATAATAAATTCTGTGTTTACTGAGATAGATAACGAAAATACAATACACACGAGAGCTTCACAGCAGCAAGATTTTTGGTATCCTTATCACGAACATAAGCGCGCGTAGTGGAGTAATACAGAGCTACCATCATGAATATATATTTATTATTTTCACTTTCGAATTTGACGGTTTTTCAACATAGATATTTTTCGAGTGTGTGCATATTATTATCTGTAACAAGAATAATCGCACACTGTAAATTTTACAATAGCCCTAATATGAGTTATAATTGCATGTTATTCGTAAACATTTCGAATATTAATTTATTTACTGTATTCAGATTAATAGTAAAGTCAGTAGAAGTACTAGAAGTAATTATAATTCGAAATATAATGCAGATGCTGAGGTCCGGTTTTTTTTAAATAATAAATATTATATGTAACTAATAGCCTATACTATATACTATGGTTAAAAAAAACCCAAAATTCAAAACCACTAAGATTTTTTTTTGAAAATTCCAAAATATATAACCATTTTTAGAGTTAATTACCTATTACTCATTAGTAACACGAAGAAAAAACGATTGAATGAATGAAAGCATTATATATTCTCAAAAAGTACTACAAAGTGTAAAATTATACAGTTTTTAAACTTTTTAATAGATAAAAAATGATGTTTCAATAAATAATAATATGCACACAACTCATTAATATTTGTTTGTAATATTTGTAATTTTTCTTTAAACTGTTCAAAATGTCCACCATAAACTACTATGCATAACTCAATTTTATAGGCCTATAGGCTATAATCTTAGTAATGAAATTAACATGTAAAAAACTGGACATCATATCAACTTTTACAACTTTATATTTTGAATTATAACTACTGACTTTCCAATTAAATTACATACTGTATAAAATGAATTGCAATATCTATTAATAAATTTTTTAAATTTGTTTAAATAAATACAATTATTTACACAAAATTAAATGATAGACGATGGGCATAGCTGGTATGTCAATTAAAAAATTAAAAATAGTAAATTATGTAATAGTTTTTATTTTTTCAACCCGAAAGTTGGTTTACAACTCTAATTCTCCATCCGGACAATTGTTCGCCTTTTCTTTAAATTATCTGTTATTACATGTTATAGACTATAGTTATATTAATAATTTTACAATATAATAGATTATAAGTTAACTGCCTAATCAGAAATATCTTCAGTATCGCTAGCAGAACACTGATTGCAAACAATAACTCGTTAATATTTACGACAATACGATAAGTCTTGGCGACTAGTCGACCATAAAATAAACGTATACCTATAATAATGTTTTTGAGGAATACTCGCAACCACCGATAATAAGATTAAAACATAATAATATAAGAAAAACCAAAATATAAGTAGAAAGCTGTTGTTTAATTTGTAACAGTGCACCCGCTAAAGGTTTGTTTACATATTAACGAGTTTCTTTAAGGATTTTTGAAAACTATTTGGCAGAATTATTATTTTTAAGTATGGAGGCTAATAGTTATAATTGTAAATTTTGTAATAAAACATTCACAAAAAAAAAAAAGTTTATATGTACATTGTAGAAAATTTTATGACACCGATATTTTACCAGATAAACCTTTTAAATGTGAAGATTGTAAAATTCAATTTTTAACCCAAAAAAACATTAATAGTGCATAGTAATAATATTCATAAAAAGAATGAAAGGACAAAATTACAATGTAGAATTATTTGTCCTGTAGACATCTGTGAGGTAAAAGATTTAAAAACGTATATGAAGCTGAGAGAGCATTTATCTTATTTTCATGATTTAAAAATAGAGTGTGAAGAAAAACATTTTAGTGACATCTCGGGTAATAATTTTGATATTTTAAAAAGGATTTAAATTTTCATTTTATTTATTTACTGTAATTATAAATTATAATATTACAGAATTTGAAAAATGAAAACAGAATTTGGAACAACATACATCGTCAATGTATACCCTTGACAGAGCTACATCATAATTGAGAGATGGAAATCTAAGGAATTATTATTACTGTCACCGATCATATAATTATCGCAGCCAGGAAAATTATATTAGACATGTAAAATCTATGGACAGTAATAAAATTGGTACCTAAAGCTTGTCCAGCAATGTTAAAGATAACTATTTCCAACTCAAATAAAACTGTATTTATACAGTTTTGGAAGACTCATTCCGGACATATTGAAGAAATTGAACGAATTTGACTGGATCATATGACCAGAATATTAATTGCAGGTTATTACTTTCATATTATTTACTTTTATTTTCTAAGTACCTATATGACATAATATACCTAATACCCCTACTGTTACTGTACATAGAGATTTGCAATAACTCAATAATAATTCAAAACTATACATACTGTATAGGTATTGAACTATTGACTTACATCAATATCAGTAACCGTGCTAGTAATGTTATTAATATTTAATTATAATAGTCAGGCCAGTCGAGGTTAATAATTTATTTTATTATTATTCAACGTGTTTCCTTTTAAAAATAAGTCTATTGTAGTACCGTGTAAATTAATTAATATTTGAGAATTTTTTATCGTAAAATATGATTCTTGAAATAACGATGAATGATTCACCACTCACTCCACCGATCACAACCTATTTTAAGGTAGGTACCTTATGTCTTAAATCGTGCTATTAAGCTATAGGTAAATCTTTGATCCATTTTACGTCAATACACATGTATAGATATGTTGTTATTATGTAAATGATGCGATATATCTAATATAATATATAATTTATGTTCAAGCCCATGCGCAGGACTTTTTCGTGGAGAAGATTAAGAAAAAAAATTAGTATTATATAAAAAGTATTACATTTGTATTAATTTTTAAGGTGTATGAAAAATGTTTATTAATTATAGCTTTTTGATCATACATTATAGGTACTCCTGGGCACTTAATATCCAAGTACTAAAGACTCGTAAGTTGTAAATTATAACGAATTCCGAGTTTAAATTTATAATACAAGGTGGCTTGACACAACAATAATATAATAATTAAGAAGATAAAAATATATATTTAAAGCTAAATGTATAAAGTTAATCCTATTATAAACTAGTAATGATAAAACTTGTTAAGCTTTAGAAGAACATTAAAACTTCAAAAGTATTTGTTATTATATCGAGTATTGTAATCAACATTTTTTTAAGAAATACTCTTACCATATTCAAAATGTACGTATAGCAATACTTCCTATGACTGAATCGATGATACAAGAACAAGAAGCAATAGGATCTAAGATGCTGCTCAACTCTGAGTGGCTGAGTATATTACCATCGATTTTTGTTTTTGATATATTAGTGTTCTTGCTGCTCTCGACAAAATGTATACACACATGGGTAGTTTACAAAAATTAATAATTATAATCTTATGTATTAAGCTTTTATGTGACGTAAATTATCAATACCCATCCTATCTCAAGAGTTCGTGCAATTTAATTTGTTGGTAACTTGTATGGAGCCACTGTAAAGAATTTCACAATATCACACATGTCTCACAAATCTTCACAATTTTACCTTACAGTTTGATCTAAACACTATTACACAATAAACTAAAAGTGCTGAATGAACACTCTATGTCACATTTTTATTGCATTATATGACTTTACACAACAGAACCAAATATACTTGCTGCATACTTTAATCTTGAAATTAGATCGTTTTTCACCTACCACCACAAACCATCATCATCAGAATATTAAATTGTTACCGTTTAACTATTTAATTAATATTATTATAGAATATTTTGTTTTTGAAAAATAATGTAAAAGAACCAAATTATTTGTGTGCATTTGATAAAAATAAAAAAAAAAACCTAGTGAAATAATAGAGTAAAAAAATAGTAAAAATAATACTTTTCTTAAATAAATTAACGCATCTTAAACATGTTAATCATTAGTAGAGCTTGGAAGTTATAGTACTAAAAAAGTACATTTTAAGCAATTTAATTTACGCTTAAAAACAATCAAAATAGCACTAAAATTGGTAATCAAACAAAATAAAATTGTAAGCGAATTTTAGATTTTTATAATTTTACAGATTTTATATATATATTTTTTTTTTATAGAACATGGAAAAAGGTATTTAGCAACTATGGATATTTGGTCCAACTGAAATGTAAATATGGTGAATCCGTTAATTGTAGTATAATGTGGTCAGACATTTTAAAAATAATCAAATTATTGAAAATAACTGAAATAAATAGAATGATGTGATCAGCGATTACTACTGATAACGAACCAACTATTTGAAAATGATAATACAAATATTCATTTGCATATTTGTATACTTTATTGGAGTTGTATTGTTTATTTCTTGACAATTATTTATGAAATAAAAATAAAAAAGTAATTAGTTATTTTATTTACTTAAATTTTATAATACAAATTTCATATAAAATTATGTTATATTATTCATTAAGTCCCTCGTTTAACATTACAATTACTATAATATTTAATAAAATAATAAGTTATTACTGAAATAATTAATACGTTGAAATAAAACACTAAATCTTTTACAAAAGTAATAGTTAATTTTAGAATATTGAAAACAGTTTAAAATTAAAATAATAATTATACTATACTTTTGAAATAAATAAAGTAGTTAATAATTGATGATGATGTTTAAAAATTAAGTTTGTTGCTAAATCAGTTTTTAATGATGTTGTCAAGTTCATTTTTGATTGCAATGACTCCTTCAATCAGTGGACTATGAGCAAAACGGCTATACAGCATGTTTTGACAAATTACCAACAAATCTAATAAGTTCACAGCAATAGATCTCCTGAAAGATTTTAATAAAAAACTAAATACAGTAAAACTATATTCTTTCATAAATGAAAATTATTTAACAGCTATTACCTTTGCATCCCAGACGGCCATAGATCAACATTTTGTAAATAATAACGAGCCAAACTCATGATAACTTCCAATACATGCAGCTCACTTGTTTTTTGCCACCGTGGATCGTTAGTAGAATAAATCCTACAAGACAATGAGATTTATATAATAATATGATCATATTTAATTAATGCAATAGTTAATAAATTAAAATATATTACTTTTTATAAATTGCTACTAAAGATTCAATAGGAGCACCAATAGTTAACATAGTTGTGTATACAGATTCCAAATCTCCACCCAGGTTACAGTTTAAATATTCCAACATAGTTGTTACATACTCTACAATCATAAAAGAAATATTATTATACAAATATTTGATTATTTGTAAATTTTTAAAATGAGAAACCAACATTATTCATACATACCTAAGTCAAATGTAGACGAATTGATTGGATGCGAACTAGCCAATGACTTTATTTTTTCTAGAGCAATAGTCATTTTATTGTGTTCATCAATATCTCCACAATCTTCCACAACTAATAAATTAATATGTGAAAATAATTACATGTACAATATATATAAAAATGTTTTTAAAATAAAATAACAGTCATATCCAATTAAAACCATGCATGAAATATACTATTAATGTATAACTCTAATGTATTAATTAATAAAATTGATGTTTTATATATTGAACACCTATTTGTATATCTAGATTCCATTACTGAAGCATTGTATAAACACTATAAACCATCTCGATAGAACAATTTATTATAATATTTATAAACATTAGTAAGAACAACAATTTTTATGTTATAGTGTATTAATATTTATTATGCTACTAGTGATACTCAAAATCAGAATTGTATCAAATTTAAAAAAGTAGAAACAAGTTTTTTTTTAAATTTGATAAGTGCTCTCATAATAAAATGCTTATTATACTTATTAATATATAATATTGTCAATTGGTCTGTTTATAATATTAAAACAATAAAAACTAAGATTTTAATATAAGTTAACTAAAAATAGATATAAAAACTTTAATTTTATATTAGCATTTGGTAATAATATTTACCTTTTAATAAAATATTTTCCCAGATCTGGTTTACTAGTTCACGATCATCATGATTGGAAAGTTGTAAAATTGCCAACTGAGCTTCCCATAGGCCATATGGTTCAGCAAAATTACTGTAAAGCTAACACAAACATATTATTCTATACAGACATTATCTTCATAATTTTTAAATGCTTACTTCGCTTAATATAAACAGATGGCTATTGAGCTTTTCAATAATATCAGCTTTCCCATCAATTTGACTTGACGATAACAAATCCAATATCTAGTTTAAAAAATTTAATATACAAGACTTAGCAAAGACAATAAATAAATAAACATTTAGATTAAAGAAACCAACCATTTTCTGTATTTCAGCTACTTGTAACAAGTCTTCAATGTCTCTGAGACTAGTAACATTCATAGCTGGTATACTCAATTTTTTACTGCGCAAACATGCCATCGCCCGACCCAAATACATAAGACGATCACTCAAAGTTAAGCCACTTCTGTCATACAAACATTATATTTGGTTTAAAATATATATACTTAACGTTTTTATAATTCAAACAATTATAATTACTCTGGTTTTTTAGCCAATGATGCTAAAACTTCTGCTGCTTCGTAATAATTTCCATTATACTCATAATATCTACACAATACATCTTTGATATAATTATTGTTATTATCAGATTTGGACTGAGCTAATAAAAACTTTTCCAAACTATGATGTCCCATTTCAATTGTTTCTTTTATTAATTTTTTATCTATCATCCATCTATACACTACAGTGTGCATGATTTCATCATCACAGGAAATACATAATTTTATTAATTCAGAAACCTGTTAATAGCAATTTCATTAATATTATATATTCATACATATAATTGTTTAACATGATTAAATAGTAAAATTAGTACCAAATTAGAAGATTGTTCAGAAGTTAGTGCAGTATTTTCTAGAATTCCAGGTATTAAATTTGGTCGAGTAGGTATAATTACAGATGGATTTTTCACCATTATTGAGTATAAATAATCTAAACTTGCGCTTATTTCTTTGTAAATATCTAATCTGGATTTAAAAAAATATATAAATCAATATGTGAAACCTAAGTCTTTCAAACATTACTGTTACAATAATGTAAATAAAAAATTAAAATAACTTAAATAAAAACGACGACTTAAGTTTAAATAAACAAACTAACCTGAGCATGTAGGCACCATAACCTGGTGCATCTCTGTCTAATACCATATTATTAGCAAAATAATGACCACCCAAGTTCTTTGGATCAATCTTTTTAGCACACTCTCTACACATTTGATAGACCCCTTCCATATATGCACAATTTGTGTATTGTAAACAAACTGATGATAAGTTAAGCTTTGGTGCTACTTCTTTCAACACCTAATTAAATATACAAATATTTTATGAAAATAAAAACCATAATATGTTTAATAAATAATTACCATAAGCGATTGGTATAGGATTCGTTTACGCTCATCCTCATTAACTGTAGATTGCGCTAATTTAATCATTTCAGAAGCCTAAAAGAATTGAATTAATAAAATAGGTTAATATTTATAATAGTTACAATTAAATATACATAAAGGTTTTGTTAATACTCTGTATTTTTTTAATTTTTTTATAATTTATATTTTATTTCATTCTCCACTATTATTTTAAGAGAACTTCATACCCTAAGTGTATTTGAACCATGATATATTTTATCACGTTATTTTTAATATTAAATAGTATGTCAATTCACTTTCATATAAAAATAACTGAGTAAAATGAATTATTTTGAATGTAAAACTGACCATGATTGCTCAGTAATATACAGACAACATACGTATTGGGGTTAACATTTTGGGTGTAGCTTTTACTGTATTAAAATAAAATACATAATATTTATTAAAATTGCATACCTTTGCACAAGCAGCATCTTCAGAATGGTAGATGGATGGACAAACTTGTCGTAATTTAGTACTGATTGATTCTACAGACGAACCTTCACTTAAATATCTAAAAATATACAATTAAAAATATCTTCTATATTCAAAACAGGATTAAAGGTGAGTAGAGGGGCACCAATTTTTTAAAAGTATATTAAATTTGTCATTTTTTTACTGTTACTTATAACATATTTTATTCTATCATAAATTACAAAATGAAACATATATATGTGTGTACTAGAATATAACACTTTATTAGAGGTAGTATTGCCTTTAGAAGTAAATAATAGAGAAAATACCAGCACAAAATGTCTTAATCCTGCCTTGTCTATACTTACGTGTCTAATAGTTTTTGTACCAAAGTTTGACACAACTCTTGATGTACAAGAATTAATTCTTTAAAAGTAACATTCTCTAATATACGCTGTTCTTGCTGAAAACAAAATAAAAATATGTAAGAAATAATATTTAAAAAGACAAGTTAATTTTTCAATTTCCTTACATCAATTAATTTATTTGCTATAATATAAAATTGATGTTCACTAAGTAATTTCCACAAATTAAACACTTCAGCACTACGAAGAACTAATTTTTTCAAGCATTCTATAGATTTTGATTCAGAAAGATGTGCATCATGTGTAGCTGTACGCTTAGACACATCTAATGGTGCTTTGGTATTATTTGCCAACATTTTTGAGTAATTATTCATAAAAGAATACAAGGTTTGTAAATGGTTTGCAACAAATGAACAATCGTCTGGAGAAACTGTGTTGACAATCTACAAATAAAAATTTGACTGTTATAAATTTAAATTTTATTTATTCAAATTGGTAATTTATATATTACATAAGTTTTTCCATCAGTGGTTTCCATATTAACAGCTTTAATATTCCAAAGAGGTCTTAGTAAACGACTCGTAAACAAATATAATCCATTGTGTTTTGAAGAATATTGAACACTAGTTGATTCAAATGGTAAGTTTGTGATGTTTGTCTGATTTTTTATAAAAGTTGGCATAGATGGTGATGTTGTAAAATTACTTGATCTAAAACCTAAAAATGTTTTATTAAATATAATAAATTGTATTTAATTCCTAACTTAAACGATACATGTTTATTTAAATATATCAAAAAAAAAGAAGTAAATTCTCATACTCAGTTTATAATAATTATTTACATTTTACATTGAAAAAATGATTAAAAAAAAACTGCTATAAAATGTTAACAGTTATAAAAGATAGAATTGTATTTACTGGTAATTATGAAACAGTTATTTATAATTTAAAATTGTTGTCATATCATAACTTAATATTTGAAAAAATAAGAATAAAAAATTTAAATAAATATGTTTATAATAAGATTATTCAAATATAAATATAAAACATGTGCTTCTTACTATTATTTTGAGGAACTTGAGTTAATTCATGAAGTGATTCATGAAGATTTTCAGTTACCAATTTAGGCTCACCACCATGAGTGAAAAATGCCTGAGTTGCGTATTCTTTAATCTAATTACAAAAATATACATACTTACATTTAACTTAATATTCAAACATATTATATAAAAAAAAAAGAATAATAATAATAATAATAATAAAATCACAAACCTTTATATTTTTTAATGATTGATCACAAATAATTGTAAGACATGCAACACATGCTTGATTATCTGTAAAATTTTTAAAATATGTTTTGATAGCATCTGTTTCTGAACCTTGACTGTTGGCCAACAATTCACAAAGAGTGTCATAAGGTCGAAGCATTTCAAAAATTTCTAATCCCTATTATAAGAAAAAAATTGTATAAAAGTAAACACAATTTTTTTTTTTTAAATTACTTGTGGAGCTAAAGTTATATATTCTTGACGATTTTCAAACTGTTGACGAACAATTAGTGGTGGTTGTGGTGAACTTGGATCATTGTATATCAATAAATTTGGTCCTATATTTTCCAGTGATAATGGACATATATCCAAATCGGTAATAAAATATCTTTCACTAAAATTAGAACTAAATGCATATTCATCAGGAGATATACACCACAACATTGGCCTGTAATTAGTTATGTCAGTGTTGCATGCCATTATAATAGTACCTGCAAATAAAATACCAAATAAAATAATAGTTGCTAATTCTCAGAGTATGATAATTTTGTACGTTTAAGAATAAAAACACAAATATAAATATTATTCAATTATTAATTAATAATTACTAGCTGATTCCGCATGGTATTGTCTACAACAAGTTAAGAAGTGCCTATGAACGTATTTTACTAAAAGTAAACTGCATAGATTGTTAACATAGTTATTTAGGTTGGTTTGGCTAAATATAAATATAGATCTAAAAATGATATCTAATTTATTTTTTATAACCAAAATTGATAATATATAAATATAAAAAGTGATAGTTTTTCAGAGTCAATTGTATTCAAAATTTATGTGTTGAAAAATAAAAAGTAAGTAATAAGAAGAAGCTTATGACAGACATCACAAATCTTGCTGTATTTATAGATGAAAATTTAATAAAAATCAATCAAAAAATATAGATTTGTATAAGGGCCATCAGTGTTAGATGTTCTGTCTGATTTTAAACAGTAAATATATTTATTATTCATAGTTAATTCTGCATGTGTTGCACATGACAAATTAAATAATATTAATGGATTAATCTTATTTTGTCTCAAATTCATACAGAAATATCAATCCTTATATATTATCAATAAAAAATTAATAATAAAAAATGTTTAACTTTTAGATTTTTAAGTATAAAGTAAAATTATACCTCTGTTGTACAATACGTGCTGAACACTGCTCGGTTTAGATTCTCCAATAACTCTATTATATCCCGGTGGCAAACGTATGTGTACAAGTTGCAATGTGTAAGGTCTAGTATTGTTAGAGGTTAATGCTCCAGTAGAAAAATATAATCTAAATCCAGACTTGGACACAACCAACAGATGAATGCTAGGTGATTCAGTTTCTTCTATGATTTTTATACTACTCAATATAGTCATTTGAGCTATTTCAATAGTTCTGAAATAAACAATTAGTAAATTTTATTGTTATTTATCAATTTGAATTACTTTGTATTTATTTTTAATGTCTGATACCACTCTGCTAAAATATATTGTCTCGAAACCAGCCAACTGACTATACATTAAAATTCAATTTTTGTTATCAATTTTGAATATTTCTATGTATTTCAATATTTCATGTGTATTATAGTTTAGTGTGTGATATTATATTTAGAAAAAAAGTAAACACTACTGATACTTTATACACAATTTTATTATATTATTATCATGCTGTTCTATCAGTCTGACATATCATTGAATGAATAGCTTCAAGAATATATCTATCATAAATATGCTATTAAATTATTTAAAAATATTTTTACAGAATATAAAAAAATGTTTGATCTTATTTCCTATAGAAGGCCACAGACAATATATTTTATACAACTCGATAATAGGTTAACAATTAATAAGAAATCTTTTTTTTTTTTTTTTATATAATTACCTGAGTAATTTTGAAACTTGATGCTCAAGATTAGAGTGTGACAAAGAAACAATTCGACTTGTAGATTTACCATCAGATCCAAGATCATATAATTCAATTGAATTATTTTCAGCCAGAGTATAAAGAATATGCCGTGTATTATCAACAGCTATTTCAATGATGGCAGAAGGTTCAGTGACTGCATATTGTAAAAACGATGGTAGTAAGTATGATAAAGTATTAGCTGAATGGCAAATTTTCTTGCAACGTCTTCCATTACTAATTGAAAACCAACCTAAATCTTTCTATACGTTTTGAAAAAATATTGTTGGTTAATATTTTTAAATCTTGTAAGAATAGATAGATATTTAATATTTAAAAAAATACTGTTAAAACAATAAATACCCAATAATCAATTTCAAACAGGTTACCATCTTCACTTGCAAGAAAAATACGCCCTTTGTCAGTTCCAACAATTTTAGATATTATTACACCTTCAGTAGGAACTTCATAAATGGTATCTGTAGTAAGTTCCAATTGTTCTATAGTTTTACCTGATATTACCAACAAATTTAAAAATAAAACAGTTAAATATAGAACTAATTTAACAGTTTTAAAGCATAACATGTTTTAGGATATAATTACCATCAATGCTAGTAACTTTTTTAAATGTTACGCCTAGTATTGCAATATTTAATCCAGTAGCTAAGACTAACAAATATTTAATGTGAGCTTGAAAAACATTTGGTTTAGGCTGTACCAGAGCTACAGCAAAAATAGTAGAGTTCATTCCATCAAAGTAAGATAAATCCTTTCTAAAATACAACATTAATCAATCAATTAATTTATTTTATTTATGTATACAAAATAGGTAAAAAAGTATATATAACATAATATATATATATTACAACATAACAAAATTAAACGAGTAAATACTAAACATATTTATATATCAAAGAAAGGTCTTGATTTGATAGTTTCAATTAACAATTAATCAGCTCATTAGACATATAATTATTGATTGAACATTAAATATAAAAAGGAGTTTTATTGCGAGTATAGTGTGAAGGTATTTTAAAATAAACTAGTGAGAGAAGAAATGGAGCATCAATAACTAAAGTTATAAAATACATATTTTAAGAGTATCTATAGTTAGCTAATGTGGATGAGTTTAAATAAGGGAATAGTAGTATGATGATCATGGAATATTTACATTAATTAGTATAACTGGGGAAATTTCTTTGACTGCCTTTAAACTGATATTACAAAACAGTACAATGGAGACTTCAAACCGCAGAACCATACTTGAGTCACAAGAACACAGTAAAAGGATTTAAGTGAGTTAGTAAATTTAAATTAACTTTAAATTATTCTAATGAACTCCAATACTTTATAGGTTTTACACGTAATGTTATAAATGTGTGAGTATGTAAGCCTAAGTCAGGTTTAATGTCTATTAATAAGACTCCGATTCCATTAATTAGATATATGGCAGTTTTCTAACCGAATTCTGGTGAAGGACATCAAACAAACAACATTTATCAATATTGAGTGCCAAGTCAAGTGATTCATTCCGTGTGACAAACCTATCAAGATTGTTATGGAGAAGTGTATAATTTTCCAAGGGTTTAATGTTCATGTACAATTTTATGTCGTCTGTATTTCAATGGTGAAAAATTCTTAAGGTACACCCAAAGTAGCAATATAGGGTTCTAACCTCACACCAAAATAATTGATTAGATTATAATTAATAATATATTACCCTTCGCTATAGTCCCATAAAAAGAATTCCTGATCAATTGTGACCCAAACTCGGTTGATTTCAGGAAATATTCCCAATTTGCGATGAAAGTTTTGAGAATCTATATTAACAAAATATTAATTAAATTCAATAATTTAAAGTTTTAACAATATCTGTAACAATTATTGTATGATATGATGAATCATAATTTTAACATAAAACACAGTAAGTTCACAGTTCCAAAAATATAAGGAAAATAGACAATATAAAATTTAAAATAATACCATTCCATTGATCTAATAATGCACCAGGTAGTGGTATTTTGTGTCTTGATTTGAGAGGAGTAATTGAAGGCATCCCTAGTCCTTCTTTAGGATAATCATATTCTGTACAACCACTAACACTTTGACCTAGAGGATAATATATAATAAAAACCATGTTAATATATTTTGATGGATTAAAAAAAAAAAAAAAAACATAAACATAAATAATCTAGCACTAACTGCTTTTAGTTAGCTGCATTTTATCGACAAGTGTTGGAAACGAATCATCTGCTGCAAAAAATCTATCCAACATTTTGCCAGATAAATCTAAGCTATCTTTAGCAGATATCGATTGATTAATCATTGAAATGGTATCCACAGATCTTGAAACATTCATGGTAGAATCCATCTTTAATCTAAGTTAACAGGTACCCATCATTATTTATTAAATAACCAATTAGAAATATTCATATACCAGTTACTGGGTTGCATGAAAATATAACCAATTTAAAAGTTTACTAAATCTTAAATAGACCAATAATGGCCACTTAATTCTGTCTAAAAGACTATTAGTTCACTATTGATTCATAAAATGTTTAGATTGTGTATGCAACCCAGCGTTTAAATTTTTATGTTGAAATCACTTACTAAAGTTAATTATAATTACTTGTTTAAATATCTGGGGAGATAGTTACTTAATTAAGATCACTAAACATGTTTGAGTTAAATTGTTTATCAATATTAAAATAAATAAATAAAAAGTACCAAAAAAAAAAAAAAATGTATTTATAATACAGCAGTACCTCTGTTCTTACAATACATTAATTTATTATTTGTCACAATAATTATTAATTATTATTCTTCCTGTAATATTTTAAGCAATAATATAGAAACAAATTAAGATTAGCGGGAAAACTAGATAAGCCCAGCAATACCGCCTAACCTAACTACAGCATAAGCACAAAATAGATATAATATAAGACATAACACTTTCCGACCGTTAAAAGCTAACCTCAAAACACATACATAATACATATATATGTATAAATTATATAATGTATATTATATTTTAATCATAATATGTCATATACTCTTATGATTGTTCTACATATTGTATATAGAAAATAGATTAAAATTGAAAATTATATTTAAAATAAATCTTGGCGCTTTTATTAGAGCACGAGTCGGAGTTACTTTTGGTAACAGTTACTCAAGCCTTGTGGTAAACGGATCTATAATTTACTGATTGATGTAAGTAACAGATTTCACCGAGATAACACACGAAATTATTATCAAGCACATTGATAATATTTTAAATATTATTATCACAGAATATTAAAATTTATTATGATAATATGATATTTATTATTTACAAAATACAAATCCATGCGGCAATGTTAAACGCTATTATGTTATAAAATGTATAAATGAAACTTAAATTTTCGATTTTTTTCATTATTATTAAGTGATTAGAGTTTAATCTCTTATTTTTTATGTTTCATTATTAAAATTCATCATCAATATTCGATCTTACCAAAATTAAAAAATATGACCACACATTTCTGATGTACAACCTGTAATGTGTATTGCTAAAGTGTTTAACAAACTACGCTTTTAATTTATTTTCAAGATCCTTTATAATAAAATATATTACTGTGGTTTGTGTTGAGAAAAAAAAAATTATGGAATTAAAAAATCGGTAAAATAAAATACAATATTTATACTTAGCCAATTTGTTTAAATGTTTATTTTACTTTTGATTTCCTATAGATTGGGCTCCTGCGAAGTGTGTAACGGTGATGTTGCTAAATATTGCTGCCCAAGATGTGAAGTGAAAACTTGTAGTTTATCATGTGTAAATATTCATAAGAAAGAATTAGATTGTGATGGCAAAAAATACAAAACAGGGTTTAAAAAATTAGAAAACTTTACTGACACAGAAATGAGTCAAGGTACTAAAGTTTTATTTATTTTTTTAAGAAATGTTATTAATCAGTTATTTATAAATAGATTATAGACTTATGAATGAGTTTATTGAAGCTGTTGGAGAGTTTAAAATGAAAACCCAACGCATATCCAATTTATCTCCAGTGAGTATAATTTGCAATTCAATAATTCTAGGAATTATTTTAATTAGATTTAAATTTAAATAAACCAATGTAAACATTGATTATAAGTATTTATAAATTAAAAAATATCAAGATATTTTTATTTTTAACAAGAAATATACAATCTGTACCCTTGGGCGCAATAAGAATATGTGATATAATATATAATTTGTACATGAAAATCTGAGGAAAGAAGCCATCCAGTGAAAGCACTGCCTATTTGTTTATTAATATTTTTTTTTTTTTTTATATATATATTATTTAATTATTCATTGAGTAAATCTTGACACCGATTTCTTTTCAGTTGTCGTAAAGGATTGCCTGGAATTGTGTGAGAAGCTAAATTAGATATAAGGGGATTAGGATTATTATCAAGATATAAAATTTAAAAACATTTGTTTTTTAATTTTAGATTCTGAATAAAGTGGTTTAATTTTTTTTTAAGACATATTACTGAAAAAAAAATGCTTTGATTATCAAATTTTAGGGTTATTTTTTGGAAGTATATTGGATGTAGTTTATATTTTAGGTGGAAAGGGGTAATGTAAAAAATTCCTAGAATACTTAATTAATAATTGGAAAGTATAAAAAATACAAATATTCATTTTGTTGCATTTTCATATTATTAAAATAATTGTTTAGTACCTATGGTTACTAAAAAATTGAGCTGTTTCCATCAAAAGTTGTTTTTTTGCATATTATGATAATCATATCATTGAATTTAAAATTTAAGACATTCATTTACAGTAATCTAATTGGTGATGAATGAGATGACATATACTTGACACCTATACATCAAAACAGTTGCATATTGCATATTTTTATTAATAACAATTATAAAAATTAATTAAATTATCAATTTCTAAATAAGGTTTTATCAATATTAAACATTTAAATCTATTGAATTTAAAGGGGTAATAGTTGTTAAACAATATTGTATTCATATAATATAGTTTTCATTAAACTTGCTTTAAAAAAAGACATTTTTTTGTAAAAAAATTAATTTTTTATTACCAGATAGATTACCATTTCTTTTAATACAATATTTTTCATTATTATTGATAATTTTTTAAAATTTAAGTTATGTATAATTTTTAGGTATTTCGAAGATTGCGTTATCAAGCATATCAACGAAACATACGTTTACAGATCTTACCTAAGTCTACTTTGAACAAGAATAATACCTCTTTTTTTAATCCTAAAATTAATAAGATCTTTTGGCGTATAGATTGGACATTTCATGGCACAGATGTGAAGTATACAAACCACAAGTACTGAAATTAATAATTATGCTTACATATTTATTTAATACATAATCAATATAAATTATTTAGAGTCCCGGAATATCAAAAAATAAATAATATAGTTAGAAACTATTTCACAACAGAGTTTCATGATGATGAAGTAAAAGAAAAAATGAAGTTTTATATTTCAGCTGGAATCAAGGGTGTTATATTTCTAATGAAAACACCATATGGAAAGTTAGTATAAATGCTTATTTTTAACTAATAATAATATTAAATTTCTTTTTTGGTTGAACTGATGATTCTAGAATTTTAAGATTATTACTAGTTTACAAATAATATGTATCTAATACACATAATTAAAAATATTTTTTCAGATATTATCAACTTGATTCAGAGGACTCAATATTATATAGCTTAAGATATAAGACAATACTGGAATACCCAGAAATATTAGTTGTTTTATCTATTCATAAAGATACATTTAGTGATCTTCTTTATGTCGAAAATTCAACGTTTAATAACAATAAATCAACAATTATGTAATATTTAATAAATTGTTAATAATTTCTAGTATACTAAAAGATTAATGTTTTTTGTAATTTGTTGTCATTTCTTTTGAAATATTTTTATTTTTATAAATTAAAATGTAATAATAAGTTATACAAATTACCTTGGCACTCCAATATTTGAAATTTTTATTATTTTTTTTTACTACAATTTGTATCAATTTTTCCCTGAATATTTCTTCTAAAAAAAATTAATGTTTCCACTTGAATAGCTAAAGTAATGTTATCCCAGCACCACCATAACTAAATATTGCATGTTATAAACATTTTTATTTTTCATTAATTTGTTCTGATCAGTACCATTAAGTTTGGATTTGTACTTGATAGGTATATTTTATGACTATAGGGAATAGATATATATTCACAAAAAAGCCTCAAAATATGTTCCTAAAAAATGCTGTAATATACTACAAAATATGCTCTTAAAATTCAATCAAAAATATTTTATTAAAAATTAAGTATATGTATATGTAATTTGATTCTTTGAGTTTTAAATTGTTCTTGTGTTTATCACGTAATAAATGTTCTTCCAAAAACTTTGTAGTCACTTTAACTGAAATTTCACAAAACTGCAAATTACAATATAAAATTGAACTATCAGTTTTAAAAATATCTTTATGCTTATTTGCATTTTTCTGTAAAGGACCCTAATTCAGCAGGGCACCCATATGGGGGGGGGGCAAGGTAGAACATGTTCCTTCCCCTAGAAAATGTTGAAAATGCCGAAAAATTGTTTACACAAGATCTACAATGAGTGAAGGTAGACTTGATGGATTATGCATGATAAGAATACATAGAGAAAAATTGATGATAAAACGTATGAATACATAGAACAAGTAATAAATATATTTGGTGTTAAAAAAAGAAATTTACAATTTTTATTTGTAAATTAATATTTTAATAAATTTATGTTATAATCAAATAAAAATTCAATAAATTACTTTTATGGTTAATTGATTAAATATTTATTATTTCATAATCTTCCAGTTTGATATATAAAACATAGTAGTATAATGTTAAATTGTAAACCTCTTCCTATCTTATGGACATAATTAAAATGTTGTCTCCTCCTTAAGAATTTTCTATGGGTGCCCTTGCCTAATTGGTATTTTTGGCATTTTTAAGTTAAAAAAAAAAAATTCTGGCACAATTTTATACGAAATCTTACACTGAACAAACACACAACACTGATAGATTGGTTTCCGTTGAACACTTGTACTAGATTCATGTACCTAGTCTATGAATATAATTTATATAAGTATATATGTAGGTATTGAATATGGGTATCTCATTCTCATACTGATTCGGAGTGAGGTCTTGATGACTTAAAAGAAAATGTACTACCTTATTAAAACCAAAAAAATAATTTCTAGCTACTGTTATATATTATAAATAAAAATAAAAATACCTACTCTACACATTTAAAAACATAAATAACATTATTGATTTAAATTTGAATTTTAAAGTTTTCTACTTGCAAACAAAATTGTATTACCATACAATAATCAAATATAAATAAGTAGTTAAAGGTTTTAAATAATACAAAAAAGGGCATATATTTGTCGTGTCTATAAAATGCCAATATAATTAGTATTTGGAGAAAATTTCAAGTTTATGGTTATTCGTTTAAAAGATATATTAATAATTTACTAATAAGTAATAATAAGTTATTAGCCATTGATATTTGTGATATAAGTATTAGTTACTGAACATTAATACTATAAATAAGCGATAAATAAAAATGTTAAAGGTAATATTATATAATGAATAAAATTAATTAAATTTTAATGTGAGAATATCATGCTTCTGATAATTACTGTACGTGAAACCAAAAATTATTCAAAGAAAAATAACTACAAAAAAAACAAAAATTTAAAAATCATTGGTAGGCGAGTAGTCGTTTTTTTTTACGGAAACTAAGCACGTTCAATGGTAAAGTTTTGACATGTGCCCTGTTTAATCAATTCAACTCGAGTACTTATTTAAACGCATTTAAATGCTAGCGAAGTAAAGCCGGTTAAGTCATCCTGTTTAATATCTTTGTCATAAACTCATAACAGACTTTACATTTTAAATTAAAAGGTTTAACAATGGGTAAGTAATAAAGTAGCTGACTAGGTGGTAGGTACCTACGTATAAAGGTAACTAAACGCCATATAGGTAAGTACTCACCTAAAATTTAGTTTCAAAGATTATCTGGATATACATTTTATATCAGCTATGGTTTAGGTGTAGGTACTTATAATAAGGCAATATAAAGATATTTATAATTTAATTTATAAATAATGCTATTACATTGCCTAGGTCAGGTTGTAGCCTGTGTGGCTGTATCGTGAATTAAAGTACAGAAGTCGATATTGCCGCTTATTGGCTATTGAACTTATTTTACGACCAAGCTATTTGAATCTATTAACCAATTGGAATCAATAAGGTATAAATTTCTCAAAAAAATGTAATTTAATAAATATATATCTATAATAAATATTTGACTAGTCAAATAGGTATTTATGTTATAATATATATATTGTATATATTTGCTTATTGTAATACCTAATTGATTTTTGATAAAAAAGTTTTCCAGGGTTCGTTGAATTTTCCCTTCTTTGGTCATTTGCTCAATCATTATCTGATTTAGCTGAATTCCTCTGCGCGAAATCTAAAGTGCATCTAGTATCTGTCTTGTTAATAATAATTTCTCATCAGGTTTGTTTTCGTCTCTGCAGTCAATAGCAATACTTTTTTCGACGCATAGATTTATTTTCAACACAAATGTCTTCTTAGGTTGTGTATTGCTACTTAAATGTTTAAGCTTTTTTTTCCATGCTCATCCATTCATAATCATAAACTACGGCTGATCGATAGGTCTTGCAACAAGAGTTTCAACTTCTTTTTGACTGACGATTTTGCAACGATTTTGCAAACGATATTCTACTCTTTGCTGACTAAATGAAAATCTTCAAGTATGAATTTATAATAATTTTTTTGGTAATTTCATGAGTATTTAAGACATCTACTAAATTTTTGGTACAGACTATAGACCAGCATCAATCGTACTGTCGTATTGATCACATTTCAACTTGTATCCGTTCTGTAATATTTTTTAATAGTGCGTGATAGTCGTTGATCACGTGGTTGTATGATTATTGATTGATGTAATGTTCGTTGATAAAAATACGAGCTTTAATTATTTGAATTTTACTGTAATCAGTCATAGCAAATTTTGTTTTCCCATTTAGTCGGTCAATCAATCGTTGAAAATTTCTTTTATCATCCACTCATTATTGTTTGTAATATATTATTTAACTGGTAAATTCTTAACACCCTTGATGACCGTTTAATTTATTGTGAAAAGATAATACTTAGTTTATTTTTTGCGCGATAAAAATAAAAAATCGGTACCGCAACCTTAGCTCAAACAGTTTCTTCTATTTTAGTTATTAATCTAGTTATCAAATGACCCCATTAACCGGTGTAGTGAGTCTCATAGACAATTTTATTTTTTTTTTGCGCGTTAGTAATATATATTTATATCTATGTACAAATCAGGACCAATCTGTTTGAGTCCAATAAATGATTAAGTTTTTTAACCAATAGTCCAATAAGTGATGACTATTGTATTATTAATAATTAATAATTATAATATTTTAATTCGTGACCACAGATACGGATATTAGATAATAAATATTAGGTATAGGGTGCCAAAAATTAAAACTCGCATATAAAATAAAGTACAAGAGTCGTAGCGCCCGTCCCATACGTGTATTCAGAACAATTTCTCATCTTGCCAAAAATAATTTTTTGGGAAATCCTTTATATGAAATCAGCCATCCTTTTAACATGTCTAAAAAAATAGTTTATTGTCAATTTAAATTCGCTAGTCTAACCATTGTCACAGTAGCCTGAAAACATATAAACAGTACGGTTATGCCGAGCACCACTATATTATTATTATGCTGTATTGGTGTCGAAAATGATAAAAATTATATGCCAAGTACATATGATTTTAGGTTAGAATTTTACGTAAACTAATGTGTTGCGACATTATGTTATTCATTTTTTGTTTTAAACAAAATAGTATGAATAAAAAACAAAATTCATAAATAAATGAAACAAATTTATTTTAAAAAATTGAAAAAAAGAAAATTACAATGCCCCGATTGCTATCAGATTTACTATTTTTTTTTATTAAATACTCAATAAAATATAATATTTTTTTTTTATCTATATGTTCCTATATATTTTTCAATATTTTGTTCAATTTTCCATATTCATTATTTAACAAGTCTCCCCTCCGTAAATTCCTTACAAGTTATAAGTACTTATTTGAAGTTTAGATGAGTGAAATTAAGTGGCACAGGGGTACCTCTAATTCTAGTTCATCAGTCATTATTACTTACTTGACTTATCTAATTTTTAAATCCTTTTATAACTAATTTACTATATAATACCTTAAGATATTTAAAACTTGCTTTATGTATTGAAATTTACAGAAAAATATTTGACAAATGAAATAAGAATGCAGGTTGTTATTCAAAAAAGTAAAATAATTATAAAATGATTACGATAAAATATATATTTGATTTAAAAAAATTTTATATTGTAATCATGTTGAAAAAATATTTTCAAATATGTCAATACTTTTCAGAAAATTGAGTGCAAACTTTCAAAATAATTATTAATATATTGTATTACTTAGCAAATTAGTTACAAGTAGTTAAAATAAGGAATAGGTATTATATGGTAAACAGCAATGAATAATAATGATCATAAATTATTTGCAATAATCATTATTATATGAAAGTTTTAAATTGTATTATACGAATTTAATAGGTATATTTATTATATAGGTACATATAGTATTATAGTGTTATTAAAACTTATTTTTTATGTAAATAATATAAAATAGGATGTGGAATAATAACCATGAGCTGCTTAAAAATACTTGCAATTAAAATGATTCTCATTCAAACATGTGAAGTACGTGTTTTTGTATGATTAACCAATTAAATTTAAACAACTTAAAGCTTATAAAAGAATTCTCGGAAAATATCTGATTTCACTTACAAATACGCAGCATAAAAATACAAACACAACCACGTGCTTATTATATATTTACGGGTTTATTGTATAGCTTTCATTATAACGATCATTAAAAAAAAATTTTGCGCTGTATAAAATATAAACAAGACAAAATTATAAAAAAATTCTATAATATGTGTAATCATTAATTCTAAACCATTAAAATTAAAATTAAAAAAACCACAAATGCAACACACGAAGAAAATATAAATAGGTAATGCATTATATTTATATACTTCACAATTTAATCAATTGCTAAGCAATTAAAATGTATTTAAACATATTTAGATGACTTATATGCTTAAAATATTATATATACAAATCACAAAAGAACTATATTTTTAAAAATGTTTAATTAAAAATACAATAACTTTACATTATTGCTATAAATTTACTAGTTATTATTTATAATCTAACATAAATATATACCTATAAAAGAAATGAGAAATTTTGCGCATAGTATGTTTAATCGCTCAAAGTTTAATCTAGTACCTATAATGTTAAAAATAAATTAAAATGTACAAACTAATAAGGGCAATGAATAAAACTATCTTTTGTTTTTATTATCAAATGAGCCAATTGGATGGCTCATGTAGTTGATACCTATGTTTTTAGAATTTATTAAAACCGCGTTGAATAATGGTACAGATAATTATCTATTATATGTTATAGTGGTATAACGTTTAGATATTCAAAAAAAAATCCTATAAATGTTAATTATTTTTAAATATTTACAATGTAACGGAAATTTCACAAATTAGTTTTAATTTTAAATAAAAATTATTCAAAATTTAAATTTATAAATTAATTGAAAATCTAAGTAATCAAAAACATTTCAGTTTTATAACCTAAAATTTAATCATCTGACACATTTACTTATACATTTATATCTACTTTTTATAGCTTACTGCTCTTAAAGATAATTTGATGATTTTTATTTTTCAATTTTAAGTACACAGGTATTATATTAGTATATTACAAACGTGGTCACGTGTATACTATAGTACAATTTTGGCTATTCAGGAAATAATTAGAATCCGTTTTAACTGTTCCTTTAGTAATTGTATTTAGTTAGTGAGATATGAAAATTAATTGGTGAAAATCAATAATAAGTAATAAATCAACTAGTTTTTTCTTAGAAAAATAATTTTCCAATCTAAATACTAATTAATATTTTAATTATTTAATATAACCTTACAGAAGTATAGTAACGTAGGTATTTCTGTTTATATGCGTCTCGCTACCTATCTATGATGACGAAAATGATGCTATGTAATATGATTATGAGATTTAAAATTATATGTTCGTCCGTGGTCATTATAACAACAACCTTTATAAATAAACAAATATGCAATGAATGACAGAGTAGATTAATTAAACCTTTATCTAATTCTATTGCCAAATTAATGAACTTAATTAAGACATAATTAATATTAAAAATAATCATATTCTGTGGGGGCGTAATTTGCAGATGCATACGTTTGCATTCATATAAATGTATAATTTCATCTCATAAGTTATAGAATATTTATGGTTTTTCATATTTTACAGATTTGTTATTGAAATAAATTGACTTGTATAAAACACTAATAACATTATTAAGACTTTTTTAAGTTATAAAGAAATAATTTTTTTGAATTATAGTTATCATTTATATTCTATAGTTGATACATAGATTTGGGTATTGAACATTTAAATAATAGCAATAATTGAATTTCTTTCATTTTTACGTAACTGAAATTGTATAAATTATCTTTTTGCATTATGCATGTTGGTACTTACTCGTTTTCATTTTCATTTGTATTAAAAAAAAATATCAATTTAATTAATTATTAAAATTTCATGATATTTAATAAAAGTTTTTAAATCTAGGAATACCTAATATACAAATCGGAGAGTTGGATATTTGTAAATTAATTTGCATTTCACACAAAACTTTGAAATGACACCATGATGATTATATTTCAGCCTTCAGGTTATATTAAACGCGTCAGCCAACATAATATAAGCATCTTCTTATACGATTTGATATTATATTTCACTTCAATAACGTAAAATTTATGAGAATGTAATTGCGTTAATAAGAAGCGATTTATAGTTAGTGGTTAGACTATCTTTTAATAAATTAGTGCATCATAATTCCCTGCAGAATACTTTAACCAGATAACATCATTCTCATAAAAATTCTAACATCCATTCCTTAGGGATCTTATTTACGCACGTCCGATAGCTCGTATTTTACCGTACTTCGAAAAGGAAACTCTACATTTTTTTCGATACTTTGTACAAATATATTATATATATATATATATTACACTGTCTTTTTATGCGGTGTAACTGTGTAAGGTGTATGTTAGGTGTAACGTATGCAATACCTAACCTTAGCTATTTGATAAAAAAAAAACCAAGCAACTGCAGCATTAATATTTACTTTCAGTGGTTATTCTGAACGAGTTAACTACAAAGTATAAAAAGTGTACAGATATTATGTTGCAAATTTTTAAATTGCTCATACTGCTCATAGTGAAAAATATTACATAAAGATAAAATTAAAAATAATAATATGTTTAAAAATATTTTATTAGTACCTATTAAAAATAATGATTGTCATTGAAATTACCTATACACTATTAGCTATTAATTCTGTAAGGCTGTGAGTTTAATTCACTCAAAAACTGTTAAAAATGCAAAAATATGCGAAATTAATCTTCTTATAATATGTACTATATTTACATTAGTATACAGTATAAGTAAAACAAAATTGAACTGAAATTATTAATTCCTCTCCGACAAAATAACAAAAAGAAACACGCAAATGAATTAAATCATCAGCCCTGGGTTTTATTTATTATGTTATAATATTATGTGTACTTACTTTAAATTAAATTTTATTTTAAGTTATTACAGTTTGTATTTATATTATATTGTAGTTAATATTGTTATTATAGACGAATTCTAATACACATAGTTAAAAAAAAATAACATATCATATCTTATGAATAAAATAGTTTATAATACATATATATTATGTATTATACCATATTATATACATCACTAGGATACTAAGATATCGATTACAATTATTATTTAATTAGTTTATACATTATTAAAATAATAATCAGATTAGTTTTATAAAATTTTAGCTCATATTTACACGCATAAATATTAACAATTAAGATCAACTTAATTTTTAATACTCGATTAAGTTTTAGCCATGGGCATACGTGTCTACGGGGAGTGCCAGGTATGTAAACACACTACCTACATTTTACAATTGGAACCCTAAGATTGAAATCCAAGAGTAAGGAGCCCATTATAAAACTAATGTTATTAAAATAAAATGTAATTTTTTTCTAAAATATTTTACATTCACGTGAAAAAACTTATTATGATATAGCAGCTAAATGATATACAAAAATATAAATCAAAAATAGATATTACATTCAAGGAAAAATATTAAGAAATGAGCAGAAAAATAATGTAGACATCCATTGAAATACAAGTTTACGCACGCCTATGGTTTTAGCATGATTATGTAGTGACATATATCATAATATATAATATAATATAGTAATAATAATATATCCAACTTAAAAATTAAAATTAAATATATTTGTTTAGAAATAAAATGTACATATAATAATTAGATAGACTTATTAAATATAAATAAAAAAATTGCAGAAAGTTTAATTATATAACTAACTAAAAATAAATAAACTAATATAATGTGAATTGTTGTGCATTTAGAATTATACATTATACTGATTAACTGGATTATTATTATAATCACATATATAATAATGTTGAGTATTTATTGAGATATTTTCAAGGAAATAAATGTCATTTTATTTTATTATATTATTTATACGATCAACTTAATATTTTTTTTATTATATTATGAAGGTAGCTCATAAGGTATTATTGTACACATTGTAGAAGATGTAAATATGTAATACTATTATAATATACTATATAATATATTATTATTATGTATTGAGCAATTTTTATCTTATCATCATAATAATAAAATTTTATTATAATTTTCAAACCATGCATAAACTAAAATAAAACTGATTTGTTTTAAATTACACTAATTATTTAAGTAGTATTATATTATAACGATTAAAAAGTACATTGACCCATAATTCATATATATAGTGACTACAGAGAAGTTTGACTAGGTAATCTATGGATGATGTGAAGAGTATTATATTATATTATATTTAATTCAATAGTAGATTGGTCGTGGGGATAAAAGGCTTTTCTCTGTATGTAGATACGTCTGTCTGAACGAGTCTGCAATAAAAAAAAAAGAAAACATTGGGATGTAAAAAAAGTTTTAGCATAATGTTGTAGAGTATATATATATGTATATATAGGTAGGTACTTAATTTGTAAATTTATATTATAACCATCAAAAATTATATTGTGAACAAAATGTATAAACGGAATATTGTAAAAAAATATGTACAATTTTTAATTTAAAAAAAAAAAAAAAGTAAATCAAAACCTAAGTAGAATAAGACTTACCCATTAAAATGTGGTGAAAATGTGACCATGTCTTTGACGTGTACTTGTGCAGTCCTAGCTCTTGCCAGAATTGCCATTACTGTTCTCTTTGATGGATTCATTGATACTTTGGCACATTCTCCAGATAATAGGGGACGTTTCCTTCCTGGAGTTTCTGTTAATCCGTTTGAATTGTTCGGAGTCACATGTTTTTCTACATCCAGAAGATAAATGTATTCTGATTACTGATTTTTGACTATTAGTATAACTATTATTATTATTTTAAATAGAACAATAGGAACAAATATCAAGTTATTACTTTCGAAAAGATAAACCATTAAATATGTATATTTAGTTTTTTTTTTATTTCCATACTTTATTTTATTTTAAAATAAAAAAAATTTAGCATCATAAAATATACCATGTTAACATAAAACAATTAAGCTAAAAATTTTAAAATAATGAAGTTCATTAAAATTTATAATATTAAATGTATTTATTTTCAATGGTTTTTTTTATATTATTATAGTAGGCAGGTATACGTACATATAAGTTATAAGCTTATAACTATTAAAAATACTTGTTTTAAATTCAATGAGTTAAAATATCTGAATTAATATATACACTAAATATTACTATGAATTATGTACAATTTATTTCAGATTGTGAGATGCTCTTTCGGCTTTTGTTAAATCTCAGACGGCTTAAAACGGAAAACCACTTTTTGCTCTCAATGTTCAAAGACCTACTTATTAAGTTGGGTAAATAGCGAGCTCCAATAAATCTGTCTAAACACAGCGTGTTAAGCTATACAAATGCTATAATACACTGTATACACATATAGGTGACACAAGAAATACTATTTGTGTAAACTTTCGTCATTAACCAATCGATTTTAGACAAACTATTCAAATAGGTGGTACTACAGTAGTATAAACGAGTAGTATGCCGTAACAAACGTAATCATAGGACGAGAATGAGAGGGTGTTGAAAACGGAATCTTTGCACAACTACAGTAAAATGTAATGAACGCAGACAAGTTTAGGCTACGTTGTATCTACAATTAATACTACTTAATCGTTGTAACCATTAAGTATATAAAATGTATACCATTGTATATACCATAATTCATATAAAATTATATTAAACGCAAAACACCAGACGATTCATTATTGTGCGTCTATGTGCTTATATTATATTGTACCTGATACGTTAATTATCGTTTGATTAGTGTTGATATTGCTGTGTTTGCCGTGCACCGGCGAACATTCTCCGGTTGAATGAACGGCGCTGTAATTTTGGCGATTATCGTCCACGGAATGGGACGAAGATCCACTCTCGCCGGTTTCCGAATCAGTCGCGTCTCCCGATCCCTTCTGTAATATTTGCATTTCCCACATTTGCTCTTGTCGTATTTCATCGTTATAATCCTGTAATCCAATTAGTGGTGTGTTCAGCAATCAGCATTTACAAATTTAAATTTAATATTATACATTTGTAAACTATAAATTTTAGCGCAGACGGAAATAGGTATTAATTAACAATTCACGAATGAGTCATTTAAATCTTAAAACTCTCTCTCATCGCACCTTTCAATAATATAGTATACATATTATATATATACTTTAAATTTTAAATGATTTTGTTGAATATTCTCTAAACAAATAATGATGAATAAAATGTCTTTTTAAGTTGTTAACACAGTCGAGATGGTATATAACGGAAAGTCAATGGTAAAGTAAACGTAATTAAAAATGAAATGGTTTTTTAAACATCAAATGCTACGTTTATAAAATTATCCTATGGTCTGGATATTTTTTTTTCTCCCTCTTGTATTAAAGCGGTGCACTATCTTAAACAAGTCAACTGGAATATATTTTTGTAACTCAGTCCCATTCAATGAGGTTCACATAAAAAAATAGCGACGCTTGTCTAAAAGCTCAGTTACTTTTAATTCACACCACATTTTATTTAACTACGTAGTTATAAAAGAAATATACCTATTATATATTTTTGTTAAGCTTAATATAAATTACTTTTACGAATACCTAACTGACTTTACTGCGTTTACGTTAAATTCTTAAAATGTATAATTTACTATATTGTTTATACCTACGTAGTACCAGTAGGTACAATACTGTAAAATATACAATTATATGCATATTTAAGTATTAAAAATGAATTCAAACCTCCAAAGAATTAATTAAAGCACCAATGTGTTGATTTATATTGGTTTCCTTAAACAGCTTAAACATGCTTAGTATGACATAAACTTATTAATTATACTAAAATAAAGGTACTTATACCTATACGGCTATATTTATATAGTATATTGTACATAAACTGAATAAACTTATTTATTGAACATCTCAATTGATAAACCATCGTATTGTATAATAGCCTTATCTGAGTACTAAGTATGTATAATATATAGCATATATTTATGTGAACATATTATAAGTTTAGCTTAATATTATGAACAAATGACTTGATATTTTAATTTTATTTATAATGTATAATTAGTTATGGTTTTTTATTTAAGTTACTGGAAGGATAATAATAAATATTAATTTTTAAATTTTAATAACTCCGAATGAGTTATATTATGGAAATATATTTATTTGTTAATAGATTCTAATAATAATTAAAAAAAATTTCAATTTATAGTATTTAATTTACAAATTTTTGTGAATACTCGATTGATAACGTTATTCATAATTGAATTTATTATTTAGATTATATTTTTAATTTTAATTTGAAAATATTTTTTTTTAACTTACCGGTACTAAAAATCTTCGGACTTCTGTTAAAGCATATGCAATACGAGCGTGTGCTTCTGCTGGAGGAGCAAAAGCTGTTATTTCAACATGAAGATCATCTTTGAGATGAGAAAATTTAGGATCTCCTGAATTTCTTAACTTTTCTTCCTTAAAACAAAATATAGATAAATACAAACAATATTAATTAACAACTATTTAGAATTTATATTCAACTTAAAAAATTAAGTTACATACAATGTTAAGATAGAATTGTTATAGTACCTACATAGTACAATATCATTAAAATCATTAAATTATATACATTGAATAAAATATTTTATAAATTCAATTGATTAATTGAATTTATAAATACATATACCTACATTGTTTCGATGTGTATGGCTAAGTGGCTTATGTATAGGAACTCGTCAAATAACAAACTCATCCACTTACCTCATGATTTTATACACATTAAAACTAGAATTTCATTATTTGAATATATTTAATAGAAATTAGTAATTCAACTCTTCAACTACATATTTGTATAAATTAGAAATTTCAGATTTTTAAGTATCATATAAAAAACAAAATTTTACAATTGATTAATAAAAATATAGCTATATAGATGAATACAAATCATAGTGAAAACTCATTGTTAATGTAGGTACTTATATTTTAATATCTAGCATTGCGTGATATTTGCTAAAATGTGTTATTGATATCTACTCGATGTTAATTTTATTTTTATTAAAAAGTAAAAAAGAAATTATGCTTGTAATTTAAAATATGTATATCCTGAACGACATTTTTGTGAATAAAATCAACTATGATCATGATAAAGGATTAGACACTATTTTATAATTTTTATAAGTTATACATTAGCGTTGAATTCTACTGATAATCTATAAATAAAATATAACTTTTAGTAAAAATTAAATGGTTATAAATGATAATCATAATGATATTTAAGAAATAATGTTAAGAATTTTAACTTATGATAGAAATAGTGAAGAAATCTATATACTACATAATAATACATAGAACTATTATATTATACAAGACTCTATAGTAAGTTATAAGTCCTACATAAAAAGCCTTCTATTTCCGTACATGAATAAACTTTCATGTATCTACCATTACTTTTTTGTAGTTATATTGTTCGTGGTATTTAAACTTATAATAAAGTCTCTATTACACTTAAATCTTTATAGTTATATCACTCTTCTTCTTTAATTCAGTTTTTATAGTGTAATACTGGAAGAGCAGTATCATATCATTCTATTACTAAAATACTAACATATTTCAACATCCAATATATTATTAATTATCTACCTAAAATATTTTTATACCTGACACTAAACAGTAAAATATAAATAAACATTAAAGATACTCTAATACTGATATATTATTAAACATTTAAAATAATTTAATGTTTATACTTAATTTACCATTTTACCCTGACTGTACGAATATAGGTACAGTCATGATTGGTGAAGATAGATATATTTTATTATATGCATATACCTATCGGTTATCTATATAATGTATTAATGTGTATACTATAATTTAATTGATCGTATAAACATATATAAATATATTATTTTAATATTCAGTATTTGTGTAATCAACCCATACTCAGGATTGAGTGGGAAAGCGTGCAGGGTTAGGGGCGCAATTATGCCATACCCAAGGGGCGAACATTTTACGATTAATTTTGATACTAAAATATTATTACTAACAGCACTATAACAATATTTACAATTTATTTTAATTTATTCGTCACTTTGAAATCAAGTAATTGATATGATTAGGTGGGTAGGTACTCGTTTTTATTCGAATTGTCTCTCATTACTGTATCAAAACGTATAATTAGCCAAATCGTATTTAAATATGACTATTATGAACTGAATTGAGTTTATACACTTTTCCATAATATATGGAACTGTGTTTAAAAAAATCTTGATTATTTTAATGATATTTTGTATTTTATGACAAATTCAAGTTTTTAGAATATTTTTCATTATTTGTTTTGAGGTGAACGTAAAAATTGTAGATAGTAAAAATGTAAAGTTATTGATAAACCCCAGCCTAAAGATAAGTGTAGGTACAAAGTTATTAGACAAGTAGTGTGTAGAACGTGTAATATTCGTTGATCTCCGGTTTCATATCTATAAATGATTGAAGATTCAATAATAATACTTCTATGTTAGTGTGATTAAATTTTAAAGTTTATCCAGGAAAAACTTCACTATTTTTGAACACATTTCCTTTTTATATTTTTTTAAATAGTAAAAAATAAATTTTTATAGTAAATATATTTCAAGATTTTTAAAGCGTTTTTGCATTTTTTAAAGCATTAAGATTCTAGTTCTATTAATTTTAAATTAACTTATTAGTTCTTGTTGATAAAAAAAATTTATAGCTGTTAAAAATAAAAATTATTTTAATTGGTACCATAAATTATAATAAATATTGTAATACATGTGAAATTGAAATTTTAAAACCTAATTTTACTTGTAATCATTTTACCGGGTAACTGATAATATATTGTATTATACTTTAAACAAATACACCTATGTATAGATATCGTACATTTCTTTATAAGTAAGATAAGTGAATCACTTGAGAAGGGCTTTGTATTTGAAACTTTGAAAACAATGATAAATCAATGCATTCAAAATACATTTTTGTTCAATGTTTTGTATTTGCCTAAAATTGATCAAGATTTTTTAAGAGTTTTTGAAAAATTTAAAAAAATGATTTCTCGGCTCTTGCAACAACAATCTATTATGTTTAACTTTAAACATTTTTAAGCAAATATGATATTAAAAAAAAGTATATGTGTAAGTATGAAAATATGAAAATTAATTAAACTTCTATTAGAATTTTTTCATACGATTGCCGTGTTAATAAAATATTTTCTTTTAATCATATGCATATGATTTGTATACTAAATATACATATCGTATGTATTTTAAAATAATTTTAGTTGTCTTTCTTTATTTGTGTTTTATTTTTTTATAAAATATCCTAAGGGGTAATTAGCAATTAGCAAATTAGCCAGCTAGCTACCCAAAGGGCCACTTGCACAGTACAGCATTCACTCTAAATACTATTTTCTGTAAAATTATTATTTATAACTTATAAAACGTAAATTACTTATTAGGTAATAATATGCATCAAATAATTATAATGATTAGGTAATAAAATATAAATTACTGAAATTTAAAAAAAAAAATCAAATCTAAGTATCTAATATTCTGATATATCATACATAATAGCTTACATTTTAAATACTGTTTATTAGTTATATATAAAATATAATAATAATATAAATGAATAAATCATTAAAAATATGCGCTGGAATTTTTACATCAACTCCATAAGTTTAGATTTACAATAAATCTACCTATTATGAAATTAAAATTTTAAATGAAACATTATTAATAATGTCCACTGTTTGTCAATACCAGACGTGTAAACACTTATTAAAATTTTTAATAAATAACATTAGTCTGATGTAAATCGTATAAATGCCGTTACGAGTTTTGATTAAAATTTAAAACACATACACTGAACCTAATACCTAAACATCTATATAAAATAGTGATATATATTTATTTATAAAGTATATATTTAACAACGCATACAAAGCAATAATATTTTATAAATAAAATGTTGTTAAAGAAAGGATCGAGATTGTTTATTTTGATATTATTCATTTATACTATACAGACTACAGTATACAAAATGTGATTTTATGTACGCCCCAGAGGAATTACTATAGTTTTCTGTATAGTTCTATTATAAGTATACTTTTACAGCATATTGGTTATTATAATAATCGAACAGTATCGTAGAGGGGATGAAGTTCGTTGATAAAAAAAAAAAAAAAAACGAAAAAAAAATAGCGCAAACGTGCAATAGTGTTGTGATAAATACGCATACGAATATAGAATTATTATGTTGTGTTGTAGATAATGTTTATGTATAAATGTTATGTATACGAGTACGTGTAGTAATTCATACGTGAAAATCGGATTTACTACGTGCATGTGGATATCAACTATGTATATCGTTCAACTATAAAAAAAAACCCCCATACTTGGAAAAATAGCTTTTAGTTTTGGGTTAAATATTGTCGCCGAAAATTGTGCACTTATACAGTTATTTTCAATTCAATCATAAGACATTCGACCTTATATATATATATATATACAACACAACTAAACAAGACTCCGATAAATTAAAACGTGTGTTAGTAAAACGTTTTGTTCTGTCGTTGACACACTTATATTCGTATACACAATAGTTAATATAATTTTCCATCTTATTCCCTTAGGTAATCAAGTGTATTCGTTTTCCTCAACTGGAGTGTACACATAATCAGTGTAAAATATACTATATATTTATTTAATCTATGTATGTGTTTGACACACCCGATTTTACACATATTATAAATTTGATGGTAGCTGAATTCTTGTGGTTTAGCATAGAGTATACATATAAATTATACATAATAATAATCACTGTGTAATCACAAAGCGAGACCGCGATAATAATAATTGTTTACTCGAACAAATATCTAGTGATATTAAGGTTTTAAGAATAATAATGAAATTACCTTGTTTCGATCACGCATAGATCCACGACCAAGTATTGCCATTTTCGTTATGGTATCTTCCTGCAATCTTTTCAAAGAGTTACCTTTTGGTCCTAATAGTTTTCCCACGAAATTAAACTAGAAACATACGAAATATTTAATATGTAAAATACGTCTTAACTATTGTTAGTATACATTTTAATATATAATTACCTACATTAAAAACTTGTTTTTTCATCAATCATATTTAATAATATAAAAACTAATTTACAAAAAATACAAAATGTAAAGTAAGTACGCAAAAAAATAGTTTTAATGTATAAATAATAATGTATGTATACTTTAAATTATTAGAATCGATAATAATATATCATATTATTTCATTTTGTGGTGGTTGTTTGTTATCAAAATTATTATTATAAGCAACATATAAATGAATGCATAATATTATAACTTTAATAAGCAAATAACTTGAAATATCAAATTTAAAATAATTTAAAATTTGTATGAAAACAAAAATTTAAACATGTATAGTATACATGATTTAAATATATACGATATTTGTTTAAAAACAAAAATTATTTCGTTTTGTATAACTATTGTATAACTATTTTCATAACTTAAAACGATATATTTCTCATTGTATTTATTTATTTTTTTACTTATAAATTGTTTGTTTCAGTTTATAGATTATCCCCCTTTCCAAAATAATCAATCATATTTCATATGGTAGTTTTTACCGGAACTGCAAAATATAATAGAGATTAAAAAGAAATACTGAGAATCGCAAAACAATCAGGAATTAGGGCACTTTCAAGAAAAATGAGCCAAAGAAACGAGTGCTTATAAGAGCGTAAATACTTTATAGCTTTTAAATACCATACATAGTTGTAGTCTATAGTTGAACTACTCAATAATAACTAAAACAAAAGCCATTGAATAATTTACAAAAATATATAATAGTTTATAAATAATAAAAACATACTTTAATTTTATATAGGTACAAAATTTTCTTAAATAGTAACTTGACATTTTTGAATTGTTTTAATTTATTATTATTATCATTGAGATCCGTGCAAAAATTGCATATTAAAAAATTGAATAAAATACGTAATAAAATTAAATAGGTAGCTATATAAAAATTAAAACGTATCAAAATAGGTAGGTACTATAATAAACTAATATATGCAAAATACGCGATCTAAATATTTCTTATTCGAATTCTAAAAAGTATAATATTGTACATTTTAAAATATACTTTTGACTTTCTGGTTTCTTTGTTTATATTTTAGTCAAATTAATACTTAATAGATTGAGTTAACTTCCATTGTCTTTTTTATAGTATGAAATATTAATAATTTAATAACAGTATATTATATAATTTTATAAGTTTTAATAATAATTTATGAATATTTTTAATTTTATTCTTAATTCAAAATAAAATAAAAGTTGAGAAATTTGTTTCTGCTGTATAATACGATTTAAATATAAATCGTAATAAGGAAAAGTCACTTTAAAGGATCAATCAAATTTGAATTTAATAATAAATAAGACGACATTTTTAATTCAATAATTTAAAATTTTTCCAAAAAACTTGCATCATAATAAATAACACAGAAACTTTGCTGATGAACCGCAATATGATGAAAATAGATTCATGGTATAAATAACTTAATAAAAATTAATCTAAATGTTTTGGAAATGGAATAAGTTATGATGGAATGTTTGAAGTCCCAACAAACAATGTAATAACGTACGAGTAAAAATAGTCTTATCTAATTTTGTTAAAATTTGTTTTAAATATTTACAAAAAAATAACGAGATAACTTTAACATTTTTATGTAAAAATAATTTAAATTCATATATCAAAATTTTTGACTGAAAAAAAAAAATGTATAAAGGTAAAATATTTAGAAAAAAAGAGTCAAAATATTTTAAATTTACCTTATAATATGCTATATGTCTAGAAATTAATCGAATAAATAAATGACGAATATATATATTATATACATATATAGTGTCAATTATTGATAGTTACTTATTGGTTTTTGAATTGTAACGAAATAAAAAAAATCAATTTTGTCAAAAACTGCAGGTGCTGCATTGTTTTCCCGCAATTTTCCAATTAAATATCCATGGAAAATTTTCTACTTTTGATCCTTAAACTTCAATATATTAGTTAAATCAAATGTGGTATTACAGAAATTTTCATTGTTTATAAAATTAAAGCAAAAGGTTTGCTTCAAACCATGAATACTGATAAAAAAAATAAAAATAGTAATTTATCACTAATTCATTACTAGCTCCGCTCAGTTATTTCGGCTCTATTACTCTTAATTTTGAAATTCTAAATTAAAGATTTCTTAAGTTTTTAAGTCTGTATTCAAATTAACACACAGTGCACCTATATATATATACGTACCTATATACATTATTAAATTATAATATACAGATACTATTGTGTTAATTCATATTATATATTAATGAATGAAAAATTGTAACTGATACAAAAACAAGTCATAAAATATAGTACATATTATGTATATATTTTTTACTTAAAATATTAATTAACTACCTGTATATCATTTTTGTACGAAGTTATACATTTATACTTACCTTTGGCATTAATATTTGCCTTGTAAGACTTTAGACTACCTTACATAACGAGCATACGTGTTATAATTAGAGAAGTATCTTTATGAATATAAAATTTAGGGTGGGGAGGAGACTAATGTAATGGCGTACCCGGCCGCACACGATGATTATCTTATACAATATTCTGTTTACGCACTACATATTATAATATTATATACTTTGCTGATATGCAAAGTACTATACTGATATAGTGATATGTGTTCAATGTTCATGTAAAAACATACTCCTATAATTGATTAAGTTATCTACTGACTCGGCTGTGTATAATCTGCAATTATTTTGAAAAATAATTTTTTATTTTAAATAACCTTCTATTGTAGTATTTGTTAAATACGCAATTTATTAATTCATCATAACATATTAATCGGAATAATTTAAAGTAAATATTGTAAAATTTTAGATAGTATTTAGATATATTTTATTATAACTAGGTAATTACGTATATTTTTAATTTTAAAATAATTATTTGTTACAAATAAAACATATAATTTTCAATGTTTTTCATTTAAAAATATACGCGTTTTTGATGGAAAATTCGAATATCGATTAAATGAGGGATCGTAATTTTTAACAACATTGATAAAATCATGTAATGCCCTTTCGCTTCTGGGATTTATATTAATATTAATATAATCTTTATATTCTAATGGATATTAATTCCATCTAATTCATATTAATAGAATAATAAATATATATTTTACATTTAACAATATTTTAAATTTATAAGATAGTATATTATTCCTAATCATGAGCTATCTATTTACTATGATATTATCTTTGAATTTAAACAAATTTTAGACAAATGTTAAATATTACCTACATAATATATTTAAAAACAGTATGCATATAATTATTTAATAGTTTGGTTACAATTTATCGACTATTGTGTACTTAGTTTGTCTACTGTTTTTGTTTAAAAGATTTAATGTATATTGTTACTTTTTATTAATATTTAAAAATTGTCATCAATATTGATACGTCATATTATTATGTAGTTCATGGTTCCAAGTTATTAATTATAACTATATATAATAATTAATAAGTATTTCCTTCATCTAATTGTAAATGATGTATCCCAAGTGCATACCTTTGGATGATCTCTTACAGGTACGGCTACCCTGATGGAAACTTTAATTGGTTTGTCACGAGTTATATCCACCATTCGACGAACACCCTCCGATTTTCCTCCATTTCTAGCTTCTAAAATTATAAAAATATTTTTCTTTAATAGGTATCTGTTGTTATTAAACTAAGATAGAATTATAGATTTATTAAATATTTTTGTACGACTGCAAATGCATAACAATTTAGATTCTGAACAAATAAGGGAGTTCTTAGAATCTCATAGAGATTAATATATTAATTTTTATATTTTTCTTTGTAGTAGTAAAATGAATTGATAACTTTGCCAATTGTTTGATCCTTTAATAAATATAAAACAAAGATATGAAAATTAAATGAAATAATTTTAAGACTTTTTTTTTTTATTATTATTATTATTAAAAGTAAGCAATAGATACGCATTTGAAGAATTTGATGTGAAAAAACAGTGAAATTTACAGTCCTTTTATTTAAAACTGAAATATGAAATAAACTTTGGATTAACCGAAATTTTATCGTAATTGTTTTTCAAATTCTATGACTTATCGTTGTTTCTTTCCAATTTCAAAATAAATAGTACAATATGCTGGCTTACATCGAGGCGAGCAAAACAGAATTTATTATAAGTAACGACTTACGAGTGCCCAACATGCTCAGTTACTTTATTTTATCCTCATTTACTTTTCAACTGTAAATTTTATTAATTTAACGTTTATACACCTAAATAATGATGAGTTAACATTTAAAAGTTTTAAATTAAATTTGTCACTTGTAGGTGCGATCTGTTTTTATCGTTCAACACCGTGTTGGCAAATATACAAAACGTAATACTGTGCCAGGTACAGAATGTTAGTTTACGACTATCGTAAATTTGACTTTAGCACGCAAACCTGATACTACAATAACTACTTAATGCAAGAAAAATGAGTCAAAATCGTTATTTTTACTCAATTTATACGATATCTAAGACACGATAATAATTGAATATGATTACCTATCGATGTAATTGTTATGCCATGTTTATATTTATGTTATTCATTTTTTATGTTTTATCTTTTATAATAGGTAATTAAATAACTGTTCACTACATACCACGTAATCATATATTTATATATATATATTTATTTTGTCATCATAAACAAATCATTAAAATATTTTTTTGTTTATAGATACAAAGATTAACGAATAAATATAATTGTTTAAGTCAATAATCAAATAAATCGTATGGTTTGAAAATTCATAAAATTACCTGAATGAGAATTTAATTTATGATTTTCACTTTTATTGCCGTGGAATTGATTTTCGTCGTCAACTTCTACAATATCCATATCTGACATGATAGCGATAAATCATCCGTTTGAAATTTTATTTTACGTTAATCTTTTTGTAAATTAATTACAATAATTGTTAAACCTGAAATATTGAAAGCTTCAAGTTTATTTTTATAAAAAAAATAATGTTTTATTACATATCCTTATACTTTGTTAGTATAAGACATGAGTGAATGAGTATTTTTTTTTTTGAAACAATTATAAATTATAATAATACATATTAAATTTATATGATGTATCCATTGCCTACAAAATGGTTTTATAATAGCACATATACCTTTAAACATACTTTTAAAAGCTTTATAAATACTAACTAACAAGAAAACTGCTTGTAGTTTCATAGTTGATTCGCCTTACTATGTAATACTTTAATAAATAAAAATATAATAAAAATGCATCAATGACAATTCCTTCATAGATGTGATGGATAAAATGATAGATATAAGCTATATTGCGTTTTAAATAATAATTATATCGATTATATTTACTCATAACAATATAATATATACTCTAAACCGTGAAGACTAGTACATAGCTTTGCTAACTATTAATACTTACTACACGAAATTCTTAAAAATATATTAGGTATATATATAATTCATAAGTTTGTATAAAATATTTTAAGATCTAACTGATTTTAGATACCTAGGTCTAAGTGATTAATGATCGTAATAAACATATGAAAATGGAATTATTATGACGACGATATCATTAAATATAATAATATTTAAAATAGAATACCTATTGTTATTTATTACAGTCTGTAAAAAACTAATTTTTATATAGGGAAATTAATTAACAATTTAAAAATATAAAAATATGATTTATCAATTTTTATTTTATAATAATTTGAAGTTTTTAAAATTAAATACTATGCTTATGTATTACAGTGGCGTATTTACGGGGGGGGGGGATCAAGTGGATAAATCCCCCTCATAGGCTGTATACACACAAATAATTATAGCCATCAAATTATTTAAAAAATTATTATTATTTTTTTTTTTTTTTTTTTATCAATAATTAATTTGTAAAAATTGAAATATTATAATATATTGTACAATATTCTTATTGATATCTTCATTTATAAAATCATATCCTCCCCCCATGAAAAAACCTAAATACGCCACTGATATATTATAATAATATTATTATTGTATAGACAAATTGAAAAATCATATTATCTAATCAGCATCATATAAATACTATAAGAGTTTAAAAAAATAAAAAAATATGGTGTACTAATTTTATCATATTATCTACTTTACTTAGTAAAATAATAAAATTATAAATTATTTATTTTATTTCATAGTTTATGAGTTATAGTTATAAAAAAAATATTCAATATTTTAAGTATTTGATATTTTTTCGTATGTTTATCAAAAATTAGAACGGGTAAAATTCAATAACATATTTGTGATAACTATATAATATATATAAATTACTATAATACGAAGATATTTTTTACATAATTTTTACTGACTTACCAAATAAATATATAATATCCTCGGGAGTATGTTTCAAGTGATATAATTCTGTTGAAAAGTTAAACCTATACTAAACTTTATGAAAGGGTTGCTTTACGTATACCCTCGTCGTTATGACGATATCAACGCTATCTAGTGACATAATACAATGTATACAATTTAAATTATTTTATTAGCTACATCATATCGTAATAAAATGTATAAATGTAATTTAATCACTGAAACAATTAGGACACAAAGGATTAGATAAAGCACTTCACAACTTTCAGTGACACAGCTTATGAACATTCTATAAAATAATGTTAAATCCTAGGGCATTATAAAATATACTAATTTAAATTAAATATAGTTGAATTTGTAAAGTCGACACTTTTTAACAAACCTAATATGGTTATTTTAAACAAAAAATTAAGCTCAGCTAAAGTTTAATATTTAAAACACAAAAATAAATTACATGAGTTTAAATATGTATGTTTAAAACTATAAGATAATTCAATAAATTTTATACAACAAATTAACAAATAATGTTTAATCAATAGTTGTAATTTATCTATGTCTAAAAAAGAAATTATTTTATTTACATTAAATACTAATAATTACAAAATATAAAATAAAATTTTATGTTTAGTGTTCAATTTATCACATGTAAGATGACTAAATGGATAGGTAAAATAATAAACAATAAATACAGATAGTAGGTACTGCAAAAATACAGGAAATAGATGTAGCTAAATAATCAACGCGAAATATCATTAATTATATATTTATACATATTATGATAAATCGTTGTAGATATTTAAAAATTTGTTTTAAGCCTTTAAAATTAACCATGCTTTAATACCTACTTGATTTTATTTTTAATGATTATAAAAAATATTCAAATAAAAATAAATTATATCACGAAAACGTCAAACAATAATTTTCTAAATTTAATTCGAAATCAAAATACTATACAACTTTACCTCGTATTAAATCAATAAACTCAAAAACTGATTTATGAAACTAAAAGGTATTTCAAGCATTAAATATCTTAAATGTATTTAAGTTTTTACAAATTTCTAAAAATTTTAATGGTGTAGTTTTAAATTCTTTTCAAAAAAGATAAAATGATTTATAGTAAACTTTGTTTGAATAGGTAACTTTGTAAACTTTATAAAGTTTTAGAATTATAATTTTATATTTAGTATACAAATTAACAGAAAAGCCAATGAATTGTAAGTTTACAATAGTTTTTAATATATATTTATATTTAGAGTAAAAATAAATTTGTATTATAAAGATTGTGGAACTAACAAATAATTTTATAAAGTTTCTACCATTTCAATTAAAATTTCAAGTTAATTTATACAAAAAATATTTTAATTTTAAGTACCGTATATTCTTAGGCCGTTACACTGTTTTTCATAACTATCCATTTGGTTATTTCTGAATAGTTCCCCCCCCCCCAAAAAAAAAAAACGGATTTTTTAATTCTATATAAAATGGTTATTTACAGTTAATGTTTTGTTTTATAATTTTATATCTTTCAACACTGTTTCAAAGAAAAAATATGTAACTCAAAAATTTGTATTGGTGTATTATTTATGAATCGAGTCTTATTGAATTTTCAAAAGTAATTTTTCAATTTTCGCAGTATAATTATTTTTCTTAGCGTAATGAATAACTATAATTGATAATTATGGTAAAAAATGTTTACAAAACGTTAGCAAGCACAGTTGAAATCGAGCTCGGCATAGAATTGGTTTTTCTATAATACGATAATTTATCATTGCTTTTAAATTTAATATCTCCAACACGTCTCTATCCTGCTCTGAGGTGAGCATAGCGTGACGAATGCTTAGCACCAGGTCTTTGTATCTTGTATCCGTCCGGCTTTTTTAAAATATCATTTATTATATCTGATTTCTTAGACTTCAAAAAATACTGCATTACTTCAGGAAACGCATTCTTTATATCGATATTGACAAACATCACCTATTATATTGAATTGATAAATTATTAATATATAGCAAATATTATTGTAGAGCTAATAGCTTACTAGCTCCATTTATAACAAACAAGACCCGATGTACCAATTATTTTCACAAATTTTAGTTATTTATACAATAGTTAAAGCACTAGGTACATTAAAATATTGTTTGAAATTTATGTATAAATTAAAAATCATTAATAAATATAATGTATTATATATATGTATAACTATTATACGCGTATAAATTATGTTAATAGGAAATTAATTAAAATAATTTAGGTATCTATTTTTAATTATAAAATAGTTTGTATAAACTGTAATAAGTATCAATTTCTTACTGCATATAATTATCATTAAAGTTTTTAAATTTCAAATAATATTTTTTAAAGTATCAAAAAAACTTAGAATGAAAAAAAAAATGTCAAATACCTCCATTTTTATTTCTATCATTTGGTATGAGTTTAGTTATACTTGATGTTAAATTTAAAACCGTCTTAGTATAAAATCATTTAAAGTTTGCTAGTATATTTTATTTTTATTGAAGCTATGTTTAAAAACCATTAAATAAAAGCCAACATAACACTAGAAGCAAACGAGTTGTGAATTGTTTTTATATGTTCTCTTTTTTTTATTGTACCTATTGTTCTTCCTCTGTGTCTTAAAAAATAAGTCACAAGAGCTATGTCATCAAATACGTTTATATTCTTTATGCTTTTTTTTGTGTCTCTGGGCATTTTTAAGAATAACTTCACTGTTTAAAAAGAAACTCATTAAAAACATTTAAAAAATAATATTGTTTGTTCACATACGTTTAGAAATAAAATGTGGCAATGTAAAATAAAATTGCAGAGTAAAATGTATAATTTATTTAGAGGATAAAAATATAAATAAGATCAGCATTGATTAATTTATTTAGAAATATAAAATAATAATAAATTCTTTATAAAGAGATTTGCTTTCACTCAGTGCACACAGAGAAGTTAACTCATTTAACATTTTAATTTTTTTTTTTCTAATGAAATGTATAATTATTGATTTCATGAGGTCGATATTATTTTTAGGACACTGGAAATTCTTTTAATAAAAAATGGGGTTTATTCTTGCATGTATTTTGCATAATGATTTTTTATTGTTCGTATTATATACAGTATACACATATAACATTCATCTTTGAACTTTCACAACTTCACCCTTTGTTTACATATCATCTTTAAACTCGTAATTATAAATATACAAATATTACATTCAAAAAAGGGTATTTTTATAATTCTACATAATAATAAAATCTTTTATTCTTAAAATAATTGACAAAAGGATCAATTGTTTTAATTATTAATTTTCCTTTTCAAATAAAACAAAAAATTTAATTATGTTTTTATACAAAGTTTATATTACTTTTACATTACCTGGGTATTTTACATTGCCTCTTAAAGTAGTAATTATTATAATTTCTTTAATCGCTCTTGTCATAGAAAATTGATGAGTATTATATTAGTATCAATAGTACCTATTTATGAACTACTACAAGTACAATATTAATATTAGTATTAGGTATTACACATAAATGCAAACACAAAATACGAAATTAAGCATATTCTGCAATTTAATTTTAATTTTTAATTTAAAAAAATGTAAAATAAATGTATTATACTTATTATTTATTAATATTTAATATTACATATTGCTATCACTCTATATTAATAATAATGCAATATTAGAAAGTGGTTTATGATTATTATTATTTATTAAATTATAAATTTATTTATAAAATCTATTTTTATAAAGTTCAATTTTTGAATTTTTAAAAATATCATAAATAAAATTCTTAAAATATTAAATTTGCAAATTATTTTTTTTTTTTTTGTTTAAGCTTTAAAATTTTTAAAGTTAAATTATATATACTTAGTTACAGTTTCAAACTTTTATAGATAAAATTATTTTATTCTCGAAGAAAATACTCAATAATGGGACTTAAGTATTTGACAGAGGGACGGAAGAGAGGTGGCCGTTCTATTTTCATATAATTTATTATAATATGTCAACTTCCTAACTTCAAAAAAGCGAAAAAAAAGTTTAAAGTTAGTTATGTCATGGTCGACTTTTATTTATGCATAATTTAAAAATTTAAATAATAGCAATTTTTATAATTTAACTCTAACATAATCTAATCAAACCCTGATATAAAGAATCAACATCTCTTAGATCCATAAATTAATCATTAATTAGTTGTCAGTAATGTAGGTATATAACTACCGTTAAGCTATGAATTCAAAATATCTTACACGTATGATTATAATAATACATATAATACGTATTTAATAGTTGTACACTCCTCATTACAGAGAGAGGATCTGCCTAAAAGGTAAAAAGTAAAGGTATATTATATGCCTGTCATTATTATATTCAACCTGACCGTCCAAACCTAATAACTAATTTTTTTAATATAAATTATACCACCAACCATGTTCGGTGTCTTTTGCTTGTTTTGTGACCAGTCTCTAAAGTATCAGTAAAACTTACTAAAACTCAACTGTTGAATCCCCTAATTATTGATATAAGCCTATGAAAGATGGAGATGAGCTCTAATAAAACGTATAATTAGTTAATACCTAATTTTATATTTTTTATCATATAATTTATGATATCTATCGAAGGGCCTTTAGAAATCGTCTAACTTTTTCTATAGGTACCCAATTATTTCAATAGTTGATAACTATATTTTGAGAATACATAATATTTTACTCTTATGGGGTTCAAATTCATTTAAGTCATCCATTTTCCGGTCAGATTATACTATAAATATATAAAATTAAATTATGATGGAATACAATTATACAAATTACAAATCATTATAAAGTATAACGTATTGTTTGTAGTATGTCACTAAAACAATACCTAACTAATAAAATATTATTATAAAAATTTTGGTGCTTAAAATAACTTGTGTTCCATTGTAACTTTTCAATAAACAGTAAATGTCTAGTGTGATTTGTATCAAGTAATCTTGATGTCAGTTATCCACTTTATTACATATTAGATTTGGATCCCCGAACTCCCTGCACGTGATAAACAATGATAATGGGTGGGTACCTATTTAAATACTTTACTTATAGCATCGTATAATACGTTTTAATGTGCAGTACGAGTTACGACACAGCTAATATTGTGTTGTATAAAATTGTAATTAAAATGTATTGCTTATAAAAAAAAAAAAAACGCTTTTAATTTTTAAAACAAAATGTTTATTAATAGACAACACTATTATGTGCGAGGTCTCGTATGATTTACATTATTTTTCAGTTCTGTTTCGTATTATTTATTATTTAATGAGTTTATGTATTAAAGTATTATACCTACATACGATACCAGTTAATTACTATGACATTCACTAGATAAATTACGAAATTCAACTATTAATTAGTTACATATGGATATAGGTAACTACCATATATTATGGGGAATGGGACGTTTTGGCGCGGTTAATTCGGCGCGGATGTTTCGGCGAAATGTCATTCGACGATTTCCGTTTTGACGCAAGACCGTTTCGGCGATACATCAAGGTACCTTTCGACGCGTAATCAATTCGACTATATACTCGTAGTAATGAACTTACTTGTATATCTATAATATACAGCTTTGTCTCACTGTGCAGAGAGTGGTATAACACACCTACCCGTTTATTAAAACCAAGTGGCTGTCGATATTTATATCTAATTCTATTCAGTTATGGAATAGTTATTCCCACTACACGAACCGGTCTTAAGGACCGGATTGTTGAACTGATATGAATAAAGTTTTCTAAATTATATTTTACAGGTCCTAGAAACTTATGACCTGAGTTCATAAACTAACACAATAGAAACGATGTTATAGCAACGTATTACAAGATTTATTCATATGACTAAATATTAATATAATTATACGGTAGGTACACTATCACCCGAGTAACCCTGTTTTTGAGGGTAGTATTTTGAAGATCACAGGTGCAGCGGAGTATGAATTGAAGCGATTGAATATATTATGATTTATCTATAGTATCTATACGGTAGGTTATTATACCTATAGTAAATCAAATTAAAAATGTTACTTAAAAATATAAAGATGACTGTTGTCTCTATTTCACGAACAAAACTCGACTGATTAGCTATATCAATGGTTTAAATATACTCGTACTCTACGTTCCAGTGTTCTTCTGACTTATGCAATAATCGCAGAGTGCTGTATAAATGATGCGTCAGTAAGATGTATATCGTTACAGTATTATAGAAATATTATCTATGTATTCTATATTACTATAAATTATTGTTATTATTACTACACGATAAGATGGTTACGATAGTCGATAATAATTTATAGTTGATTTGGCTGTAGACCAGTCAGATAATTTTATAATTTTTAGCCTACCACCGGGATCAATAAGTTTTTATATTATTATATTGTGTTATTGTTATTTACGTGCGATTTGTATGTGCTATTGAGAGAACTTCTTAATAATCACAGTCACAGCACATTTATAATATATATATATATACCTAATATCGATTAATAGTTAAATATTGTACTTTTATTATTATTATTTATAAACCGGTGTTTGGTATTATTTATATTATAATTTATAGGTCATCCTATTTATTGACTCTTGTGTAAATATATAATCTTTGTATTTTTTAACAGTTATACGGTGCGAGTTGTCGATCCAACTGCCAGCTAAAAGCTCGACAGCGCATACATTAACTACCTACAAATAATTATAATTATTTTGATTTAATTATGAATTAAAATGAATATGGTATTTATTTTATTATAAAACACAATTTTACATTACATTACAATTTTTTTTACTATTAATTTTCGCCGAAACATCCTAGATCCTATATCATGCACTATAGGATTGTGTTTTCGTTTCTGCAAATAAAGCTAATTGGAAATAATATGTACAATAAGGTTTACTATATGGTTAAAATAAAATATTTATGTATCCTCCTAAATAATTTACTTCAAAGTTCGTCTAATTCTAAAAATAAATGGAAATCTAAACCATTTCTAAAGTAGATGCTGTACGAATAAATAAATAATAAAGTAGACTAAATCCAAATAAATGATAATTTGTAATACAGATGAACAATATTGTTATTAAGTTAAACTGTTTATTATATGAATACATGTTTCAACGTGAGTAGGTGATATGTAGTACTGAAGTAGGTACCTATATACTCCCTAGAGTGTAAATATATATTGTAATGAATTGTCGTTACCTGTGCACTGAGTTTATAAGTGTACTGTTATTGTTTAATTCTGTATGGGACTCAATAACATTGAAATTTGAAAGTAAATCCTTGGAAATTGGTGTGCCTTTATGAACAACGTAGATTAATGAATTATTAATTATACTAGCTTAATAAGTGTTAATAGCTAAATATGTCATTTATAGTTACCTACCTTGGTTACCTAACCACTTTACAGTCAGAAAACACAATATTAGACGTTATTTACATTATTGTTATTGTTTTAAATATTATATTATTGAATATAAGCATGTTATTTGAGTACGTGATGCTCATTAATATATAATTTATAATTACGACTAAACAATAAATAATTAATAATAATGTACGCTACATTGACAATTATATTACCACAAAATACTAGGAAATAGGTATTTTAAATCATGGGTAATAGGTATTAAATGTTATATACTATTAACTGTAAAGTTAAAAAATTAATGAACGTATTATTACTTATTCAAATATTTAACGAAAGCATCATAGTCGGGCTGTGAAAATTCGCATAGACAGCGATAAAAAACCAGCAACACGCACATACCAATTACCACAAATTCATAATAACTTATAACTATATTATACTTATATCGTTGTATAATTTATATTGTTAAATTGAGAATAGTGATCAACCTATCTTCGCATCTATTTACTTTAATCGTTAATCTATAATAATTTTAATTTTTTAAATTTGTAGTACCTAACTATCTATTAAATTCATCACTCCACTCAGAATCTAAAATATATACAAATGAGATGCTATTAGTTTACGTTCACCTGTCCAGTAAAAAATAGGATCAGCATAACCGCATGTTTAGCTTTAATTTTAACTAAGCCTTAGGGTCAATAAACAATATGATATATATTTAAATAAACTTAAAAGTCACAATTTTCGTTAATTATTGAAATTGTGGCTATGGAAATAAATTATTTATTGTTCAAAATCATCACTAAATACTTTTGGAGTTAATAAAAAAATAAAAATACATAAATCAAATTTGTAGATTTTTTTAAAGAAATACCTATATTCCTAGACTAATTAGAAAAGTCATAAGAAAACATTATTATTTCATACTAATGTATAGTATAATTATGAATTAATTAAAAAATACAATCTACACATAAGGGCTTTAATTCAATGTTTAATGCAGTTTATCCATTTATATGGTCTTTTATCAAAATATTGGAAAAAAGGAAATTTAAATTAATTCAAATTTAAACTAACAATATAAAAAAAAATAAAGTATGATTTAGTTCGACGAATTCAAAAGTTGATACTTCATCCAATTCTAAAATAAATCAGTTCAAGGATATTAAAAAGCATTACTGAAAAATGTTCAGATTCATGTATCTTATATTTATAAATTATAATAATTTTAGATTCTGAATGAAGCTATGTTAGCGATGAATATATTAATATTACAATGATGTGTGAGTGTGTTCTACTTTTTGTAACTGATAGAGGAGATTTTTTTTGCAAATATAAATCTTGTTATCCATGTTTATTATCCATCATGTCATAGTGGCGAGTACCAGTTAATGATTCTGTATCTATTAGTAAAACAAATTTAAATTCAATTGTATGTCAAAAAACCATTTTTTTTTTTTTTTGACCCCACACTTAATATAGGAAATGCATTTTCAAAAGAATCAAATTTGTGTTGTTATCTTTAATTTAAAATTAATTAACTTATTATGAAAGTTAAAGCAAAAATATTATCTACAGCCCCTCATAGGCTATATTATCAATATTTTTATTTTAAAATGAGTTATACCTATAACAATATTAAAATTTTAATATTAAATATTCAGACATTATTTGGTCTACAGAGCGTTTTTTTTTTTTTTACTAAACATGAGTTACAAAGAGAAAACAAATAATTTAATAACAAAATTAATTAAGAATTTCATAAATATTTTGCTCGTCTTCTCTATGTTTCTTTAACTCCGGTATAGTTTCTTAACGTTATTCATGCTAAAATATAAAAATTATTATTTAACTATATTAGTGTTTTTTAATAAAATTATACATACTCGTTTGCGGCTTAGTTTACGATATTTACGAGTTTTATTTAGTGATGTTGAATGTTAGATTGTGATTATTTAATTCTCTATCAAAGATAATCCGTTTGTCTTAGATTTTATGAGGGGATTATGCTTATGAGTTGCTGTGAGTTAAAAAGGATTACGAAAATGCAAAACAAAAACAACAAAATATATTTACGATCAACGACGAATCTTGGATATTTTGATAGTGGGGGAGGGCGCATATAAATTGTATAATTTGAATTATAATTAATAATACATACAATCATTTTTAAACAATTTTGGTAATATATTAAATATTATGTTTACATAATATCACACACCAAAATAATAATTTATACCTAGGTAAGTTATCATGTAGTCATTAATAAGAAAAAACATGTTTATAGCCTTATAGGTCAAATTGAAGTTATCGTTTATGTTTTTAGCAAACATGTTTAGTACTTCTGGTTTTACTTGAATATCTTTATTTATATGTAACATTGCTAAGCCATTATAAGTCTTTCTTGGCCCATTGTCAATCGTAGGTAATTTTTAATTTTTTTAAAGAACTAAATAACTTTTTAGCACTTTCTGTTGTGATAGGTATGACACTAAGAATTGTAAAAAGGCGTATGATTTTAGGGAACATAGATGTATATTTAAAACCTTCCATTGACAAATCAACCTTTTCTGACTTGTTTTTTTCGAAATTCTTTCTATAAATTTGACTTTCCGCGTGTAGTGCTTTAATACAATTTATTTCTAGTGTAAGCAGTTAAATATGAGTAAGATATCATTACGATTCATGAAACATAGAAATCATATGAAAAAATTCATTTTGTATTAAAAAAAGCATATTTAGGGGCTGAAGAATATTTAACACATTAGATAAGATTTTATTTTCGTAATATCGGAATAATGAACATATTTCGCTTATACCGACATTTTGATAATATTTATCAATAAATACAATATTCACTTCGTATATGAGTTATTTTTATATTCTTCTGGGTTCTAATAAAAATTAATCACCAGATATTTCTTATCAAATAGTACATCGATTATTTCGTCAGCTGTTACAACTATTCAATCGTCCGTCACAGTGTATATTGATATCATATATCTGGTATTTTAAAAGAATATTAAGATATATATTGCCTATTTTAAACGACATAAAAACATAATATTTTAAGAATTTTAAGAGAATAAAAAATTCAACCTCTAGTTATAATGTTATAAATAAGTATTCATAAGACACTTAAATCTGTAATCCCTATTTTATTAGTTTGAATGTAAATAATGATTATATTAGTACGTAGTATTATTTTTATTTTATATTTACTTAATTTTTCATTTATATAATACTCGTAGACCATAGTTACATAAAAAAAATTTTTGATAAAAAATTGACATTAGAGCACGTGCTCCTATGCTCCTCCCCTAAATCCGCCCTTATTTTGATACCATATTACAAAAGTATATTAAGTATAGATAGCAGTTTCTTTTCTTTTTGGTATTACAAATTATCAAGTTACTTGCCTATCATCATTCATCAAAAGTTCTTTATATTCAGAGATTAAGGTTTAAAAATTATATTTATTTTATTGTACCAATTATTTTAGTAAAATATAATTTATTGTATATAAATAAAATAATTCTGAAAATTTCTATTAATATTTCAAAAAAAGTCAAAATATTTTTAATGCGATATCTCTTATGTCAAAAATTTAACAATAGGTACATGTTTTTATTTAAATATCAAATACCTACAGTTATTTTCATTTGAATAATAATATGATTTTCCGTGATTTTATAATTTTCTCTATTATTATGAAAAGTATTGAAAATATCAATTGATCACCACCCAAAGAATAAATTAGATCTAACTTTTAGTTACCAAAACTACCAATATTGAAGAATGGGTGTATTTTATATCTGATATAAAAAATTTCTTTGGACACAAAATAAAATGATATTGAAGCCATATGTGTAATTTTTAACTATACGTAGAAGATGAACTTCTTAGAAACAGCAACAAAACAAAATTAAAAGATAACATGGGGCCTCCCTTTAAATTTAAATTAATTGAATTTTTGTCGCCAGCCGACGTTGTATGTTATACGTCACATAGGTTTTGTTAACCAGACCGAAAAAATGAACCGACGATGGTTAATCGAAACTAAACTGAAGATATATTGGTTGTGACGGCTCGTAAAGGTTGCTGCAGATTAAGAAAAGAACGTTTTCTTAATTTCAGATTACATCGAAAACCATACACGCATTGACGTAGTTAGTAGTAATCATGGGAAAGAGGGATATCCAATTTGGTAATAAAAACATTTTTAGGAATAAAACTATTATACTAATAAAATCAAATCAAAAATATGTACAAAAGTTATTTGTATTTTAGAATATTTATACTTTATGTATATTACACAGGATATTTTTCAGGGAGAAATTATTGTGATAGTAATTTTCTTGAAATTACACATTATTTCTTATACTTTGACGAATTGAACATTTTATAAAAATACATTTTCACGAAAAAAGACATTTCCAAGGTAGGAAATTTCGACCTACTGTGTGGAACTGGAAAAAATGTTAATTTATTAAAAAATTTAATAACCATAATTTAAGTTTATTTGAAGACTTAAACGTATTATATTGATTTTTTTTTTTCAATTATCAACCAAATTTTGATGTTTGGGACACTATAACAAATAACACTCTATGTTTGATGTTTCTAAGAACCTAAAATACGGAATTTTATTTATAACAAACTTTATGTAACATAATACTTTATTTTATTAAAATTGAAACTTCACTACTTTTGCGCATATAAAGTAGACAACAGTGCAACGTTTCAACCTTAATCTTAATATTACCTGTAATTGACAACCAATCATTAATATAATATTAGTTATCAGACAGATAGAACATGTATGTATAACAAGCTTTACAAATGTCTAAAATTGATACAAATAAGAATTTAAATAAAAAAGATGGTACGGTAAAATAATTGTGTGTACACTTGTGTGATATTTTTCAAATAGTTCAAAATTACTCTTACTATATATAAAATATATGTATTTTAAGCTACCATAAGCCCGGCTTTTGGTGTCTGGTTTATATTAAACTAAGTGGGTTAATACAAAAATAATAAGCTTCTGGTAACATAAATAGTTGCAAAGTTTTAAAACTAATCATTTGAGAAAAGATTCAATTTCAAATTTCAAAACTATGTTTTTGAGATGTGACTGACTAGCATCAAAGGCGTGAAATTCCACTGGCTCAATTGCAAATTAAATGTGTGCGATTTGCATATAATAATTTCAAAAATATCAAATAGATATAAATAGTAGATTTTTATAAATATTTAACTATTCCAATTGAAAAAACTGTTATATCATATAAATATTTACTCTATGCTTATATACTTTATATAATGAATAATAATAATATATAATATTAGAATAACATAATATAATTTATAATATTAAAGTAAAACATTTTTTGTTAGCTCAGATACTTTCAAACAATTAAACCGTACTCTAGCAAATATGAGAAAAAGTATAATTTTATTATATTAATATAATACTCTTTTGAATTTTTACGTACACAGTGCTTGCGGTCGATGGTAAAAAAAAAGGAAGTTGGCAAAACAATATCGGAACACCGTGCGTGAACGATAGTGGAAACACGTTGGTGTTTTATTAAAAATATGTCATTTATTGTACAAAAACTTTTTCAACGAACTTGTGAGATATAGGTCCGTAGAGAGAAAAGCTTAGACTCAAAGAGAGGGGCACTATAAAAGTCTGAAAGTTTTACAATGATCCACGGTCGTGAAACTAACACTTACGTGGTTTTATTTACACAATTTATAATAATATGGTTTGCCATTTATTGGTAGTCGTATACCTATAACAAATTAAATAATAAAAATTATTAATTACACTCATATTAGATAGTCGAAAACAGCGTGTCTTCTTAATAATATAATATTACAGTAGAAGTAGAACCGTCAAACTTAAAAAATAACTGTATAGCGTATATGTAACTAAATTGTGCCAACCATCAGCCATTATATTGAATTATAATCTTCTGATCTTATTTTATCATTTAACTTTTAAGTTAATGTAACATGGCGAACTTATCAACACCAAAGTTGTAAAAATCAAATTAAGATATTTATAAAAATGCTAATAATAAATTCTATGATTTTGCCTTTACGATTGTGATAAGCGTATCGATGAATGTATTTTAATGTAAATTTAAGTTGACCTAAAAGTTCAGTTGAGCCTTTGAAAAATCCATGGAGAATTCCTAGATCCTTTCATGCAAATGACAGAATGTATTTTTGTTTTTTTTATCAACCGGTAGCGACTAACATTACAATAACATGCATTCAGTGATAATGATTACGATGTCTATAGTATGGAATAGATTAATTCATCTTAATATTTTTATATTTAATGTACAATAATAGTGATACATAAGCGCGATTTAGTTGGGGCTCGGGACTTAAATTTTCAAAACCTTGTTTAGTTTCTCACAAAGTTTTTATAACAAATAAAATCGTTCATAATAATTTTTTTAAATATGAATAAATGTAATACATTTTTTTTTAAATAAGAAATTTTTTGTCATTATCACTAAAACCTTTATCATACTGGAGTTGCTGCTACTATAAATTAAAAAAATATATTTATCTGTTAACTTTCGTATTTCTAATTACAATTTATACATTTGAATAAGATGAATAAATTGAATAAGATGCAAGATCAATACACTTGTTTTTAATCATAGAATTATACGCAACATGGCATATTTGCGTTCCATTGAAGAGTAAAACCAACTTTGTGTTGTTATTCAGGCACATAGATATTATTAATGTATAGAATGCATGTTCACGATACCTTGCTGTGGTGGCAAGTACCAATATTTTAAATTGTTAAAAAGAGAAAGCTGTGTTAAGTCTATATTTTTCTAAAAATGTTGTAATTTCAGTAGCTAATTAATTTCTTATTTTCTCTTACTATCAATAGGTTTAGATGGACCTACGTTATATGTTTTATTTTTATAACAATATTGGCTTCTGAATATCTTTTTCTACTATCAATCCATTTTTTCATGTTTATAGGCCAATGGTCAGACTAAAGTAATAATCACAATTTATCAATAAAACAATGCGTAGAAATCTTGTGATATTTGTCCCTTACTGGTTTGTTTCAACCCTCCTTCTAAGAAATTAGGATAATTTAATAATACTTTCATTTGGGTTAAATTAAGTGTGAATGCTAACAGTTTTTCACTATATCAACGTCCGATTCTTAATGATTCTTTTAGGACAAACCGCGTGAAAAATATATAATATAGAATACGTGTTAACATAATTAGAGAAGGTGTTAGAGGTTTTATTACTGTGAAATGTATTTATTATTTTTCCGGAAAAAAAATATGACCAAAAAAAAAAAAATTTAATATAAATATTTTTAGACAATCTAGGAACACTAGACGATATTTTTCAATCTCTAATAATTATATAATGATCACTGTGGTCTATGGTTATGTTCAAAACTATTTGTTTGTCATTTATGTAAGAGCAACCATAAGGTATGAATGTATTTTTGTACTCGGTGAACTAGTCGAATATTTTAAATAATAATTTAAATATCTAAAAAGTAATCAACTTTTATGAAATAGTTTTAAAAGTTATCAATATATACCCCTATAACTAAGTTTTCAGCTCATAAATCAACTCAATCTCAATAGTCTGACACTATAAATTAAAATCAACAATAAATAAAAAAAAATGCATTCATAATAAGTACAAGATTATTAACAACCCGCTATGTTAGTTTATAATAAATTTTCCAGCCCCTGTGCATTATATATGTAAAATCGAATAAAAAGCTATTGGTTCTGACTAAATATTATAAACCAATATTTCTAAAAAAAAAAAATCAACCAGCAAGGTGTTTGTCCTTTAACGAAAAAAGAAATATTGTAGTTGGTGAATAATGAAATATAATAATTGAACCAACTTAAAAGATTTCCATTTTTATTTGATAACGAATAATTAGCATACAATTAGGATTTCTAATTTATTTCGTAATTTTAAAAAATAATCTCTTACATAAAATATGATTGAAAATCATCAAAATTTAATTATAGAAAATATTAATTTTATATTTATAATTATGAATGAAATCATAAACATTGTATCTAATATCTATAGAATTATATTTTCTTGTTATCTATTATTTTACGTTATATTTGTTATGATAAAAAACTAATAAAATTATTATTTATTAATGTCAGTTTTGACCATTCTATTACTTTTTTACCTGACAACGTGTTTCATTATTTACATTTTTATATAAATATAAGTGTAAAAATTAACTTGTAAGCTGTAGTACAAATTTAAGATGAGGTGGGATATATTATAACTATAATATAATGGATTACAGACACTACCTCGGCAAAATGCAAAAAATCCTATGTTTGTTGATTGTTCGTTATTATGTATACAAGGTTAATTTAATATTAAAACAATGTGTTGATTATATAAAGAAATGTAAAATATTTTTCGTACACTCTAGATTTTCATTATCATTTTCAAAATTTACAAAAAAAAAAATTAACGCACTTTATCAAGAAGTCAAAAATATTATTCATCTGTATAATATCTGTAATATTGCCCTTACATAATAAAATTATTATAATAGACTCATTGATACTATGTCTAAATATAAATTAGAAATTTTAAACTTAATTTATTCAACTATAGAAAATGAAAATAATGTATATATAATAAGTGAAACACTATTGTGTGCAAATTAAGTCTAAAATACAATAAGTTTTTGAAGTTTCTAGGGATAAAGAAACAAAGTATTACAGACTCTAAATGGAATTCATCGATACATTAATATTGTAAGAACTAATGAAATATTTTCAAATATCACTCAATTGAATTAAATTTCTCAAAGTTTGGTCATGCATAAATTAAATTCTTAAAAATGCATAAGAAATTAATTACCTATTCAAAGTTATATTTTAATTACTAAAATTTGAGTTATACATTTTTTATTAATTAAATAATTATGTAGGCTATAATATACATACTAAAAATGTATTATTATCTATAATATATAATATATTATCCCTACATCACTTAATTATTTATTTTTAAAATATACAATAATTCTAAAACATCATAATTAAAATATTTTTTTTTTATTTTGTACAATCTACATCCATAAAATTTAGAAACTTTAAAGAAGCACTAGTTGGTATAAAATAAAAAGGTTATTGATGATTTTTACTATTGTGAAAAAGTATTATGTAACCACTAACCAGTACAACGTCCAATTATTTTAAAAGAAAATTCGTTCTAAACGTTAAAATAACGTCTAAGAAAACAATAAATATTTCAACTGAATAATATAATATTGTTAATGTTACATTGTAAGGGTAGCCATTTATATATATATACAAGCAAAAATGCATGAAGGTACGTTTTACGAAAATTATGTGTGAAAAATATAGGTATGTACTCGTAGTAACAGCTACACAACTATATATAAAATATAACAATAACATATGTTGGTATAATTTCGCATACAAAATATTGTATATTTTGAAAACAACTAGTTTTTTTCCTTTTAAACGAACATACGCATTGTATACGCGGTGTGCATACTAGCATACTGCATATATTATACATAATATTATGCGTATATTATTATATTATTATAATTTATACTTAAACTATTTTTATTTCTTACTATAACAGTTTACAGTAAACGAATTTCAGACGCACATCCTTTTCAATAGTTTTTCTTAATGAAATTTGAATGCTCTCGTGCCCTCGTGGTTTTATACTTGACTTATATTTTATAACGACATCCTCTAAAGTTTAAATTTAAATATTTATTTTCTGCGTTAAGAAAAGTATTCCTGTAACAATTATAGACTATAGTAGGTATATTATGATATAATTCATTGCAATAATAAATCAATTAATATTAAATAACATTTTTTCGTATCTTAATACTACACTAGGTATTATAAAATTCCATACGTACTTATTACGACATTATATAATATTATAATTTACAGAATAAAATACAAAATATGAAAACATTTTGAATTTTAATATCATGGAAGTTCCAAACGAAATACCAATGTTACAACTCACAATCCAATATCTCAATGGAAGTATGCTGTACTCATATATTTTACATAATATATCATAACGTATAAAAATATAACAATTGAATGACTCGACTGAAGTTCAATGTCCACGATTTTGTAAAAGTATTATTCTTATTCCCTCGTTTTAAGTACACCGAAGAGGAGTAAAAAGTCATATTTTTTTCAAGGTTTTGCATGTTCTTTTAATATTTATTAACATAGAAACGAGATTCGGCTGAGTCGTAGTCCTTTTTAGTGAAAATCTTTCTCAACTATTACGCCGATACACTTTATGACATAAATAGTCCATTCCATTATTCGTAACCGTGATAAAAATCTTATAGTTCCCGTCTAAAATAATTTTCATTTTTCGTAAAACCATTATAATATAGAAACAAATTTGTATTTCGTCGGTAAATCCGATACCTATATGGCTATATAGGTATTTATATTTTCACACATTGCATCTGACTCGCACATCAAATTTCCGTAATACCATCACTGTGGTCGGATGCCAAACAGCATGGGAACTACAAGAGAAACACGAAATATAAATGTCCGTCGCTATACCATTTCCGGGAAAAATATCGAACTGTTGGTCGAGTACGATGCCGGAAATCGTCTTTCTTCCCTCGTCCGCTTTGCTGCGGTCTGGACAGATCTAGTTGGGGGAAGGGATTAAAGAGCTAAGCCCCTCTACTCCAAGATCACAATACAAATATCCATAATCCCATGTTTTTAAAAGAAATATATTTTAATTTATTAATTTATTTAACTATTTGATTTAACATTCTAATAAAATAAATTTAATAAATAAAAGTAAAACGAATCAAATCTTTATTGATACGTGCACTTTGTTGTTGATAGCGTATTGGCATCGATGCAATGAGAAATTAAACAATTATATATAATTTATCAACGGTCAGAGTATATACAATTGGAAATCGTTGTAAAAAATAGTCAATATTAACTAATTTAAATCTATTTTAACTTAGATCTTAGACATTTTTAATAAATGAAATATATTCTTTAAAAATAAGATATATTTCAAATTATGCTGATCCTTTTTGTTTATGTTTATTTAATAGGTGATTTCTCGATACATACGTAATAATTCAAAGTTTGGAAAATTAAATAATAATAATAATAATAATAATAATAATAAAAACATTTATTACATTTCAATACATGACAAAATTCAAAAACATTCAATATTAATATTAATCATGGCTAAAAAATAAGATGGACTGCTAGTAGTTATCCAGACACATTATGCGGTCAATAGGGACCATCAATGGATCCATTAAAAAGCTTACGCAGGAACACCGAGTTGGCTTCAACACCCCTATCAGCCAAAGAGGAAAGGCCTGCGATTTATTATTACAGGACTGCAGGATAGTGTAGAAAGTATACCTATATATAGCATGCGGGGGATGATCTATCCTCGGTGTGTGCAGGTTGCAGTCGATCAGGTGTATTGTATGTTATTACATTGATAAATCACGACGTTTCTAAATGATAATTAAACAATAAGGGCGAGTGATTGATTTGAAAAATGTGAGTACAAGACATTATAATATATTAACTGCGTGGCGTACATTCAAATAAATGCCCTCCTCCCGCCAGATTATCGTTCAGAGTGCGTCCACAAGTCTGTTGCAGCGTGTGCGTGGACCACGGTCGTACGGGGTGACACGTCGGCGATTGCTCGTCGAGCGGACGGGTAGTGGGGTGCGGGTACGCGTAAACGGCACGCGAGTCGACGGGGTCGATAAACTATGCGCGCACCGAACCGTGCCACCCCACACGATAACGGGTTTATAACGGCGAAATTCTTCGGCACGTAACCGGTGCTGCGATCTGTTGGCCACCGCACAGTGCGTACGGTCTTGGATGATATTATACCAACATAGGTATAAGAGTAGAACATGCATGGCGGTACTTTTCGTTACCGTCGCGCGGTATCGATTTTCATTATTTACGAACGTTTCATCGCTGTTGTAAAACGTTGCGTCACACCGTTTCGCGCGTCTTGCAGCCCGCTCGCCCGCTCTCCCATTAAAACCCGCCGCACCCCGTCGCACCACTACTACTCGCGAACTGCGGCAGTGCGGCACGGCATTCACGTTCACGGATCATTGTGTTGTCGGCCATTTTCAACGCTTGTTCTACTTGCCCACTGCCCAGTTAACCAAACTCTCTCCTTAACCGCGTCGTTCGACATAGTGCATTTTTATTTTTTTCTTTCGTTTGTATATCGCGTTTTGCGTCCTGTACACTTAATTACGTCGCACGAGACACAGTAAGCCTTTTCGTAACACAATTTTGCGCAACCGACTCGTGTATAAGCACTAAGCGCGGAAGCCATCAAGTCAAATCTTTGTCACGCCGATAGTAAATCTATTATTATTTTGCCGTCTATCCGTGCTCATAGTGTTTGTCGTTTCCCGAATAACATGTCTTCGACCGAAATTAACGATGGCGCCAACGGAGAGATGTCTACTGAATCCAAGCCCAATGAATACGTATCGGCCCTTGTCAAAGAAAAGTATGCTCTGGACGCTTCCACTCATTTGAACACAATGAAGCTCATCGACGAAGGTATTTTACCATGATTCCATAATAGCTATATTAATTTTTACTCTATTAGTCGTAAGTCGTATTGTATGTGTATCACCTTATTTACCAGTTGGAGTTTATTCATACCTATGTATGTAACAAGAAATCTTAAGTACCTATTTCTTTTTCCATTAAAAAAAAAAAGAAATTATGCTAAGAAGGTAATTTGTACGTTCTATTGTAGGTATAAATATGTTTTTCCTAGTGCTCAAGAGATTTTAATTAGATTTTAATCAGATTTCAATTAGATAGATAATTGTAACATTTACATATTTTAGTGAAATAAATTGATATAATTTTAAACATTTGTTTAAGGGCTGTTATACACAAGTAATATTTCATTGTACAAAAATACTGTTGTATAATATTTTTATCGTCTATAACATTAAAGTGTATCCAACAGTTTTTGAGGCATTGTATGACATTTTATCGTTATGGTGTGAACAGCTCTATTTATAAACACGTAATCTCAAACATTGTATGATAAAATATTGCTTCTATGTAACAGCTCTGACTTTTAAATTTCTCCTTCAAGCAAACTGGCTATTACTCTTGGATTTATTCCTCAAAATTCAACTTATAAACTTAAATCATAGTATAAAATTCCATAAACAGACCCTTGTTTATGGTATTTAAATTAGAGAATTTGTCATAAAATATTTGACTTCCAATTTTTCCAAACCGTATTTCCCCACAGTGAAGTTAAAATTAAATTAAAGTAGATCGGTTTAAATGCCGTACTTATAAACATGGCAACATAAGCTAGTCATGTACAACATAGCTGACTTAAACACAATTGAGTTGTGGTTTTTATTTAAGTTATCCTTAAACATATTAATTTTTCATCTATATAGGAAGTTATATTTTAATAATTATGTTAACCATAATATTTTAATAAATTTGAAAAAAAACCATGTAAAATACCATTTTGATTAAATTACCTATGTAATATGATATATGTACAATTTATTTTTATTCTAGAAATTGCCAGAGCACAAAACACCAATAGCAAACCAGAATCTGCTTATTTGGACATAAATAGTGATAAACCTATTCGTCTAACTTCCAAAATTATGGTTCCAGCAAAAGAATTCCCAAGGGTATTCATTTTTAACATATTTTAATCTTTAATGATATTCCAATATAATTTTTTGAAATGTTATAATTAATTTTAAATTTTCAGTTCAACTTTGTTGGTAAACTATTGGGGCCTAAAGGAAACTCTTTAAAACGTCTCCAAGAAGATACTATGACTAAAATGGCAATATTGGGCAAAGGATCAATGCGCAACAAAGAAAAAGTATGTGTTTAGTTTTAATAATACTTATCTTTATCAGTATTTAAACTAATATGTATATTAAAACATTTATATTTTATAGGAAGATGAAATGAGAAGTTCATTAAACCCAAAATTTGCACACCTTGCTGATGAACTTCATGTGCAAGTAACTGCTTATGCCCCTCCTGCTGAAGCTTATGCTCGTCTTGCTTATGCGCTTGCAGAACTTCGGAAGTTTTTGATACCTGATCATAATGATCAAATTGCACAAGAACAAGCCCGTGAAATGCAACAATTTGGAGGTGCTCCACCTGTTCGTCATCCAGGACCAATAATTCATGCTCCACCACCTCCGCCTGCAGTAATTCGCCAAATGCCACCTCAGCCACCTCGTATGCCAAGAGCTCCAGTTCCAGGAAAAGCCAAAGTAATGAGCATATTGGATAGGGCTCGATCAGCAATGGAAGGATCAAATGCTTATCCTGGTAACGGTGGCTATGGTGATTCTGGTTCATCTCATTATTCTCATTTTGATTCTGGGTAAATTATTTCATATTAACTTAATACATTTTTTAAAATTAATCATTCATTTATTACAATTAAATCAGATAATAAAATAAATGGATATTTTATAGATATGGTGGTGTAGCAACATACAATGGAGGCGGTAATGATGATTATTACTCAGGAAATTCATATTCACAAGGTAAAACACTATTATGGTTTAAATGTAAAGTATTGTATTCAAAATTATAACTTATCCTTTTTTTTGTTTTTAGATAATTCTCAAAGTGGTGGCGGCCGTGGCTGGAAAAACTACAATACTGGCGGTAGTAGTGGACCATCCAAACCGACTGGCAATCAAGGTAGTCGGTATGGAGGTCGCAATACTCCATATACCAGACAAAAATAATCAGGTATTTTTCAGGACTATTTCTATTGTAAATGATTATTGACAACAAAGAAAAATAATGGGTAGAATAATTTTTTTAATGTTTTGACATTTCATAATTATCTCAAAAATAATTTTCCACTTAGTAAAACAAATTAAGATAATCTTATATTTTTTTTTTTTTTATATACGTATATAAAATATAAAAGTATTGTACATCCAAAAATAAGTTATGTATTACGTTGGGATGTTGAATTCCAAATCATATTTTTCTTAAGATAAAATATTATAATTTAAACATAATTGTGTAAGGAATAAAATTTCAATAAATATAATTTGTATAATGGAATTTAAAATACAAGTTCTGCACAAAACTTCTTGATTAGATTATTATTATAACTTTATATCAAATATTGTTGGGCTACTTATTTTATTATTTTTTTTTAGATATGAATTTGTCTATAGGAATATATTTATAATTTTTTGATGTATTTTTGATTATTACTTTTTATAGATACTTAGAACATACATTGTTACTAAAGGATAGCACCACTGCCACAATATATTTTTATTCAATAAATAATAATTATTAATATTGATAAAAAAAATTGACTTCCTTTACCTGTATAATATCAAGAAAATAAATAAATAATGAAATAAATTTATCTACAAATAATTATTTTCTAATACTAAATTGCACTTATAAGAATTTAAAACACAATCACTTAAGTATTTATTAGTTAAATGATTAATAAAAACAGTAATAATAAACATTAGGGCATTATTAAAAAAATTCTATTGTGGCAGAGGTAACAATCCGCTTAAAATAAAATTCATCTGTTGCTTGCTGCTAATATTACAGATGCTGATTTATTATAAAATTAAAAATTTTAATTTCAACCCAGTAATGATTGATGATTATTATAATAATAATAACAAACCAATTGACTAATATTTTTAATTATTATTTTATTATATTCATGTGTTTCAATAAATCTTAATAGATCCGTTGGATTCATTTTAACTGTCACTTCTATATTATGTAATTGCTAATTAATAAATTTAAAAACATATTTGTAGTATTTATTGTTTTATACAGTTATTATTTACTTATTTATTATTATTTTTTTTTATCATTTTATTATAAAAATATCGATTACATGTAATCCAATGCTATCGATAGATATTTAGATTTACAATAATATTGTAGTTTGTTAGGTACAACAAAATTTATATAAAATAAAAACTTTTAAAAAATAAAATAAAATATTTACAATTTACTTCATTTTGCTATACATATTATATTATTTACCCACAATATCTATTATTGATATAAATAGTTGTTATATTCATGTATGTTATTAATGATGTGCATATTGTGGTTTTGTTAACATTTTAAATAGTTAATACTTTAAATTGTATCCCCACGTTTTGGATATATGAAAGTAATTTGAGGTTATCAATTATAATTTATAATCAAATTGAATGTGTCTATTTAATTCTATAAAATAACAATTTTAATGGTGTATATTTTTTTACTCTATTTCCACAGTTTTACATTATAATTACTACTTACATAAGTATTAAATCTAGTATAATTTAATTGTTGCTTATTTATTGGTTTGAAGTATTATGTCTGACTACATGAGTAAATAACTGTTTGTATTGTTGGCAAATATTAACATTGACCACCATTTGCACGTCAGCTGTAACATATATCATATATACACGTCAACCTTACAATATTTTATAATTTGATAATTGATAATAATAAAATTTCAGGTGAATCCTTACACCCAAATATTACACAACCCAAACCTAATTCCTCACCATGAAAAACATCCACTGGATAAAAAAAAAAACATGATAAATGATAACTAATAATATTTAAATTGATCATTATTTTATCGTTTTAGGAGTGTATATATATATATATAGCCATGATATTTATGACATAAATTAACCTCCAGCAAATGAAAACCAATTTAAAGAGGAGTGGTGATGCCCTAAAAAGTGCATAAATTATTATCATGTTGATTGCCGATGATTCAGGCGGCCTTGGAAACCCCTATTTTAGAGAATAACTCTCTAATTTTGTTTAAAAAAAAAAAAAAAAATTGTGAGGTTTAATACACTTCACCATACATAATATATTTAACTTGCAAGTGATAATATTTTTATAGGAACACATATTATAAGAATATAATTATATTAAAATTGTGGTAAGTTGTTTTAAAGTTTAATAATGTCAAATGTTTACTGTAACTAACTCGTTGCCTTTTACAAAAAAAAAAAAAAAAAATAACATACAAAAGTTATAAATAACTATAAACTCAGTAATACACCGATAATATGAAGGAAAAAAGAAATCAAAATTGAATGAAAATATTTAAATAACAGGTACATCTTTAAAATTTAATTTGTTAATATATACATAAATATAAATTATTTAAAAACACTACGCGTTTTTGTATTATTTGTTTTATTAAAAGAATAAAAAATAATTTGAAAGATCCGTTTTTATTAATACTTTTTTTCAAATATTTATTAGTGCATCTACATGAAATGTATTTTACTTAATACCATTTTAATGTATATCTGTTTTGTTTCAGGAGAATTTGGTTCCATTACATATATATTAGTCAATTCTTTCCTGTAACAAAATTTGAACAAACGAGTACAATTTTTTTTGTTTTTTTTTTATTATTTGTGATTTTATATTTTTTTAATCTGTGGTAATGTAATCCTAATACCAAAAAGACTGACCATCAATGTAAATATTTTTTATTTTATTTTTTTTTTGTAATTTTCATTATTTTGTTTTAGTAAAATAAAAACTAGTCATTTATTAACTAAAAATTTGTAAACATTTATTTAATAAAAAACATTTTCTACAATACAATTAATTGTTTATATTTTTACGTATAAACAAACTTTTAAACACATCTAAATCAGATTGGGTAACAATAACCTCCATTACAGAATAATCACCATCTGTATCAATATTAACAATAGCTGTGTGTGTCCTTAACCATTCATATTCATCACGGCCAGTGCGTACTCGTATTTTAATAATTCGTCTACCAGTAGTTTTAATTATTTGTCTTTCTATTTTTTTTTTGAGCTCGTCTAAACCTTTTCCAGTAGTACAAGATATTAATACCGAACTTCCATCATTCTCAATATTCTCTAAACGATCAACTTTGTTGCCGACATCAATCACATTGTTCAACAAGTCTGGATTGATACTTAAGGTCTTAAGTGTCTCCTCTACATGAGCCTTTTGTGCCACAACATCGGGGTGAGACATGTCCCGTACATGAACAATGACATCTGCAAACATAGCATCTTCCAATGTGGCGACAAACGGTTCAATGAGTCTAGTAGGTATATCCGATATGAAACCTATGGTGTCTATATACAATACAGTCATGTTGCAAGGCAACACACCACCGTGAACGGTTACGTCTAGTGTAGCAAATAAGCAGTCCTTAGGAACTAGACCCGCATCACCTGTTAACGCTCTGACCAGTGACGTTTTGCCAGCATTGGTATATCCAACTATGGCGACGACGGGCAAGTCCTTGTTGGACCTATTGTAGCGCAGATGTTGTCGGTGGCTCCTCAGCTTGTCTACCAACTTTTTGAGCTTCTTCTCGTATGCCTTGAGCAAGTCCTTCTTGTCGTCGTACATCAGCTTGCCACTGAGGGCTATCTGGCCAGCCTCAGTGCCCAGCCGCTCTGTGTACCCGTCCTGGGTACCGCGTATCCGCGACCAGATGTACGGCAGCTCGGCCAGGGCCACCTGCAGCTTGGCCTCCCTAGTAACGGCATGCCTGCGGAAAATCTGCACCACCATCAGGTATCGGTCATAAACAGGCACGCCGAAACGGTGTTCCAGGTGCTGGTGTTGAATCGGCTTCAGCACATTGACACTAACGAACACGGCCGTGATGCGGCGGTCGCGAGCCACCCGGAGAGCGATCGCGTCCACGTTGCCGGGACCGAAAAACGTGTGCTTCCGGTACGACGTGAGGCCGACCAATAACGTGTCCGTCACCGACCATTCGTCCAGGGTGCGCACCAGTGACCGACTCTCGTCCAACTTGACGTCCGGTTTCGTACTCCTGTCCTTTTTGGGGCCCCACTTTATGTACGGCTGGACGATCAGCACCTGATGCCCACCGGCCGGCGCCAGTTTCAGCTGTCTGTCGATCAGCTCTCTGGCCTGAACGTCCTCCACGCCGTCGTCACCGCCTCCACTGTACCACCTGACGAGACGACCGCGTCGCACGGCCGTCACTGTTCGCGCGAAGCGGCCCACGAGTCCCTGCATTTGCGCACCTTGTCCTTGGCCGCGATGTACGAAGCCACCACACCAGCTACCGCGGATACGGCTAAATGGGTCCTGCGCACCGCAGGAAACCGCTTGATGACGATCTGCTGCGTCACGTGCACCACGGCGAACGTGAACGCCAGCGCGCCCACACCTGTGCCGTACGATCTAGTCAAGCAGTCCAAGTACGAGCTAATTCCCGGTCGCGTCTCTTCGTAATGTTCTTTGATTGCAGTCGCGCTGGTTCTGTTCATGGTACGCGACAGTGACCGATCACTATGATTTCGTTTGACTAGCAATCCGTTGCCAACGAATGACAAGACTTCGAAGATGAATCCAAATGAATTTCTAGAAAAACCAAGTGATATTTTTTAAGTTTGTTGTCGTTGACTTCGACGTCCAAATCCGATGGACGATGATTTCAACACAATACAGTCTACGTTTTGTGTGTTATTAAATTTGTACCATAGGTCCCTAAAATATAAATAATTTTCGTAGCATTAAAATAATAAAATTCGGTATTCACTATTCACCTCTATTTCGCTATCATATTTAATGATAATAAATTGTCGTAGATAACGTTCACACGGATGTGTTCAACTTTTCCCTCCAATGATAACCGGAGAGCGACCGCGTAATTCTGATTATTATAGTACTAAGTTATTAGTTAAGAAAATTAGAATTAGAATTTTATTCTATATCGTGTTATAGTATAATAGTATAATATAAATATTTTAATATTAATTCGGTATCGTGAGAAGAAAAATCAATTAAATATAGTTAATTAATTGATTTTTGTTAATATTTGAATATTCCCGAAACACCATTTTAATATTATACTAGTTCAATTGTGTTATAGATTATTTTTTTTTAATTATGGAAGACGATCAGGATTCAATTGAAATTGCGTAAGTGTTAAATAATTATTTTTTATTATAATCGTAAAATAAAAATTTCCATCACTATTGATTAATGATAACAATTAGTAGTAATCTGACCACTTCACAAAGAAAGTGTACTATATATGATTTAAATAAAATTAATAATTAATTGAATTTGAATTTCATGTTTGTTTTAGAAGTCCAAATAAAAGTGCCACTATCCTTTGTGTTCAATACCTTGTATCACACCACATGAAATCTAAAAATGTAATTAAAAAAGATGATCTGATGAAAACTGTCTTCAAGGGTCGCAATATTGGAAAAAATTATGAAAAAGTTATGGAAGAAGTGGCATACACTTTAAAAAATGTACTGTTTAAATTATTTCAGAAGTATTTTTGTATAGATTTCATTATCAAATAATTTATTTCAGACTTTTGGATTTTCAATATCATATATTAAAAATGATCACAAACAGTTCATAATTATAAACAGTATAGATGAGATCGATGTTCCTCGATTAAGTTCTTCTGAAGAATCAAAATATCGTAATTTACTTAAACCAATAATTGGAGCTTTAGTTATGCTTCGTACACCAATCAGCGAAGGTTTTTAGAAATTTAATTTTAAAAGTTATATTCAATTTACAAACCATAAATAATATTATCATTGAACTCATAAAAATATAATTTTCAGGTCAAATGTGGAATATATTGGAAAAATTTGCTCTGAAGTTCAATTTAGACATGGATTATATAAAACAAATTTTTAAAGGAGTAAATATTTATTTATTTAAATTATATACATTATAATTTAATACTATAAATGTATTAAGTTTTTAAACAATGATTTTGACTTAGAATTTAAATTATTTTTTTCTAAGAAAATTTTAGTTGATGAAATGCTCTTATTTTAGAGCAGTGGTTCTTTTTTAATTAGAAAATTACTTCAAAAAATGAAATAAAAAATATGTTTTCTTTCAAAAAATTAAAAAATGTTAGAAATTATAATAATAAAAAAATTAAAAATATAATTTTTTTTAATTATGTTGTTTTATTTTAATTGAAAATTATGAAGGAAATTTTTTTAAAAAATTCAATAGATTTTGAACTAATAGGTGTTGTTTGATAAAACAATCTCCCAGTATAACATTTATTTTTATCAATTAATAAAAAGCATAAAGTTGTATAGTAAAAATATATACAATGAAACTACAACCTGATAAATATTTTTATTTTTTCAGTGATTTCCATATTATAGCTAAACAAATATCTCCAAGTTTATTCAAAACACTGACTTAAAATCTTAATCATAAAATTTTAAAACCATATCTATCTGAAAAAATTATATACAGTGTGTTCACGCTAAGAGGTACCACTAAATATTTCAGTTGGATGATCTTGTACTGAAATGGAGTTTTCGCTGAATGACAGATAGTACTTAAATACACATTTTTAGATAAATTTCAAATTTTTAACACTTTCGATACGCGCATGCGCGATACAACTCACTTTTTTTTAAATGGTAACACCATTTTTTTTTTTACATATTCGGATAGAGTATTTTTTTCTAAACAATTTATGTATAAAAAGTTTTTTTCTAATTACAATATTGGCATATGAAATTTAACGATGAAATTTAATATTTACGAGTAATTTGTTTTTGACGAAATTTAAAACTAAATTCAACTTATTTTTACTTATTACTAGTTATTAGTATCCAATATTGTTAAATACCTGTTTGCACACAGATAAGATATAAATAAACACTTTTTTTATCGTAGTAATCGTAAATAAGATAGCTAATTGAAGGTAATGAAAACTATAAAATTGTACACATTTTGAATTTGAAATCAATTACTACTAGAAAATGTTTCATTAGCAACGCGGGAAAATATGTATTTTCAACAAGACGGTGCACCAGCACACAACGCCATCATTGTTAAAAATTATTTAAATGAAATTTTTCCTAACCGATGGATTGGTACCCATGGAGTAATTTCATGGCCAGCAAGATCTCCAGACTTGACCCCATTGGATTTTTTTTTATGGGGGCATTTAAAAAATGTTGTATATGCAGATCCACCTATTAATCTCCAAGATTTAAAAAACAAAATACGACTGGCTTGTAGTAATTTGAGAAGAGAACAAATAAATGCTGCCACATCAACGGAATTATTAAAACGTTTGGAATCATGTTTGGAACATCAAGGTGGAAACTTCGAACAATTTATCAGATAGAACTGTAGAACGTAATTGCAAATAAATAAAAATTGATTTCAAATTCAAAATGTGTACAATTTTATAGTTTTCATTACCTTCAATTAGCTATCTTATTTATGATTACTACGATAAAAAAAAGTGTTTATTTATATCTTATCTGTGTGCAAACAGGTATTTAACAATATTGGATACTAATAACTAGTAATAAGTAAAAATAAGTTGAATTTAGTTTTAAATTTCGTCAAAAACAAATTACTCGTAAATATTAAATTTCATCGTTAAATTTCATATGCCAATATTGTAATTAGAAAAAAACTTTTTATACATAAATTGTTTAGAAAAAAATACTCTATCTGAATATGTAAAAAAAAAATGGTGTTACCATTTAAAAAAAAGTAAGTTGTATCGCGCATGCGCGTATCGAAAGTGTTACAAATTTGAAATTTATCTAAAAATGTGTATTTAAGTACTATCTGTCATTCAGCGAAAACCCCATTTCAGTACAAGATCATCAAACTGAAATATTTAGTGGTACCTCTTAGCGTGAACACACTGTATACCTAAAATGCTAGGATTTAAATTTCATAAACTAGATTAAATATTTGATTCTTTAAGTTTTATTAATGAGTTATGTTGGAAATAGAAATATTTTATTTTACTACAAGTTGTAAATATCCTATTGTATTTTTAAATATCAACATATTGTAATTTTTTTGAGACTTAAAATTAAAAAAATTAATTTTAACCTCACTTATTATAAAACTGCATGTTATTTAAGTATTATTTTTATTATATTTGTGGTACATAATATACATTATAAATTACAAATTTTATTTCAGGATTTTGTAAAAGATCAATATCTTCAATACAAACTCACTGATGATACAACTATAATGCTTGATCCAGAAAAAACAATTTATTGGTTTACCTTAGGACCTAGAGCTTTAGAAGAATGTGATCAGATGACATTATTAAATCGAGTTGGTGAGGTTAGTATATAATTCAGAATACTAAATAGTCGTAAGCATTAGTTATGGATCTGGGTAAACATTTTTTATTTACTATGTTGCTGTTCAAACATAAATGTTTAAATTTTGAACATTACAGATAATATCCTGAAAATAAATAATATAAATTTAAATAGGTATGAAACCCAATTAGAGTACCAAATATTAATAATTTATATTTAAATAAAATTTATAAAAAAAAAATGCAATATTTAAGTTAATGCTGATAATGGTCAAATTAACTGTATTCATTTTTGAAAAATCTTTAAACTTAAATTTGGTGTATAAATGTACAATATTTAGCATAAAGATATACCGATTTATGTGAACAAGTTTATAATGAGAAAATTATTGCTTAGATTTTAATATTGGCATTTTGATAATAATACATATCCAACATTAAATTATGAAGTTCAAATTTAATATGAAGAAATATATTAATTATAAATTATAATGAATAATTTTTCTTCAACAAAAACGTTGAAAAATGGTTTTTCTTTCTCATCTGTCATCATAATGCTATTTTATTTTCTAAATAAGTCTATTGTATCCTAAGTTTATAGATCCTTATTAATTATTTAATTACTATTAAACTTCTGGTTTTGGATTATCTATTATTTTTAGAATGTATCTTTATTTTCCAATACTTTGTTTGGTGGCTGATTTTAAGTTTTTATCTTCTTATGTAACTGCATTACCTCGAGTAAGACTTTAATACATTATATTATAGAATAAATCAAGAATTATGTCTATATGTATGTATCTACAACTATTTTAATAAGAAACATTGAGAAATGATTTGTGATTTATTAAAAACTAAAATGGTTGTGAAATACCAAAGATGAGCTAGATAGATTATATAATAGTAAATTAAATATGTTATTAAGTTAATTAGAAAATTAATTATCCGAAACTTAATTCTAAATAAAGAAACATTAACTTATTGGACGTTTTTATGTTTTTACGATATTATCCAATGATAAAAATTGAATCCGTAATAACTAGTAACTGTTTATGACTAGGGATGCGACTATTGACTGTAAACAAGTATTGCAGTGTAGTTTAAATAAGATTTTATTTATAAATTAATATTTAGAATTCACTTTCACGTTCATCTATATCATATTCAGAGTCTGAAATGATTTATTGTCTTCGACTGCCATTGCATGTCACTCATTGAGAAGATGACGTCGACTTACTCAAGCTTGTTAATAATAATTAGTACTGTAATAGTGTTGTTTTTCAGGAAATAATAAAAATATTTGGTGCACAAAAATTTCAATAATGACAATATATTTTTATTTGACGATCTTACCGTACATTCTCTGTTATAGCGAGTCCATATACGATAAAATCTTTTGGGTTAACGACCGAACTAAAAGTGGTACTAATAAGAGCTACACCCGACCGCGCGTACATACTAAACATATTTATACATACCGTTAATCATTATATGTTCAAATTTTCAACAGTACTTACTACTTACCTTAAGTTCTAAATTTCTAAATGGTACTGCATAACTTCAATAAATTTTATTTATTTTTTGTTATAATCGTCCCTATTGTTACATCTTATTTAAATATTGTATTTTTAAACCTACGTTTGAACTAAAAGTTATTTTTTTGTTTTTATTTTTACAATAATTTAAGACTAAAATACTGAACAAAAATTATCTTAAACTTTAAAGACTTAGGTAGGTATTTATTTTTAGTCTTGATGATTTATTTCGATCTGCTTTATAGAACTCTGATTTGACATCATAGTTATTGTATCCTCATTATTTTTTTACAGTTGTACAACAAGCCTGCCAAGTCTTTCAAGCGTGTTTATGCTGAGTTAATTAAATAATAATTGTTATTTATATTAAGTCGTTTAATCTTTATTGTGTTGTCCTAAGAATAAACAATGTATTCAACTTTTTAAAATATACAAAATAATATGTTTAAAGTTCGATTTTTATTATAAAGTTCTCGAGAATAAAATATTGCTACCTATAACAAATTTTATTTATATATGTATTGTAAATTTTAATCAGTATTTTAAATTTTTATGTGTTTCTAACTTTTATAATTAAATATATAACTAACTGACTTAAGTTTAAAAAAAAAATGTTATTCCATGTTTTATATCTTATATTTCAATTATTAACGAAACATAATTTATTTAAAATAAACTGACTGACCACTATTTTTTATTATGTACAGTGGGTCAATAGAGCATAGTATTAAAGTATTAACTATTATAGTTATGGATGACTGATTTTATGGTAATATATATAAAAAAAAAAAGTTGAATTCTTTAAATACTAAAAAACACGTACAATAGATCGAGTTGTTTGAAAACAAATTAAGGGCAGTAATTTAATTAGCGTTTAGCTTCTTGACCCTAATATATTCTCTTATTCTCTATATTATATCCGCTATAATATAGTCCTTTCTCTTTCTCCATCCAAATAAAAATTAGGTTTTTACCTGCTATTTTGTATAAAATTACCATTTACTATGTTCCTGGACTGTGAAGACCCCACAGCACGGTCCAGAGATTTTCATGACTGACGTATTCATACGTTATTCGGTTAGTATTAAAACATAGTTACAAGTGAACACATTATATTCTTTGTTTTATGTCTGTATCAAATAAATTTATAAATGTTTACGAACTCTAAAAAAAGCGAATTTGCCTATGCAATCGAACCAGAGGCTGCAGTGTACCAAATACACGATCGCAGAGGTAAGTCAAAGTTGTATTCCTTGTAACATTATAACTATTAATAGTACGTATTAGTATTAAATATTTAATAGGTATATTATATAGTACAATTTTCATACCCAAATTTTTTACCGTTTTTAATTTTTAATTTGTTATTATAATATTCTCACTCATATCAAGATTTATTTACATTTGATAAGTAATTATATTTTTTTTTTTTTTGGAAATCAAAAATAGGCTACTTATTATTGTTTACTATTTCTAACTAAAATCAAACTTAAGACTTTAAGCATTTCAAAATAATTATTAATATAGATAACAATTAAAATTTTAAACTTTAAAGTACTCATTAATTGTATAGAAAGTAAAATAAAAGAAATAAATCGTTGGGACCTTAGAACATTTTCTTACGTTTAAATTTGATAATAAGTTAATTCATTTAAATATTACAAATAATAATATAGTAAAATGAATTATTTTGAATTCAACATTTACCTGTTATGGACTGTCCTCTTAATATCTCACAGAGACGTGCAGAATTGCTCTGAAATTAATAAATATAATTTATAATTTGAACTATATGTATGGGTTTTTGTATAAGATTAATATTTTGTATTTTATACGCCTTATACATATTTAAAGCGTTTAAGCCGCTTATAAACTTTCAAAATAATGTTGAAAATTTAAAAATTAAGGCTACCTACACAAATACAATGCAATAATTTCATAACACTACAAGGTAAATAAATATGAATAGAATATTGAATAACAGTACCGTTTCTTAGTCTCATTGTATGCATTGTGCGTATTAAATGATGAATACTCTGACAGCCTAACCTATTGTCAAAAAGTCTGCAACGTTAACGACCATATCAAGGTTACACTTGAATGATAATATGTATATGTATCATATGTGTGTTAACTGTTTAATGTAGATACTTATGATGGGTTATAACTTTATAAGTTACCTACTAACTAGTAACTAGGTAAGTAGGTATCTATCAATAACTACCAAGTTAATGGGTAGTCACAAGTCAGTGTATAACTATAACATGAGACTTTTTTTCGAAGTCAATTAATTTTTGTAACATATAAATGTTATAACCTTAACATTTTTGGTTTTAACATCTTAATTATCTATAACATAATGACTACCTATATAAGGTATAGCCGGTATAGGTACCTACCGTTATTGTCTAAATAACTTAAACTATAAATCAAACGATTATCATTAGTAACTGGCTAGTCCGTAGATACCTAGATAAATACAAAGATGTATTTAGATCTTCTGTTCATAACGAATTGGTTTCCTGTGTTGAAAGATCGCGGACGGTGTGTGACGAATCAATTGTTGCTTTTCCTTAGCTACCTATCGCTTATCTAGTGCCCACCCATATTAGTTTGTAATTTGTACGTCTATCTACAAACTTCCTGTAAAAAAAATGTACATTGACCTATTACAACACATTACAATATATAGTAGGTACGCTTTAAAGAGATCATATTTATTATTTAAACTTTACAGCACCTAGTGACCTAGTCATACTATTTATTAACTATTTACCTACCAACCTATATCTTCATAACGAACTATCTAATGTCTTTTAAATTTAATCTTATAAAAATTTGATGTATTAAGAGTTTTATGACTATTTATGTATTAGTAATTAGTAAGTACGAAAGTTATTGAATTTTTTTGGGCTATTATATTTATAGCTAATTAAGTTTGAAATTAATTTCATAACACTATAAAAAATATATTAAAAGTTTATAGTGCACATTTTTGCATATTTAGTGATTTTATTGTTTTAAGAGCATATTTAATGATTGATAGTATGATTATAATACAATTTGAAAATCTGACAATAAAAAAAAAAAATTCTTTATAATGTATATTTATTTAGAGAGTTTTAACTATCTAGGTATTATTGTATCGTGTTTTTAAAATCTCTGTTTGACTTACCTACAATTTCCCAATTTTATTATTCAATATTTAGTACAAATGATGTATAACAAATAAAAATATTTGTATTTATGAAAATTTTGAGTAGAAATAAAAAAAACAAGAAAAGTGTATATTTTTAAAGGATATTTAGTACTTTTTAAGTGCATTAAATTCCTAGTCTTAGTAGTTGGTAAGCAGCAGATGTTTTTAAACTGAAAAAGAAGTAGGTACCTATGCATTATGAACTATAAAGCTTAAAAATATGCATCAATAATATTATTTATTTAAAACTTATTTTATTTATTAATTAAAAGTAGTAAAAAATGATTCTTAAAATTAAACTTTGTGAGCTTTTGTTGTATTGTTTAATTAGAAAAAAATATACAGGGTATATATATTATTTATATAGAAACCAAGTAATAATAATCAATCATTAATACATATTACATTTGAAAACATACCTAGAAATTGGAATAATCAATGTTTTATTTAAATTATTAAAAGTAAATTTTCAATAACAACATTTTGAATTTGGAAAAACTGCGTGCTACATCTATAGACGAGACACGAACATATTTGAAATATGGTATACCTGATGTAATTAGTTCTTAAAAATCTTGAATAGTATGTTTTTTCCTTTCATAATTATGTTCAATGTCTTCAGTCTATGATTTTTTATCAAAAACAGTACCTACTTAGTTTATTTGGTATAGATTTTTCCACATCTCCTGGAACTTGAAAAGTTTTTACTTCAACTTCTTCGACTATATTAAAATATAGTTAATAGGACGTCTTGTTTTTATAAGCTAGTAATTTTATCCTCTAAAAATCCGAAGTGTTAGAACAAATTAAATCATTTGTTATAATTGAATCATCTATAAATGTTTTAATGAAACTTGCATCATCTTTATAAAATAGCTAAAAAATGTATCAAAATGGTCATATTAATAAACCACTGCGTCCAACCATGTACCCCGACGAATAATAACTATTGATTTAGGCACAGAGACGCAATTGTAGGGGTACAAGGGAGGCATTTTCCCCCTGACAATTTTGCGAAGGGCAAAGATATCATTTCCTCCTCTCAAATAATCCAACTACTCGTATACAAATATACAAGGTTTTGATCATGGTAAATAAATTATTTGCCCCCTAAATTTTTTCCCAGTTTCGCTACTGTTGAGGCGGTAAAAAAATTTCAGGATCAATAGTTTGAAAAGCATTTATTTTTGATGGAGACTTTAATAATACTTTTTTACCATCAGAAATTTTAATCAACTATCAACTTTTGAAAAATGTTTATGAACTTCCCCTGCATTGTACTATTTATACTAGTATACAATGCAGGTGATATGGATCATTTTAGTCTATCACTATCACTATTTACTGAAATATTAAACTATGTATAGTATAAAATAACTACATCGGTAGAAAAAATTTTAAATTCAGAAACAAAATTATGCAGTCATGACGAGTTGAAATTTTAAAATAAACAGGTGTAAAGCTTTGTAAAATATAAAAACTTTCTTCGAAGAAAAACGAAGCCAACGAAACGTGGAAAACAATTGAAACATCTGAAGTAGGTATTGACATAAATTAACAAATTATATTTTTACAATAGGTACTATAAAAAAATCAATATATCAAAAAATACAATCGCAGGTTTTTCCAGTTTTGGTAAAAATAATCGTACGTTATCGGTATGCTGATTATTCAACGTAATATATTTAAAAAAAAACTTTAAATACACTAAAAGTCAATGAATGTAAAAATATGATCAAACAAGTAAAAATCGAACAAATATGCAAAAATATGCAAAATTAAATTAAGAATTTGAATTATTTGAGTACCTAATGAAACAAATTTCTATCTTACTCCTCATCAATTTAGATGTTATAAGAAATATGATTAATTCATAAACATTTGCTTCCTAATAATTACACTCGATCATAACTCGCAAGCATTTCTTTATCATGATTACTTAAAAAAATTTTAATTTTTACTTTAACAGACAACAACATAAAAAAAAAGTATTAAATATACAAAAAAAAAAAAAAATTATTAAATGTATGTACTCATAATATGGTATCTAAATCGTATATATTATAATATATTACCTACCAACTATGGCTACAATAATATAGATAGCTATCATATTATAGTAACTACCTCTTAATAATATCTTAATACGTAATTCAATTCAACTTCTTAATTTATTTTTATCATATAATATTATGAAATTTAAATACCTAATTCCTATTTGTTATCAGTGATTATACTTAATGTTAGTCGTTGGGTAATTGATATCTTCTAAAACTTAATACAAAAATAATTATATACTTACCTATGCTGTTGGCTTTTACTTCTATAATTTAATTATTACATGATCAAGATGTTTCTCCCATAAGATATATTTAAACATCAGATTATTCAGATAAACTTCTTCAGTATGTGAATTATGTCTTTTTTCATACACATACTAATGCACCATCACATTCATATATTTTTAATTTATAAAAATATTACTTGTATAACAAAAAATTAATTATTCGTGACGATTCCCTTCTTTCTATTTTTTTTCAATTTATTTTGACATGATATTTAACAATATCGTAAAACGAATTTGTCACTAAAAAAATAGTTTTTGGAAAGTAATAATTACTATTATTTACAAATTTAATTGAAAGATACCTTTCTATAATATGGATACCATTCACTATACTTCACTAACGATAATACCTAGCATATTATTTTTATTTTTTAATAACCCTTGCAAGGCAATTAGTGGTATAACAAATACAATTTACAACTCAGGTCTTTAATATAAAATTAATTAGTATACACACAAATACGATATAATTATGTTATAATAACGAAATTATACTTATTAGTAATTCGCTGTTGATTTTTATAAATATTTAATTCATATTATTTAACATTACGTCGTCGCGTTCATTTTAAAAAGTAACTCTAAAGTTCTTCATCGATGGTTATCGAGATTTCCTGTTTTATCCTAATATATTTTATAAGAGTATACACAAAAGCGCGTATCATAAATAGTTTATTTGCTTTTACTTTACGGCCCTGTGCACATACAGATGATTACAGTTGGTTTATTGTCTTCGTGTTCGTGAAGTGTTGATAATGTAAACTGAAAGTACCAAATCACGACTTCTGTATCATCTGTATATAAATAATAATACATATTTGCATAAGCATAATGCTTTTATAATGACTATGTCTGCAGCCTATAACGCATTTACAAATAAAATATTTATATTGTATAACATATACATACATGTATATTGTATAGGTATGACATTATTTATTGTCGACTCTCGCCATTATTGTCATGTTATATTATTGTATTCTTCTACCAGTACGGCTGTACCTATATAGGTATATAACATAATATATAAGTACCATAATATCATATACATATATAGGTATAAACGACAATTATAACGGCGAGATACTCCGCCCACGCGGAACGCGATGAAAACGCCTATTCCTATATGGCTATTATCTCGTATTATAAGAATAGTTTAAAAATCGTTAACGATTTCAAAGTCTCATTATGCATCTGTAATTTTTTTTTTTTTTCTTTGCCGCAGTCAGTTTTTCTTTTGATATTTACGTATTGTTGTTGTTAACTGCTGTAGCAGCGTTCCGCGTGGTTGGTCACGACCGCGATGTAATTACACACCCGGCACACTTTCTTCCCATTCATTGATTTGATATGATTTGTTTTATTCCGCCTGCCGCAGAACCGCCAGCCATGATGAACTTTGCAGCAGCCGACACGTCGTACCACGAACGCAGGAGGGGACGAGTGTTCGTTGACGATCCGCTATCTAGTCTCGAACAAGAGATACTGCTGTTCAGACACAACAACATCCAGAAATTTCAACAAGGTATATTGTATACTTAAAGACAATATTATGTAGGGTAATATAGACACATATGTATATGTACCTATACCATTACACGTGCGAGTCGTTTATGTTCATTTGATAAACGCACTGCATACGAGCTAAGGTCATAGTGTTTTAATATCAGTCTTAGGTTGCGTGGAAGAGGAACCCGAATACAGGCTGGACGACATCGAATGCGCTCTGCGGTACAATTCGCTTGATTCCGGGATCCCGATAGAATACGACGAAGATGATGTTGCCAACTCGATTAACACAACTCTGAACAGGTGTGAAATTATATGATTACAATTATAAATCTGTAGCTTGGTGTAAGAAAGGCCAATGTAAAAAATTTAATTTTAAAAAGGTTAATTTTAGTTTTACCGATTAAAAAACGGGCCAATTAAGAAAAAAAATACAGCAATTATAGGTTATACGCTAAATTTTCGGAATTTCAATGATTAAATTTAAATAACATAGTTGATTTGACAAAATAACGTTTGCCTATATTTTGCGAAACCAAAAAATCTATTAATTTTATTTTTACATTACCCTTCTTAAATTGGATAATATAAATATTATTAATATCTGGTATTGATTAAAAACTAAAACATAAAATAAACACTTTTAATAATTAAATAACTTTATTAAAACCTAATAAGTAATTACTAATAGTATTTAATTTAAAATTGCACATAATGTTAGTAACTATATTAATTAACTTTATTAATTGATTTATCGACTATGTCCGAATTACATGCCAAAAAAAAAAAAATGTCCGAATTGCAGACATTAATTGCCACTTAGAGGGATCTGTCCGAATTCCATGCCGCCTCTTAAAGGGGTATATCCGAATTGTATGCCGTATACCCACAAGTTTATCTTTATTTATCATGCACATATATGCACAACTTTATTTTTGATATTTCTAATTTAAAAAAAATAATAATTATGAATATAAACGCTTTATGATAGGGTTTTTACAACTGATAAGTTTCTAGATTGAAATATTTATATATTCTATAGTAATTAGTAAACATTTAACCAAACTGTACTTATTGCATTGTTTATTGTGGTCTGTTTTTATTGTATCAGTCTCTTCTATAATTGAAACTAATCAGTTTCAATTCATGCGTTTAAAAAGAAATGAAAATAAAAATAAAAAATAAAGTTTAAGTTGTGCACATAAGTGCATGATGAATAAAGATTAACTTATAAGTACCTACACGGCATGCAATTCGGACATTCCAATTTACGTTTATTTTTTGACATGAAATTCGAGTGCACTAAATTAATCAATTTACCAATACCTATCTCGTCTATAAATAATAGCCAATAGGTACGTGGTAACACTGGTAACTCAAAAAATGCTTTATCGGCTATATGTTTTAATTATTTGACGATGCGGTAGGTTGATATCGTTATCCCTGGAACAGCAGTGTTTCCAGCAACCGGACGGGGATGACTGTACGACTGCAATGAGCAGTTTCACCGCCACCGCTCCTCCGGTCGCTGTCAAATCCAACAACAATTGCTGTAGTCCGGTACCGTTGAACGAGACTTATAACCTGGTCGAAGAAGTGTATGTCAACCGGGATCAATGCCATACGACCGAGCTCCAAGTGCTGGACGAATCGCCCGAAGACGGTATCGTGGTAGCCATCGATATCGGTACGACGTACACTGGTTACGCGTATTCGTTCAGACGATCTGGCAGGATTACCGTCATGAAGAAGCCCGACTGTAACTATATATGTATAAATATATAGACATATAGCTATATAATATAATTGTTGTGATGAAAGGGGGGGGGTATAAACATCATGGAGATAGGATGATGTAAGAATAAATGTATATAAAATGCCTTAAAGGCTTAAAAGTTAAAATGCACATTTTTATTTCGTATAAAAGTTAGGTTTTTTCTTACTGTTCTTTCGAAATACGCAATACAAAAGTAACGTCATTGTTCAGTGATATTCATCGTATTTCTTTGTTGTCAACATTATTATTTTTAATATGAACATCAAGTAGTAATATATATAAACTAAATAAAAAATGAAAGAAAGCATAAACGCGTCTTCATAGAGAATTTGTAATAGTAAAAATGCATTTAACTTTATATTATACATATATACGATATATTTTATTAAAAAAGCATAAAAGCATTACAAAAAGTGAAAATGGAATTACATTTTTTTTTTCGTTGATCATTTTTACTGATTACCGTCATGGTGTATAGTCAGTCGTATAGGTGTTATAACATGAACATGCGTACGATATATATGTTATAATAAACTTACCCTTTAAACGGTATTGTTATTGTATATGTAGATGAAAGCGATACGATAGTCGATGGTCAAAAAATACCAACTGCTTTGCTGTTATCGCCAGATTTCAATTTCCATTCATTTGGAACGGCGGCTCGTGATTATTTCCACGATATGCACCCGGAAGAAGCACACAAGTGGTACTACTTTGATAAGTTTAAAATGTTTTTGTACAATAAAGACGTGAGTGAAGCCATACCCCATTGAAGCGTATTTAGTATAAAATTAAAATTATTTTCAGGTAATATCCAAAGAAACTCATATAATGGCTGCTAACAGCGTGTCCCTTCCGGCCACGCGTATATTGACCGAGGCTTTGCGACATCTTAGATATTTAATTTTAGAAGAACTCACTGAACGGTGTTCCGAAGCTTTGAGTTTGGATTCGATTTCCTGGATATTAACCGTACCGGCTGTTTGGAATAAAAGTACCAGGCTATTGATGAAAGAAATTGCAATCGAGGTTTGCAACAACATTTTAATTTTTATTATTTATAAACATACGTATAACTGCATTTCAATCAACAATATAAGTGCTTATAATACTCTTATTTTATTGCAGGCCGGATTGGGTAGTCTAGAAAACCCAGAATCTGTGACCATAGTTTTAGAACCTGAAGCAGCAGCTGTACATTGTCGCAGTGCACGACTCAAAAATACTAAAGTACTTTCTAAAATTAATTTTCAGGATACCTATGACACTGATTATTGTGTTTTAAACGAAATAGGCGAAGGTAATAAAATAATGAATAGTGTAATTTATTCAAATTGTGAATTAACTAGGGATTAAACTGATTAAATAATATAATTCAAAACAATATTAAGTGTTATTTTGTTTTTTACTCAATTTCAGGGTATAATTACTTAGTAGTTAATTGTGGCGGTGGTACAGTAGATGTAACAATTCATCAAGTGTGCCGTACAGTCAATCGACTGCCAATCAGTAAACTCCATAAACCATCAGCAGGTGTCTGTGGATCTCTAAGTAAATAGTTAAAAAAATAACTTATTTATAAACCTTGATTTTAAGGACGTTTTATTGCATATAGGTAGATTATATGTAATACAAAAATCTTCCAGTTTCACAGTTATTTTAACTTGATTCCGTCTTCTTCATACCTATTCCTATATTATATACAATAAAATTATTTTTATTTTTAAATCTATAATTATATTATACATTTATTCATTTATACTTCATTACAACCTTATAAACTGTTTTTAATTATCACAATATCATACCATATCAGAATTAATACATGGTATGCAGTAGCAGTACATATTTTATAATTAGGTAAACGTTATTTAATTGTTGTTGTTATAGGTGTAGATATAGAATTTGTTAAACTCCTGTGCGCATTATTCGGTTTTGGATTCATGTCAGACTTTAAACTTCAAAGACCTGCCGCTTATATGGAACTCCTCCAAAGATTTGAAGAAGCTAAAAAGTCCGTGTCTAGCAAAGTGAGATCGCCAATAGTTATAAGACCTCCGTACGCGTTTATCGAACACTACTTGCAGTATTCAGACAAAGACGTTCGTATACAAAATAATCTAATATAGCGTTTGTGTAAATATCAACGATGACGTAACGATATGTATGTTTAAAGGTATCCGACGCCGTGAGAGATTACGGGTCTGACGCGATCGTGTGGAATGAACTGGATGGTGTTTTCATTTTACACTATTTGGCCATTGAGCCGCTTTTTCTACCAAGCTTTGCGTGCATCTCGGAAGTAAGCACACTTTTTGCCACTGTAGAAAATTTGCGATAATCATTTCATAGATATATGTGTCATTTTGTTTACCAAACTTGTCTCCTATTGTTATATAGCAAATCAACAACATTATAAACGACGACCGAAAAATAACTCACATGTTTTTGGTCGGAGGGTACTCTCAGTCGCTGTGGCTTCAAGAAAAGATCACCGAGCGTTTTAGCGATCGTTTGAAAATAATCTTACCCGACTTGGCTTATGTCAGCGTACTGCGCGGGGCCGTTATGTACGAATTGAACAGGTCGGATACACCGGCATACAAAGCAAAACACAGTTATGCCGTTGGCATAATCAAACCATTTGTTGACAACACTCATCCAATAGGTAAGAATTAGCGATTTTCTAAAATCTTGACATTTATTAAATGATTTTTAAATACATGATTAGCAAATCACTGTTTACTGTTTGCACAATATAAAATGTACCTTATTTCTAATAATAAAATAAATTAAATATTTTACCGTGAATATGATATAATATACACAATACATATTACGGGTGTCTCAGTATACGGCTACATATCCTCCCATCAATTGAAATGCGTACAGGCTGATTCTCAAAACATGCTCGCACCTATTTTTCCTTTGGAAAATGAGTTGTTCAAATTTAAATTTTTGGAATTTTAAATTATTATTTTTAAATTACATTTCTGAATTTTTGAATTTATATTTGAAAAAGAATTTTTCTGTGGCAGTACAAAATTTTATTTTTCTGATGAAAACCCCGCCATTTTTATTGTACCTAATATCTTAAGCAAATGTTAATCCGATAAAATCAAAATTCAAACGAATAATTCTTGACATGAAACTTAAAGTACTAAGAACAATAGTCCATAGAATTATTTTAGGTGTAAAAGATGTAGGAAACTATGATAAAAATGTAATTAATTAATTAATATTAAATTATTTTTATTTTTTTATTTTCCAAGTATATAATAGGTACTAAACTGAATATTACTTCTATTAGTTCTATTTTATACTTAATGTAAAGTCATGATTAAGGACTATTATTCTAAATACTTAAAGATTAATAGGTATAATAACATCACGTAGAAACTTATCATTTGATATTTTACTTAGAAGTATTAACATTTTCAAAAAAATCACCTGCTTAGCAATACAGTAACTAAAAAAGGGGAGGGGGTTCTTATTTAAAAAAGAAGTTTGTATCCCCAATGAAGACACATATTAAATAGGTTAAAAAATGTCTAAGTAACTGAAAAAATTTGGTTTTTCAATATTTCAAATTTTTTGACGACAAAAAAAACAATGATGAAATTTCAAAGTCATACTTATTTAAAAAACTAAATATTAATTAGACAAAAAATTATTGTCCAGGACTAATTTCACGGTGCATCGGTGATTGGTGAGACATCTTATACATAATACATATACATATATACATTAACAATTGTTTAACGATATAATTTTAGAAAAACTCGTCATAAAAGATGGCAAACGTTGGTGCACAGACTTGCTGGATTACCTCATTGAAGAAAATGAATGTATTAGGGATAATGAGACGGTCATAAAAAAATATACTCCCGCGAACTCTTCGCAGGATTCAATCGTAATCAATATATACCTAGTACATAATCTGTCTGCTAAGGTACGCGTGTAGACTCATTATAGACATTATTCATAAATCATTATTGATTTTAATGTTATTCGATTTCAACATTATTTCATATTCGTTTTCTTATTTCTAGTTCGTTACGGACGATGGAGTGTTAAAATGTGGTTCGTTAAAATTTACGAAAAATGAAGACGTTCAGTTGTCTAAAGAGCTATTGGTACAAATAGGATTTTGTGGTCAAGGAGAAGTGGTCGCTACCGCTTTAGATTTAGCCAGTGGCACTCGAGTGGATGCTCAGATTGCTGAAACTGATTGTTGAAAGTATAATCATTTATTAAAATGTTGTTATAAAATATAATTAAATGTTTAGCTATAAAAATACAATATTGTTAAAATATAAAATAGGTATAGTCGATATAGACTCAATGAGTTTGTATCTATAAATCGATTGAATCTTTATTGGCTATTCAAACTGTATATCTTTTACTACTATAATAGACTTATACATAGTATTGTTTTAGATTTAAAATGTTATACTTTACATGGTATATTTTATATAGTAATATATAATAGGTATTATGATATATTATATGTATTATACTTATAATAATATATATTTTATTTGTATTTGAGACTATTAGCATTACTTATTTGTTGCATGTAAAAACAAATAATTGAAAAAATGTACTTATTGTTTTATAATAAAATATTATTACTAATTGTTAGTTATTATATAATTAACATTTACTTCTAATTACCTGTTAAAATATGATAATAATAAATTGTATAAGATCAAAAAAATAAACAACTATAAAAATATATAATGTTAATTGTTATTGCTATTTAAATCGTATTTCTATAATTTATTTTAATCGATAACTATAAAGTGTTCTTATTCATAGTTATGTCAATTACTAAAAAGTAATATAAAAACTAATATTGTTGTTTCGCTGAAAAATAATTAAAAGGCTTGTGTGAATTTAACTATAGTTCTAGTTTACTCTTAAGAAATTAACGTATTCATCAAAACCTTCAGTGGTAACTACACTACTACAGGTCACCTTTGCACTGTTTTACGTATTAAAATTTATACCAACATCGTCCAATCCATAACTATTTTTTACCTTTTCTTATTTTATTGGGTTATGTAAGTATTTCTAGTAGTGTAGATGTTATAGGACATTAAAATTGAAATGTCATGAGTTTTTTGAAAATTGCAGGGTTATCCGATTTAAGCAAATTATTAATCTAGTTTAAAAATGTAATACTCAAAAACAAATATTGCGACTGATGGTTATACCTAAGTAATTTTTAAGCAAATTAACAGTTATTTTTTTTTTTTTTTTTTTTTTTTTTAATGAGTCTAATTTGTGTAGTAGGTATAGCGTAAACATGCAATCTTATGAGTTTCTAACCGCAGCCGTTTCCGTTTTTATTGTAGTTTACTGAAAACTGCACTGCTGTATATATTAATTAATATCATGATATTATGAATAACCATAATATAGGTAAGGGCTGTGGATTAAATGAATTTAAATTTTTTCTTTTTATTACTTCATAGATGGAAATTCAATATCTATTGGTATTTGGCAGTACCTATATACAAAATGTATTTTTCAAATGTTAGCAAACCTATTTGAAGTTTTAGTATTATTATTTTATTGAATATTTTCTTCAATTTTTTTTATGTTTTTATGGTAACTACTAATTATCTTCGATTACTTGGGTGCGCGGTAACACTTATAGGTACCAATACTGTATAGCGTGCTTTGAATTGTTTTAAATTCATATATATTTCTCAATGTAGAATGTTGTTACAGTATAACTTTTATTCTTCACAAACACATTGTAAAATATGCTAGAATAGTTTATTAAAAAAGAATATTTTATACGTTAAGTATATTTTATTAATAAAATAAATAAATATTTATCGTTCGCGTGACTATGTTCAAAAGTGAATGTAATAAATACAGTGCGAATTAGATACCTACCTTCCTATTTTCGTTAAATAGGTAAGTACGCGTTTTAAGCATTCAAAAGACCGACAAGACAGACAAAATTCTAAGACTTGGGATTGATAGATTTATTTTTGAAAACAGATTTGAAGTTATCATCTAGTCTTTTATATTTTGATCGAAGCAATTTTAGATATTCAATTTAATTATTAAAATAACTATAAATTTATTTTATTTTGAGGCTTAGATATGTGTTCAATTTTTCAAATATCAAAAATCGCTTCGATCAAAATTTAAAAGACTAGAATACAAATTCATATCTGTTTTTTATTAAAATTCATCAAACACAAGCTTCACAAATTTGTCTGATATTTTGGTTGTTTTACATGCTTTTTTCGATCTGCTGCAGCCTTTTTAAAAAGTGCTTTTACTAATTAGTTACCTACCTAATTAATACAACAATAACTTTACTTTAACTATGATGTTTTAAAACAATTATATTCCTAATAATTAAGGCTGGGATTTTGATTGATGCAAAGGCATTTTTTTTCTGGTGTTTTGAAACGTTGGTCATTAAATATAAAATGTGTTTTGGGTGATACTGATTATTTTAAGGTAATTTTTTTTTTGCATTTTTTGACGATTTTAGTGCATTTTCTTAGTTTTAAGAATATTTTTTACTATTTGTTCATAAACTGAACAAAAACTGTCACGATTAATAAGAAACTTCCAGCAAACCACCAACGCTACGAACTACGAATAACAAATTTAAATTATACAATGTGTCCCGGGGCGAAGTGACCGGCCGCCGTTATATGAAAGTATACCTAAAATGATGAAGAAATAACCTTTAAAGTGGGGGGTCTAACTCTTTTTTTTTTTAGTTATAGGCAATTTAAGTTTTTTTAAACCAAACCAAAACTGCCACGGATTTTTTTATGTTACT